>NC_090437.1:1337959314-1338259314 GCF_031143425.1 Pleurodeles waltl
AGTTGTGTCTTATGTGAGTGTAAGAGGGTCAAGCAGTATAACTGAACCATTGTGCACCCGGCATGAACACAACCACTGCTGACCCCTAAGCGCTATGGTGTTAGGATGAGTGTGGGCCAGGACATTACTACATACCACACAGGACGGACGAAGCTGACCCTTCCATAATTTACCTGGACATAGAAAGTGTTGTGCTGATTGAACTATTCCATATCTGTAGGCTGTAGACTACATTTTAATGTGCAGGTATCATCCCGGTTCGATTTCAGGGTTGTGAGATGACGTTGTTGTCTTGGAACCAGACATGTTTGGCATGTTGTGTCACAACGCAGCACAGCAACAGAAATCTCTGAGCTACATTGTGTCAAAGGAGAGAGACATTCATTGTCGTATCTACTAAAATATGGCGCTGTTTTTCTGTCCCCGTGCTGGTGCACTTGGGCCTCTCACGCACCAATGCACACACCCATCTACTGTAGCAAAGAGCTGTGTGTTCTATCAAGCATAGGTTTTGTGCCGAAGGGTACCCCGACAGTGCACAATGCTATGTTTGGTGAGGTGTAACGCTGATCCCAGTTTGGTTGTGTGCTGCACAGTGCCAGAGACAGGTTAGGTTGCTCAGTTTCCTTACTTACAGACAGCTCCGGGACACTTTTAGCTGCTAGGCTTGGCTGCTATTGCTCATGCACGAGGCACACGCTTTGCTGCTGCCCACTACTGATGCCCCCACATTTACAATGGGCTTACACAAAAGTGGAATGTGCTAAATAATGTGTCCACATTGAACACCAAGTTCTAAGAGGAAAGTCCTGCATGCAGGAAGTGCTGTTTATCAGCTACTCACTGCCAGGGCTCCAGTGTGCCATCTATCCAGATCTATGATAAAAGCAAAAGATTCAAGGGCACACGCGCAAAAAATGCAAATTGCCCGCACAGAATATACACAAATATGCATGTGGGACTATTATTCCAAGGGCAGACTTGAAAGGTCTCCAAAGTTGTCCAGGACTTCTGAGACTGTCGCAGTATTTATGAGCTCTCTTGCAAACCTCAATGAATTCTATAGACTTGCACATCTGAACACATCTGAGTTATATGTCATGGAGGAGAGGAGGGCAGGAGAGAACACACAGGTGGTATAGCATTGGGCTTAAACCAAGAAAGGAGTGGGGAAAACAGACATGAAGACAGAGAGAAGGTACTTTGGATGTCGGGGAGCCCACTGGGGGCTCTCCCTGGTGGATGGAAACATCACCCTAGAGGAGGAGGAACAGGAAGGAGCAGAATGATTTCTAGGAGGCTGGATCTGGTAACCAAAGAGGTGGAAACTTTTACCCCATGGAGGGACAGCTGAAACGGAAGTACCACAAGGATAAACAGGTTGATTGTCATCTTTTGACAACAGTGCCCACGAGCAAAAACAACAACAAAAAACATGAGTGGAAATTGAGAAAAGACGACTTAACAAATTAAAATAAAGTTAGCATTAAAAAATAATTCTTTGCAGTTTTGTTAGTCCTACTGGGCAAGTTTTTGCCAGTCACAAGCCTTCTGTTTGCGGGGCACTGGAAGTCAGAACAAAATAGTACCTTGATCACGTCGGGAGCAGCGGACGAGCACTAATTAAGATATAATCAGTTAGTATTTGATCCCTGCTCCACACAGAGGAATGGAAATGATGCCAGGCGTGCCTTGACCAATTACAAGGCTGTGAAGAAAAGTGCCATGCAAACCAACGAATGGTGAGCGATAGGCGGGCTCCAAGCCCTTTACTGAACACAACAGAGTCTCGCCTGCGAGACGCATCCGCTAGCACATGCACTCGCAGGCTCGACCCTAAACAACAGAGGGGGTGATTCAGACAATGGCGGACGGCGGAGGCCGTCCGCCAAGGTTCCGCCGCCGAATGACCGCACCGCGGTCAAAAGACCGCGGCGGCCATTCAGACATTTCCGCTGGGCCGGCGGGCGCTCTCCAAAAGAGCGCCCGCCGGCCCAGCAGAAATGCCCCTGCAACGAGGACGCCGGCTCAGAATTGAGCCGGCGTAGTTGCAGGGGTGCGACGGGTGCAGTTGCACCCGTCGCGTATTTCAGTGTCTGCAAAGCAGACACTGAAATACTTTGCGGGGCCCTCTTACGGGGGCCCCGCGGCACCCCCTACGCCATCCTGTTCATGGCGGGTTTCCCGCCATGAACAGGATGGCGGTAGGGGGTGTCTGAATCCCCATGGCGGCGGAGCACGCTCCGCCGCCATGGAGGATTCATTGGGGCAGCGGTAAACTGGCGGGAGACCGCCGGTTTACCCTTTCTGACCGCGGCTGAACCGCCGCGGTCAGAATGCCCTCGGGAGCACCGCCAGCCTGTTGGCGGTGCTCCCGTGGTCGGTGACCCTGGCGGTCACCGGCCGCCAGGGTCAGAATGACCCCCAGAGTCTAGCAAGCGAGACGCATGCACTAACCCAGGCACACGCAGGCTCGACCCTAAGCAACAGAGTCTAGCAAGCGAGACGCATGCCCTAGCACACACACTCGCAGGCTCGACCCTAATAAACAAACCTGTGCTTAACCCTTTGGTAGCTGGCACCAAGCAGTCAGGGTTAAGGTCATTTATGCAGCGCTAAAAGAGGAATAAAGTCAAAATGCAGAACAATAAAAGTCCCAAAAACGATTTTGAAAAAAGTCTCCAGAATGCCAAAGATCCATTGAGAGTATCCAGAGTTATGAATATTTAAAGGTTTAAGTAAACATAGTGCCAAGAGGCTCAATTTGCCAATAATCGTCAATGGGTGTGATGGCGCAGGCCCAAGATTCTATCCGCTGCTAACAGCGAGAAAAAACAGGTTTGTGCCGGTGCAAGGTCTTACCTTCTGATTTGTGGGTTTTAAGTCTCAATCCACCACAGGCTACACTTCTGGAGTCTGTGGAAGGACAGCCTCGCCACAGTGGACACGACCACGGTCTCCACTGCCAGAACATGTATAACATTAAAGATAAATGTCCACTTTTCTAGATACATGTACCCTGCCCCGTGAGCATCTAGGGCCTACCCTAGGGGAGACTAATAAGTATTCAGCAGGAAGGTTAACGCTTGCCACAGAGGCCATTTTTCCAAGTCGAAATGAGAGTGTGAAACTGCTGTGCAATGTGTCTAAAAAAGTGTGAGGGGGCAAGCAACACAGGGGACGTGTGGGGAAAGATGGGGAAACTGAAAACAATGGATAGCAGTTGGGGGGGTGAGGGAGAAGCATCACCAGGGAGGTGTGCTGGAGAAGGGCGGATGCAACAATGGACAGAGGGAGGAGGGGCGGGGCAAGCAACAACTGACAGCAGGAGGAGGGTGTCGGAGAGACAGTATAGTGCCTTGCACTCTTATAGTGCATGGCAGACGGAAAACAAAGAGTGCCTGGAGGAGCGCTGGCCACCTGCAGCTAAGAGGAAGCCATGCTGAGCCCATGCTCCATGGTGGACAGAAGCCCTGGGAGAAGGCTGGCGAGCGGTGGTGGCGTGGCCGAACACCAGTGGAGAAAGATGTGCTTTCAGGGGCTCCCGGCCGGGCCCGCCATCTGCATTCATCCTACCTCTAACGACTACTGCGGGCCGGATGCCCCACCATGGGGGACCCCGTTGCCGCTGCAGAACCTGCTGTTCAGGCCACTTTATCACTACAAATCTGAGACCCGTCACTGTTGCCTAGTCCAAGGCCTGGAAGGGCACCGACTAAGCAGCGTTCCTACCCAAGCAACTGGCTCCCCGAAAGGACACACTGCTGAAATACTCCCGGGGTCACACTAGACACCATCAGGGCGCCGGAGCAGTAGACACCCAATATTGACACATGGCGGGATGGGTGAGTCAGTCTCCCTGTAGCTGTAGGCACATGGCACACACCGGAGGTGCCGGACTCTGGGGGGAGCCACCCCCGGCCCTGCAACCACCAGCACCTGGTACCCAGGTGCCAACTAGATCCAAGCCACGGCATGGGAGACCCTCGCTGACCCGCTGGGTGGGCACTCACCGGTGGAGGGGCCGCTTTGCTGACAGCCCTGCGGGTAAATAATGTGTGTCCCCCCTTCCCACTCCACAAAGAACTCCTGGATCGTGGCTGGGCCCCCTTCCTCCAGCTGAGGCTGGGACTTCAATGGGTGAGGCCTGATCACCTGCGAGACGGTGGCCTGTGGCATTCACTCGTGGTGGGGGGGAGAAGCGCGTGGCACTGGTGGTGAGCCTGATCGCACCTACATACGGGCAGATCACCCAGAGCTGTGGGGCACCTATTCTGCCCTCACCTGAACACGAGCAGGTCACACCAGATCCTTGGAAATCCGTAGGAATCAGCTCCGACCCCAGACACTGCCCAGACCCGTTGCACAAGTGAAAGGCACTGCAAGGTGAGATTGCACCACAGCGTAGCGCACTCTGCATAGTACAAACAGGAGCGGTGGGCTCACCTGGGGCACCACAGGGACGGACTGTGGGGGGACCAGCTGAGGGTGGGTCTCCTTTTCATACTGCCCAGCCAGTGAATTGTGCACCCCCCACACATTGCTCAAAGGCCTCAGGTGTCTACTTAAGCCCTCCCCACTTTGCAAAAACACTACAACTGAGGATTGGCTTTGCTGCGTGGTGAAACTGCACAACAAAACTACAGCACCTCATACCACAATGTGCCATTGTTAATGTCACCACCTTTGGTGACGGTGGTGCTTCCTCTCTACTTCAAATGCTATTGAATCCCCATAAAGCGTAGAGCTGCTCGTTGGATCCCCTAAGGGAAACCTGATTTGGAGAACTGGGCTGCAGAAGACACCCAAAAAACACTGTCAGCAACGTGAGGAGCACTGAGAGTAAATAGAACCCCCTCTGAGCTAAGACGTGCAGCCCCCGCCATCGCAGATCCTTGTCCACCACATGAGTAGGGATCTCAGATCACACGGAAGTCTTTACACACAACTGCAACCATTGAAGATGGGTGCCCGGACCCACACTGGACACGATCCTTCAGGCCACTGTCACATCCAGAGAGGTCCTTGAATTAAAAATAGACACAATTGTCGCGGACATGGGCTTGTTATGAGATGACCCCAAGCGGTTGGCAGAAAGGGTCACAACTACAGAGCGCACCATAGATGAACTGCACCCAGGAATTACGGCAATGCAATCCAAACTGAATACCATGGAAGGGAGAGTTAAGGCCCTGTAACTCTGAGCCAAAGACACTGAGAATAGGGTACGACATAACAACATCAGAATCTTTGGGATCCCTGAACGTGTCGAAGGCTCAGCCTCCAATATGATTAATTCTGTTGAAAAATGGATGAAAGCTGACATAACCCCAAAGGGCTTGTCACCTTTCTATGCACTGGAGCGTGCGCACCATGTCCCAGCACGGCCCCCGCCACCTGGGGTTGCACCCCGGCCTGTGATAGCAAAATTATTACATTACAAGGACCGTGATCACATATTAAATCAAGCCCGGCTGCGGGGAGGGATACTAATTGAGAACCACAAAGTAATGATCTTTCCTGATTTTTCAAAGGACGTCCAGAAACAAAGAACATCCTATGTTGATTCCAAAAATTGCCTTTGACAACTGGGGCTCCAACATGCGATGTTATGTCCAGCACAACTGCGGGTGACCACCAACAATAAAGTACAGTTCTTTACATCCCTGCCAGCAGCGTGGGATTCAATGGATCTCATTCCTGGACAGAATGGAGGCAATAACTCGACCCCAGAACCATGTAACTAGCACCCCTCAAAAAGAAGAAGGACCGAGCATGGTCAGGGAGCAGCTCCCTCTCAGTCCCAGGTGCAACAAGAGCGCGAATGGGTGGTGGAAGTGGTTGCAGCTATGAGCGGCAGACGGGAACCCACCCCACCTTCCCTTGACAGCAGAGAGGTTGTACGTGATACTGAGTCTGACAGAGCCTTAGTCTCCTGCTATAATTCTAATGACTCTTTACCCAAGCTCACACCTGGCACTTCCAGTGATATATTTTGAATGATGTCTCACCTGATATCATGACCTGTAATTGGAGCACAACTAGACAATGCACTTCACTGTTACTATATCCTTGAGAATGCCTGTATTATCCTAGCTTCTACTGCTGGCTATATCATTTAGGTCCAGAGGCGGTAAGATATATACATGCCTTATTTAGATGGTGTATCGCCTGGCCCGGGGGCACCTATACGAGCTGTAACTCCACACATTTAGTTATGCATGTAATGTATGCATGTATGTTTGTAGTTCAACAACTAATTTGGATGGGAATTAACTTACTGCTGGTCCTGGGGAAGAGGTGTTGGGTTTGGTATATTTGTTTAAGGAATCACGTTGAGGTTGTCACTGCCTACCTTCATGCTCAACTAAGAAACAGAAACCTGGTCAATGCATTGCTACCAGAGGATCATTGGTCTCCATGGCATCCTCCCATCTTATACCTTCTTATCCTGAAATGTCCGGGGTCTCAATAGTATGTCCAAATGCTATAAAGTGTACGCATACCTTAAGAGACGAGGCGTGCATATGGCATTGCTTCAAGAAACCCACCTTACCACGGCCCAAAATGTGGGACTTCACAAAAGATGAAGAGGTCAAATATACGCAACAACCTATTCAGCCTTTGCCAGGGGGACCCTACTCTGCGTAAGACCAGGAGAGACAGTCCATTCCAGAAAACACTGGCGATCATTGATCCAGAGGGCAGATATGCAGCTGTCACAGGGAGGCTGGTGGGCCGAGACATAAGCTAATGTGGACCAGGGGAGATTCTGTGAGCAACTTTCAAGAAAACTTGCCTCATTCCTGATGCAGTGTGTTTTAATAGGGGGAGATTTTAATTGCATTGTGGACCCTGCCTTGATAGGTCCCACCACCATTATCTGACTCTCTCATGCATCGTGTAGCTTGCACATTCAGGGGCTGGCAAACACACTGGGGTCTAATAGATACTTGGAGACACCTCCATCTAGACTCCCGCAAGTATTCCTTTTTCTCTGGCATTCATGAGCTACATGTTTGTCTTGACACCTTCCTATGTACAACAAATGTTCAGAGAATGGTCTGCAATGTCGAATACCTCTGCTGGATGGTGTCCCAACACAATGGAGTTTTGCTCTCCCTGGCCTGGGAACGTGAACACCCATGCAAGTCATCTCCACCTATTTTGTTGAAAATGTCGGGACGACCTAATCAACTCCCATTGAATGGGATGCATTTAAAACTGTTACTGGAGGTAGGTGCGTAGCTGAAGTGGTGGGGGACAGGCACACATTGATATCCGAAATTGAGGCCCAGGAAAAAGTGGTGAGAAAACTTGAGACGGAGAGACCCGGGGCAGAGCACTCATGCAACCATAACTGAATGCAAAGGAGCTATTGGCACCCCAAGCTGAAAAAATACGCTGTTTGATCATAGAGAATATCTTATCCGTGCACACGTAGAGCGTGATAAAGCGGGAACATTATTAGCATTGCGTACTGACCCTATAGTTAGGAACTCTATTATCTTAGAAGGGGCATCAGAGGACGGGACTCCATTATATGCCCAGTGTTCCATCAATGCCAGATTCCAGGAGTACTGCACACTGCTTTAAACCCCGTTACCAGATGTGCCTCATAGAGCATTTGAAGAGTTCCTCAACCCTGTTACCTTTCCAGCACTTGCACCCGAAACCACATCCTACCTGGTTGGTGCCATCACAATTCAGGAAGTTCGAATAGTTATGAAGAACATGGCACGTGGGAAGGTGTCTGGTTCGGATGGGCTGGCAATAGATTTTTTTGTAGCATACGGTGATCTTCTGGCACCAAAATCGGAGAAACTACATGCTGCAGCATTAGAAGCGGGCTACCTCCCAATCTCTAATCGCCAAGCATTGCTTGTGCCAATTCTGAAACCTGGGTGCCCTCCCACGGATGTCTGCTCTTATCGACCACTATCCATGCTTAATATGGATTACGGCCACATTCTAGCGACTCGGCTCCTCCCACATATGACCACACTGATCCCAATCCTGCAACACAGCCATTAATATTCACTGGCTTCTCACAGTTCTAACAGAAAATGGACCTGACGAGCCAACCACTGCTGCCCTGGCTCTGGACATAGAGAAAGCATTCAACAGCCTAAGCTGGGACTTCTTATACCAAGTCATGCAGAAGGCAGGCCTGGGCACTGGGTCGTTAGATGGACCAAGCTCCTCTGTGCTGATCCCACTGGCCGTGCATGTACCTAGAGAACAATATCAAACTCTTATCACACTAGGTGGGGAACCTGGCAGGGCTGCCCCCTCTTGCCATTGTTATTCGCCTTAGTGGTGGAACTGCTGGCGTGCAGAACTTATAATGGCCTGAATGTGAGAAGACGCATACACAACATAGCACTCTATGCCGATGACATGCTACTTTTCTTCCGGAATGCGGAATCGAAGGCTGGTGGGGCAATGGAACTATTGGAAAGCTTTGGAGTGGTCTCCGGTCTTCCTGTTCATTGGCAAAAATCCACCTTGCTCTCGATAGACAGAGATGCCATTCCACCCGACACCTTTGTGGCATCTGCTGGACTAATACCTATCTGAAATACCTAGGGGTGACTGTATATCACAATCTTTGGGACTTACTGGATAGTAATATAGGGGCAGCAATCAGAACACTCCCCTCAAGTGTGGCCTTCTGGAACTCACTACCTCTTTCAACTGCGGGCAAAATAGCTGCAGCCAAAATGGTGGCACTTCCACGATTACTTTAGTTCTTCGCCACACCGCCACTGATCATCGCTCCTCGAATGTTCAGAGAAATCGACACTCTGCTAATTGAACTGATTTAGGGGACGGGTAGAGTAGAGTAGCCCTAGCAAAGTTGCAACGGCCAACAACAGAAGGAAGGTTGGCGGCGCGAGACCTAAAAACATACTAGTTTGGCAGAGTTGCAGTGGTTTAATTTGTGGATCTGTGAGACTCTCCACCCAGTAGAAGGAGCTGATGATGCTATTCCCACCGCCCGGGAATGAGCTTCCATCCTCAGATCCTGAGAGTCCCACAAAGTGTCCAGAAGACAAATGCTCCTACCCCTGACTCGTCTGACCTACCATTGAGATGTCTGGAACAGTTGAACCCTGGACGCGTACTGGGTGGACTGGGGGGTGGTCTGCCTATGGGATTACCCTCATTGGTGACTTGTAGAGAGATGGGATATTCCTCCCATTTGAGGACCTAGCTGCAGAATTTGGTCTACCAGATGGTCAATTCCTTTTACAGCACTCCCTGGCCTTAGCGCCGCCACACACTGCAATGTAGCGGACGCAGAACCTGCTACACATCAGGGTCGCCAACAGCTATGTACGACAAGAGGTCCCACCAAGGCAGTAACTGGCACATACAGGGCCATAAGAGCGGATGCCCTCATACCCTCGCACGGCTTAAAAACAAAAAGGGAAGCTGACATTGCACACCATCTCACTGATACCACCAGATTGAAATGAAGGAACTTTTACTTCCTTCACAGGGCATACCTTATAAGCAGGCTCTGCCCTACAGCTGTCCCAACATGCCCGAGGTGTGGGGAGGTGGAGGCCGAGATCTACCCTATGGTATGGACATGCCCTTCCAGTGGTGGTTACTGGGAGCAGATCATGAGGTACGTTGTAACCTTCCATGCCAAACCCTGTAATCCTATCAAGTGCCTTCTGGGGGGGTTCGGACGGCCACATAAGCACAATATAACTATCTGGTACACAGTGATACCAAACGCTAACTAACCATGCAATGGAAAGCAAACAAAGGTCCCAGGTTTAATCAATGGCGGGAAGAACTGATCAGATGGGCTTGACTAGAAAGTGCAGCATTACCTAGAGAACTGCCGAAAGGAACACAGAGTGCTTGGGACCACCTAGTCGATGCTCTAGTAGCCCCGGACACAAACTTAGACAGAGGTGCAGACTCATCGGACACACTTTGTCAATAGTAGACGCGGGCGGTGATACTAGTTGACGAATAACACTGTAAATATGTAATATAGGACAATGTTCACTATACTAACAACACAAAGGCCCATATTTATACTTTCTTAGCGCCGCATTTGTGTCATTTTTTGACCAAAAGTGTCGCAAACTTACAAAATACAATATATTGTATCTGAGGAGAACAGCAACCCACACCATGCAGAATAACACCATGAGGGTTGGGTAGGCAGGGGAAGGGAGGGTGAGAGGGTAGTTATCAGGTGTATTGAAGATTGGTGCTACAAAGTGGGAAGTATCAACAACACAGTTTGTTGTACCAGGGCTCAAGTAAATGCATTTGTAAGTCACATATAGTACTACAAAAATAAATGTTGAATCTGAGGAATGGAAAACAGTCTCTTCACAGCCTGAAATACTATTGTACCTTGTGGATTTATTACAAAATGTTAATAAAATATGTTTTTCAAAAAAGGGAGAAAGCGAGCAGCCGGGGGGGCGCATGAGGTGTGACCAATAAAAAACAAGGAAACAAGAGTGACGTGGAAGCCAACCAATGGTAAGTATTGGTAAGTAATGGGCAGGCTCTAAGTCCTTTTTTACGTTTTTTTTTTATCAATAGATTTGCTGACAGTCCATGTGTGCTATTCAGGCGAAAGCCTAAACATCTGGGGTGCGCCTATCGAAAGGGCAAATTTCCAAGTCTGCCTTTACCCATATTTTACAAACTCCTGGTGAGGAGGTCGACCTCTCAAAGACACACCTTATTGTCTCTGTAGCAGTTGCACATCTGTCACACGGGGTGTCCAGCATAGGCCCAGAAGGGTCCGATCTATGCCAGGATTCAGGGTACTAACACAGGACACCTTTGCATAAGATGCATTGAAATGAACATGTAGATGTCACCTTTGGTGAAGCAAGCCAACCATCTTCCTTTGCAGCACCTTTTTACTAGGAGTGGGTATAACTTGTGTAAATTGCTGTAGCGTTATTACACTACATTACAACAAAATTACATGAGATTATGAGTATTTACGCCAGGAGTGTAACCAAGCTTTTAGAGCTATTTTCTTGGTGCAAAATGCACCCTTGTGTCCCAATTACAACAGAAAAAGGAACAGCGGCAGCCAACACCTAGCCGGTCTTGTGCTCCTAAACTGGGAGTTTTCTGTAAAGTTCGTCATAATTACACAAGCTGTATAATTTTCGGTAATTTTGCATCAAAAAACGTAAAGAAAAATAATGTGATTACTCCAGCGTAATTACAATTTCGCCCACGTCTCCTTTTTACTTGTATATATAGTTGCGCCCTTTGCACATTCACTGGTTAGCAGAGTCGTACAGGCAGTAGCAGTGCTCGTAAGACGTGTGAGGCTCTAGGAATGAAAGGCTGCGAGGCCACGAGGTCTGAAGCCACAGCTTGCATTCTCCGCTGTAAACCAGATGTGTCAGCTGGTAGGGTGGTTTAAAAATATCCATCCTCCAGGAGATATGTGAGAATCAGGCAACTCTTAGGATGTAAAGCCGGCAGGTTAGATCAGGTGGTCAAGGCACTTGCTGCAGACATCTGTACACGAACAGCTGGACTCAGATTTGAATCATTTTCAAACATCGTTCGGTCACTGGGCCTTTTGCACAGCACAGGGTGTGACCTCCAGGCCACATGTGCAGATCCTTATGACCTAGCAGAGTGGCTTCCAGCGCTGTCTGCAGAGAGCATTTTGTAACCTGCAGGACACATGTCTGAGTCCTCTGCACAGTTCGGTGGGTCGTGCGCCTGCTGCAAACTTCTAGACATAACCAGGATGGCAGGAGTCCCTGGAAGGATGTGAGTGCTGCCTGCCCTGTGTTCAGAAAGTGCTTGGTAGGACCGCCAGACACAAAGGAAGCGCCCAGAAGCCCGTGGAACAGTCATTCCGTTGTAAGTGGACATTTTTGAAGCGGTCAGTGGTTACTCTGAAAGCATTGCAGGGGTTCGGCCTTGGACAACCTACCTCAGATGCCGCTGTAAGACGGGGACTCAGGGTCACCCTCTAAGGGTCCAGGGAGGGTATTTGGCTGCTCTGTGACGTCTGATATAGATTCACCCCCTCCAAGCGCCACGAAGCATCTCACTCAGGGCCGGCTTTTGGGCGGTGCGAGTGGTGCCGCCGCACCGGGCGCTGACCTCTGGGGGGTGCTGTGTTTAGCAATAACTTCCGAAAGTTGCGATTTAAAAGCACCTGCTGAAAAGTTCCTTGTGCGTCCAGCCTTCAAGAAACACTTAAAATGTCAAGATACCTCTTGTGATTAATGTTCCTGCCAGAGAGAGAGATGGGAGGTTGCTTAGTGGCAACTTTGGCTCAGTAGCATAGAGGGTTAGTGTGCCTGCTGCAAAAAAACAGAACTGGGCGGCATTTTTAAGAAAAGTGGCGCTGCATACAGTGCAGTGCCACTTTTCTTGCACCCCTTAGCGCCCCCCTTACGCCACGTGTGCGTCATATTTAAAATACGGTGCACCATGGCGGTAGTTAGGGGATGACCGTCAGCACTGTTTACGCTAGTCAGGCGCTTTGCAGGATTAGTGTCAATTTTGACGCTAATCTTGCAAAGCACCCAGAGGCCCATTGTAACCAATGGAAGCCTCCCTTTAATGCCTGCTCTGAGCAGGCGTTAAAAGTGCCGGGAAAAAATGACGCAAAGAAATCTAACAGATTTCTTTGTGCCATTTTTTTGGCCCTCCCTAATGGGAAAATGCCACCTTTGCATACATTATGCCTGGCGCAGGCATAATGTAGCGCAAAGGATAAAAAGTGGCGCAATGCATTTATTGCGCCACTTTATAAATATGGCACTGCGTTTTTGGCTTTCTAACGCCACATTAACGTGGAAAAAATGTCGCTAGTGTGGCGCTAGGGGCTCTTAAATTTGCCCCTATATTTTATGTGGCTAGCTGGGTGGATTAATAAAGCCATCCTTTACAAGTGCTTTAAACACATGAATGTATGTGAAAGGGGAGCGATGGAGAGGTGAGGGGCACATTTACTGGTGGTAGTGAGTGAAACTGAAGAGGAGGTCATGGAGTGGGGGGCACCACAATAAACTGTCGCACAGGGCGCCACCAGTCTTAAAGCTGGCCCTGCTCTCACTCTTAGTGCAGGTGAGTTTAGTATCCGTCAGGGTCACTGAAGGTCTCACTCTTAGTGCAGGTGAGTTTAGTATCCGTCAGGGTCACTGAAGGTCTCACTCTTAGTGCAGGTGAGTTTAGTATCCGTCAGGGTCACTGAAGGTGCATTTAGCATTGGGGTGTGGGCGTTGGGAAGGTCTCACTCTCTGGGGAGGTGGTGCACAGACCTGTGAACGCACAGGTAAGTTTGGTGTCCATCAGGGTCAGTCAAGGTCTCACTCTCTGGACAGGTGAGCAGCACACATTCTTCAGTTGAAATAAAGTAGTGTCTTAAGCTCCGGGGATCCAGCGAGTGAGACGCTGCGTCCCTGTGCTAAGATGTCCCTAAGGGGGCCCTGAGGGGATGCGATGCGGCTCTGACAAGTGATTGGCAGGCAGTGGCCTTCTTCAGCCAGCGAGGGACGGAAATAGAGGCCCCCTGGGGCCAGGCCCAAACACCATGTCCAGTCTAGCATGGAAACAGCCTCCGCTGAGTCACCACCCTCAAGTAATAAGAAATCCTGAATAAATAAACATATATCTATGTATCTGCACTGCGGGTGTGGGTCAGTCCTCCTCATCCATTGGCCTCTTGCACAGTGAGTGACAGTAACTGTGAGTGACTAGTGACCCAGAAGCACACCTCAGTGCCATGTGTACTGGGCCAATATTTTCCAGTTCCTATTTTCTAATATAGCCTTAGAACCCGCCGTAGCGGGCTCTACCGGCTATTAAAGGCCCGCTCTCGCGTTTTGGCTCGGGCATTTAACAAGGGAAAGGGCCTTTAATAGCCGGTAGAGCCCGCTACGGCGGGTTCTAAGGCTATTAGAACATTCTGCCACGCAGGGCAGAATGTTCTATTAAATAAAACAAATTTCTCACGAAGCCCGAGGGGATTAAAATCCCCTCGGGCTCCGTGAGGCTTTGTTCACAGCTGTTGCTGTGAACAAAGCGAACATTGGCATGTTGGCGCTGCGGGCTTTTGCCGGCCAGTAAAAGCCCCAGCACTCCATTGTCTTCAATGGAGCTGCCAACTTCCAATGTTCTAATTTTGCTTAGTCATCCTTGTGTGTTTGAACTACACCTTCAAGTAAGAATCACATTTCCTGGGATGTGCATTAAACACAAACAGGTTTTTATACCTATTTTAGAAACACCTCCCTGCGAACAAGCACCTACACTCTTCTAGTAAAATGATATGGATTTCTTATTTTTTATTTTGTAATTGGCATTGCAAGCTTCTGGCTCCCACATTTAGGGGCAACATGTTTTCTTTGTTTTCATCTTCTTTTAATGAACTTTTTAATTATTGTTACATATGCTATTAATAAAAGATATACACATTAACGAATGCACCAGCTTACAAAGGTCTGATGTATTGGCCTTGCCAATGCTTGTTTTCAATTGCCAAACCTGATCCCTGGTAGACCATAGCTCACTTATATCGAGTTTGCAGTTTTATGTAGCACAAACTTGGGCTAAAGACACTGGAACTCTTTACATGAATACCGATTACTTAACACAGGTGGAATCACAGGAAGTTGAGCCGGCGCCCGTATTCATACCTGGTTCCCCAGTCCCAGAGCCTCAGGCTGCCTCACGGCTGAGGTCGGGATCTCATTAGTCCTGTTTCTCGATCGAGCCTGCGACAGCGACACGCGCTGCATGCACGCTCGCTTGGAAGACACAATTGTTTACAGTAAAGGGCTTGGAGACAGCCCATTATTTACCATTCGTTGGCTTCAGTGTCACTCTTCTTTACAGCCTCCTAATTGGACAGCACAGGCCAAGCGTCACTTCCATTCCTTTCTGTGGAACATGGACAAAGCACAGATTGATTCACCTTCATTAGTGCCCATCCGCTATGCTCGCTGTGATTGAGGCACTATTTCTTCTCCCCGTCTGGTACTCCCACCCTCCTCCCTGCACCGCCCTCATTTTGTTTTCCTCATACCCCCTCCTGCTGTCCATTACGGCTGCTCCCTCTTCTCCCTCATGTTGCTTCCCCTACCCTGCGAGCTTCTGCATAATATGACTTAAAAATAAAGATGCTATGATGTGGCCAATGATGGCCGCATCATAGCGCTTTTTTTCTTGACTTCAAGCAATGTTGCATAGCAGCTCCCTCCGCTGGCAGCATGTCTTAAAAACATCGACAAAGCCAATAGATCTGGGGTAGACATATTGGCTTTGCCAATGCTTCTTAACCTTTGAATTCTGGTACTTGTCGTCTTTTTTTCAAATTATCCTTCCGTAACTACAAATAGCAGAATGACGTGAAAGAAGCGACCTGGATGAAGCTCTCACACCTGGCACGGTCACTCTGAGACTGCAGTGGGCACGTGCGCCCGCTTCGTGCCGCCCCCGGGACTCTTTGGTATTACAGAAGCATCGGCGGCCGCTTGTGTGATACAGATTGTGCTGGTGCACATGTAGCACTGGTGTTATCACAAGAGGACGGTCCCTCGTTTCATGAGGGCGTGACCCTTGCAAATGAGGGACTCTCTTGACATCTGCGGCCGGCCGCGCTGTATTATGGACACAGGCCCAAAGGCAAAGAAGCTGTCAGGAGTTGCACTGAAAGGGCGCCCCCTGATGGTAGCCCTCTGGAAGGGGTAAAAGGGGTCCCGTGGATCCCCAGACATCCCCCTGCAGGCGTATGCAGTCACTGCACTCGCCTGCAGGGGGCTCTCTCTCTCCTCTTTAATGCGCGGCAGACTGCCTCCTGCACAGTAACGCACGGAGCGCCTTGAAGCGGATGCTCTGTATTTCACTTGATTGCGCTGCCCCACGACAGCCCCGAGTCTGCTGAGACCCTAAGGGCAGCGCTCTCAACAGATCGGGGGCACTTTCCCTGTTGAGCGCGGTGCACCTTTTTGAAGTGCGCACTATATGTATGAGGGTCCCAGGTGAATAAACCATCAGCCTGTCCCAGGATGAGGTCTAACAGGGGCTGTGAAGAAAGGGGTCCCCCGAACCCAGGTCAGGCCGAGCAATGGGAAAGGTCTCAAATAACCAGCGCCTCGAGTAGGGCTGGGCCCGAGCCCAACCATTGTCATGTGGCTGACTCTGGCCCAGCCCCCCAGACCTCTCTGAGATATCCTCACGTCCCTCTGTTTCGCCCCAGTTGTGCCCATTAGTGCCAAGGCCGTCAAGTTACCCAGGTCCATGCCTGATGTGCTGCTCCAGTCCAGGTTTTCTACTTTGAATTTTTGGACTTGTCCTGTTTTTTAATCGAATAAACAAGACTACAAAAACGTGGATAGAAGTAGGACCTGGGAGACGCGGCAGGGCTGTAACGGGCAGTTTCCAGGCGTCCAGAAGGGCCACATCCGAGCCACATTTTCCAGGTACCACTGACTAACATAACTGTAATGTATTTGTGGAGCGTGTGTTCACCCCGTATGTTCACCAATCAATGTTTCTTGTAACTAAACTCTGTGGTTCTCCTTTTATCGCCCTTGAGAAGATGAAACACTGAACAAACCCTTCTGGATATGAACCTGCGACCTGTGGGGTCAAGTAAGTTTATAAGTGCACCCGTCCATCTTCTGAGGTGCAGAGGGGCGCCAGTATGTGTAATGTGGACACCACGATGGTGTCCCATGGGCCGGGCCCTCAGGGGGGAACAGGGGCCCCAGCAGGGCGAGGCATAGAATGCAGACGTCACTCACCCATGCCACAGCACCCCCAGGGTCCGGGGGAGGGGGGCAGGCCACCTTTATTTCCAACACCCCTGGCTGTCCCTGATTGATGGGCCTGTCTCACCTTAGACTCTCCTGAGCGGTAAACTTGCCTGAGTTGTATTTTCTCGACATTTATGTGTCCAGGTGTTTTCCTGAAAGGCGTATGAACATGTCCCCGTGCGTCACCCAGGACCCCCCTGGAGTTTTACAGCTCTGCAGCCCAGGGGTCACCGGAGGTCACCAGCCCCAGGTACCAGGGGGTCTCCAGGGAAAGGCAGCTGCAGGCGACAGCAGACTGGGGAAAGTAAATCACGGGCGGGGGCTGAGGGGCTGTTATCTGGTTACCCCCCTCCCCCCAAAATAAATGCATCACACTCCCCACTGCACCACACGTGTTCGGCGGCTGCACAACTGCTCTGTTACCATAGGGGCGTCGGTGAGGTTTGGAAATTAGAAAATACAAATTCAACAGCATGCTGGAGACGGGTTCCAGCACAGAGGCAGAAAGTATAGTGGTTTAAAAGAAATTAAAGGGCAGATGTGCTGAGCGAGCAAGAGAAAAGCTGGAGACCTCAACGTGCAGGCAATGTATGGGAAGAGGGGGCAGGCCTCCCTGGCACTCATCTGTCCTGTAGGTTTGTGCACATCACATATACACAAAAATACACACACCCCTGAGAGGTTGTTTAGAGTTCAAACACACACCTGTTTGTGTGCATGTATGCTGTGTGTGCTTTGTGGGTGTAAGTTGAGTGTGTGTATACCTGTGCGTATATGGGTGGGGGGAGTGGGGTGGTGTGTGTGTGTCCGTGTGCGTGTGTGCCCACTGAGGATAGCACCACTGTTATTGTAGAATGACGGCAGTGGGGTACACTACAGCACCCCCCCCCCCCTTTGGAGCTGCGTCTCCCTGGCCTGCTCCAGCAGACACGGGGGTCTCTGTCCTACACCCCATCGGACACAGGAAGCCCCCTCGCACCCAGTGGCATGCACCCATCACTCGTCCCGCCTTCCCGGTGGTTCCGGAGGCGGATTTGGCCTCCACAACCGAGACCTGGGAGCACTGGGAATCTGCTGTTCCACTGGGAGCACTGGGAATCTGCTCTTCCACTAGAGAGCACGGGGAGCACTGGGAATCTGCTCTTCCACTAGAGAGCACGGGGAGCACTGGGAATCTGCTCTTCCACTGGGTGCACTGGGAATCTGCTGTTCCAATGGAGAGCACTGGGAATCTGCTGTTCAAATGGAGAACACTGGGAATCTGCTGTTCCAATGGAGAGCACTGGGAATCTGCTGTTCCACTGGGAGCACTGGGACTCTGCTGTTCCACTGGGAGCACTGGGACTCTGCTGTTCCACTGGGAGCACTGGGACTCTGCTGTTCCACTGGGAGCACTGGGACTCTGCTGTTCCAATGGGTGCACTGGGACTCTGCTGTTCCACTGGGAGCACTGGGACTCTGCTGTTCCAATGGGTGCACTGGGAATCTGCTCTTCCACTGGAGAGCACTGGGAATCTGCTGTTCCACTGGGAGCACTGGGAATCTACTCTTCCACTGGAGAGCACTGGGAATCTGCTCTTCCACTGGAGAGCACTGGGAATCTGCTGTTCCACTGGGAGCACTGGGAATCTGCTCTTCCACTGGAGAGCACTGGGAATCTGCTGTTCCAATGGAGAGCACTGGGAATCTGCTGTTCCACTGGGAGCACTGGGAATCTGCTGTTCCAATGGAGAGCACTGGGACTCTGCTGTTCCACTGGGAGCACTGGGACTCTGCTGTTCCAATGGGTGCACTGGGAATCTGCTGTTCCAATGGAGAGCACTGGGAATGTGCTGTTCCAATGGAGAGCACTGGGAATCTGCTGTTCTAATGGAGAGCACTGGGACTCTGCTGTTCCACTGGGAGCACTGGGAATCTGCTCTTCCAATGGAGAGCACTGGGAATGTGCTGTTCCAATGGAGAGCACTGGGAATCTGCTGTTCCACTGGGTGCACTGGGAATCTGCTGTTCCACTGGGTGCACTGGGAATCTGCTGTTCCTCTGGGAGCACTGGGAATCTGCTCTTCCACTGGAGAGCACTGGGAATCTGCTGTTCCACTGGAGAGCACTGGGAATCTGCTCTTCCACTGGGAGCACTGGGAATCTGCTCTTCCACTGGGTGCACTGGGATCCAACGCTACATACCATGACATTAGGTACCAAAATCATTCAACTACTACTTTTAATAATTATTAAGAACAAAATTCAAAGGTGAGTGGCTTTTTTGCTAGGTAGTAACTTGTAGAGGGTTAACTTTACCTTGCCTGAAGTCCTTGGAAGTTAGATCTGCATTTTGCTCTCTCTTCTGCCAGTAATTAGCATTTCAGTAGCCATGAATGAGGTGTGAACTGACTTCCTAGAGAGGGATAAAAGGCAGCGCTTGGAAACACTCAGTGTGTCACAACGCATGTCATTCCCTGATCTCGTTGTCGCGCTCGTCACTCCCTCGCATCACACTTTGATTTCGGATTTTCTCAGCTGAGAGGGACCTCTCCTTGGGACGTTGCTTCCTGTTGTTTCCTGTCGCTTTGCGTTCTGTTCCCTGTTACCAGGGTTGGATCCCATCCCTGTGGAAGATTTGAGTCCGGCCTCTCTTGTCCGTCTTGGCCTTTCTCCCTCCCCACTGCGGGTGGTGCCCTCCTGATGGCAACAGATCCAGGGTCACATGCTGAGGGCACCCCTAGCGTGGTCTCGGTGTCAGACCACCCGAGCACCCGCCCCCACCTTCCATAACTGCACGAGGTTGGGTGAATAAACACTGCCTGGAAGTCAGTGCAGGGAGGACAGAGATCCTTCCCTTTGGTGAGCATCCCTGCTTCCGGTCCTCCAGCTGGTGCCCCTGCCAAGAGTCCCGTCAATCAAAGAGCATCCTCTGCCCTCTACACCTGCAAACAATTAGAAAACCTCTTCCTTACATTCCTTGGTCCCAGCGCTTGCTGTATCCAGATGTTTACTGCAATGCGCTGTATATGAAGATGCACCAACGCCTCCCGTCCACCAGCAGGCGCTGCAGAGCGCGGCTTCCGCCTGTGTGCCCACAGCCACCGGTCTGCACCCGCTGCTCTCAGGCGGCCCCATTGGCTCCCTGGCAAGGGGGGGGGGGGGCGGCTTGAAGGCCCCGAGCATTGCTTTTAAGGCCTTGATTATCATCGGCCTGGAGAACCTGATCCAAAGCTTCTCTTGGTACATCCCCAACAGACCACTACACTGCTCAGGCAGTGCCGAGGACCCAGAGGGCTCATGAATGGATGCAACAGTGAATGAATGGGTGAATGAATGGGTGTGTCTCGGGGGCCCAGCAGTGATTAGAACACACGGCGTTCATGAATGGATAGAACAGTGAATGAAGGGGTGAATGAATGGGTGTGTCAGGAGAGCACAGCAGTGCTGCGAAACACAGAAAGCATGAATGGATAGATCAGGTGAATGAAGGGGTGTGTCGAAGGATGCCTGCCGGCAGTGCTTAGGTCCCAGAGGGTTCATGAATGGATGCAACAGTGAATGAATGGGTGAATGAATGGGTGTGTCTCGGGGGCCCAGCAGTGATTAGAACACACGGCGTTCATGAATGGATAGAACAGTGAATGAAGGGGTGAATGAATGGGTGTGTCAGGAGAGCACAGCAGTGCTGCGAAACAGAGAAAGCATGAACGGATAGAACAGGTGAATGAATGAATGTTTCAGGGGTGGGGGGCGGCAGCGCTTAGGACCCAGAGGATTCATGAATGGAGAGAACAGGCGAATGACTGAATGTTTCAGGAGAGCACAGCAGTGCTCAGGACCCAGACTGTTCATGAATGGGTAGAACAGATGAATGAATGGGTGTCTGGTGGGCCCAGCAGTGATTAGAACCCACAGTGTCCATGAATGGATACCTCATGTGAATGCATGGATCTGTCCGGGGGCGCCTGGCAGTGCTTAGCCTCCAGAGTGTTCATGAATGGATAGAACAGATGAATGAATGGATGTGTCAGAAGAGCCTAGCAGTGCTTAATACCAGAGGATGGGTGAAGGGATACAGCAGGTGTGTCGTGACCTGCATTGGGTGAATTAATGACGAAACCAGGAGAGCCCGGAAGTGCTTATCCCCAGAGGATCCGTGAACGGAAGCAAAATGTGAATGAATGGGTGCATCAATAAGGCCGTGGTAGTACTCAGCCCGTGAAGGTTCATGAACGGATAGCATGTGGGCTGTGATCACGGCCCAGTGGTGCTTGGCACCCAAGGGTGACTTAAGGGATGGGAAAGGTATGCTGCGACCTTCACAGGGTGAATGAATGAGTGCCTCAGGGGAGCCCAGCAGTGATTGGCCCCTGAAGGGTCATTAATGGAAGCATCAGGTATATAAATGGATGCACCAGGGAGACTCTGGCAGCCCGAGCGCCTTGAGGCCTGTGAATAGATGGGGAGGTGTCTGCATGGGATGAATGAATAGGTACGCTCGAAGTGCACTGAAGTTTTTACAGTGAAGCAGGGACAGCCGGCAGTGGCTTCCTTCCATAGGATGAATGTTTACGTTTGGAGCGCTTAGATGCGTGCATCATATGTAGAGGTGAGAGAGCCACTGAAAGCTCGAGCCGGCAGACTGGCTCTGGGTTAGATCGAGGTCCTTTTAAACCTCGAGCCCATAACGAGCCGAGCTTTCAAGTGGCTTCTGCCGGCTGCCCCCCCCCCCCCCCCCCCCCCCCGCCCCTGGCGGGCAGTTATAGGCAGAGCTCTCGCCTTTAGAACTGGGAAGCTGGTCCGAGGTGCAGCGCTGCCTCAACATCCTGTGACTGGACAAGTCACTTAATTTCTTGTGTAAGGTAACAAAGTGTTCACATAAAAAAGAAAAGACAAATAGTTACCCATTTAGTGACTGATTTTACGAAGTGAAACCAGAAAACCTGGATCGGTAGCTGCTTCCCTGCTTGCATTGTGTGATCTTAGACAAGAACTTGATTTCATCAAAACTCCTTTTTCTTCATGTGGTGAATGAAAGCACTTACAATTATGCAAGTTTAGAATACCAGTTGTACAAAAACCTGTTGTATTTTATTTAATAGACTGTAATTTTGCTCTATAATAATCTGGACCATGTACAGGGTTTACATGACAACTGTTCTGCCTCTTAGTTCACTAATGGTTGATCTTAAAAAAAAACACTTTTAATAAGTACTTCTCAGGGCAGTGCTATAATGTGAAGTAATAATTTCACAGCTTCTATATGTTTTGAAGAGACTTTATAATATTTGTAGGAAAGTGCCCTTTTTGGATGATCAACCCTACAATTGTTTCTCTAGATGCTGTTGGTTATGGCTCTGAGGGAGCACAGAGCCTGCCAACCAGGCCTCAGTGCCAGTTCTCGCTCTCTCAATTTCTAAATATGAATTGGTAACCCCCATTGGCGAGTACTTTAACCCCCTTACAAGTCCCTAGTATTGGTACCAGTGGTACCCAGGACATGGATGTTAAAGGGGTCACCAGGGCCTGAAGCACTATTTGTGCCACCCTGAGTGACCCAAGCAGACTACTGACAGCAGGCCTGGCGCTGAGGACTGTAGGAGAAGTGCAAACTGATCGAACTGGACTGAGCCCACACCATGTGTGGCACAGCCAAAGCACTATCTTTAACCCCATCCCCGCCAAGGACGTAATGGTTACGTCCGTGGCTGCGGCGCTCAGGTGCCACTGACGTACCCATTACATCCTGTGACCGGCTCTCGGGGGAAGAGTTGAAAAAGTTCTTGGGTTTAACTTTTTACGAACGCCAATCCACACACTCCCGTCAGCTGGTGTGATTGCTGTATCAGGCATGTGGGTGTATGTAAGTGATGGGCCCTTGAGTGGCGCTGTCTGTCGATGCGAGTGTTGTAATGTGCTGGGCCCGCGGCTGGCGGCGTGAATGGTCTTGTGCATGTCACGTATGAAAGGTGTGTGAATGGACTGTAAAGCGGTTGGTGCCTTGTCGCTACTTTACAGCTCACAAGTTGCGAGTCATTGGTTCCGTTTTTTGGCCTTCCAGTTATTAACAGTGCATTTCATTTTTGTGAAATCTCTTGTTCATAAAATTTGATCTACTGAACCGTCACTCACCCTCGTGCCAAATCCAACCAGTATGTGTGGTAAAAATGACAAAACCTGCTCCGCTGTAATCAGGCATCGCAGCACACCCGTGACACGCTAGGGCCCATATTTATACTTGTTTAGCGCCGCATTTGCACCGCTCTTTGATGCAAAATCGGCGCAAACTTACAAAATGCAATAGTATTTTGTAAGTTTGCGTCGATTTTGCATAAAAAAATTACGCAAATGCGGCGCTAAAAAAGTATAAATATGGGCCTAGGTGTCTCGGGTGGGACCCCGATGATGAAGCATGCCACCAACTTGGTTGGTGGGTGAGGGGTCTTTTTAACATAACCTAAGTGCGTTGCTTTTCACAATTTCAGTGTTTGGAACATCACAGAAGTACGTTGACACATCAAAATGATATACTGCAAGACTACCTGAGTTTGGGGGGGCACCTATGTTTTTGGTCCTGGGTGCGGCCTTCATCTAGGGAAACCTACCAAACCCAGACATTTTTTTAAAACTAGACACCCCAAGGAGTCCATGGAGGTGTGGTTTGCCTGGATCCCCCAACATTTTCTCACCTATTCTCCTCTGCAAACCTCCAAATTTGCTTAAAAAAGCATATTTGTCTCACTTTTCTTTGTAGGATCACCGCTCCAGTACAAATTTCCTACCACCCAGTGTTCCCTCAGTCTCCCAAGTAAAATGACACCTCACTTGTGTGGGTCCCCAAAGCAGAGTCAGCCTAAAAGATGTATAAAATAAAAATATGTGCTTATCAACTCGCTGTGCTATCCCCTCAATCTCTATAAGTTTTTGGCCTTTTTCTGTTGCAGACACCTGGGCCACCCACACAAGTGAGGTATAATTTTAATCAGGAGACTTTGGGGAACGCTGGGTGGAAGGAAATTTGTGGCTCCTCTCAGATTCCAGAACTTTCTGTCACCGAAATGTGAGGAAAAAGTGTTTTTTGGGCCAAATTGTGAGGTTTGCAAAGGATTTTGAGTAGCAAAACCTGGTGAGAGCCCCACAAGTCACCCCATCTTGGATTCCCCTCGGTGTCTAGTTTTAAAAAATGCACAGGTTTGGTAGGTTTCCCTAGGTGCCGGCTGAGCTAGAGGCCAAAATCCACAGCTAGGCACTTTGCAAAAAACACCTCTGCTTTCTTTGGGAAAATGTGATGGGTCCATGTTGTGTTTTGGGGCATTTCCTGTCGCGGGCACTAGGCCTACCCACACAAGTGAGACTTGCGGGAGACTTGCGGGAGCACTGGGTGGGAGGAAATTTGTGGCTCCCCTCAGATTCCAGAACTTTCTGTCACCAAAATATGAGGAAAAAGTGTTTTTTTTGCCAGATTTTGAGGTTTGCACAGGATTCTGGGTAACAGAACCTGGTGAGAGCCCCACAAGTCACCCCATTTGGGTTCCCATAGGTGTCTACTTTCAAAAAATGCACGGGTTTGGTAGGTTTTCCTAGGTGCCGGCTGAGCTAGAGGCCAAAATCCACAGCTTGGCACTTTGCAAAAAACAGCTCTGTTTTCTTAGGGAAAATGTGATTGTCCGCGTTGTGTTTTGTAGCGGGTGCTAGGCCTACCCACACAAGTGAGGCACCATTTTTATCGGGAGACTTGGGGGAACACTGGGTGGAAGGAAATGTGTGGATCCTCTCAGATTCCAGAACTTTCGGTCACACAGCCCTCCTTTCCAAGAAAGCTAGACAAGTGGAACATCAAGGAGGTGAGCTTCAAAGGGCACACCGCCTCTGATGTGCAAGCAGGCTGTCCCCCAGTGGAGGACAGAGGCCTCCACCTGCCCCCAGGCACATTTTCACCCAGCAGGTAGGGAAATTAGTTAGGAGGCATACATCCTTAGAAGGCTAGCCACACCGCTACCGTGGGCAACCTGATCTGTACCCTTGAGGAAGACTTCTGCCATCTTGAAAAGAGGCAGAATAGAGGGTTCTGGGTAGGAGAGCTGCCACAACTCACCGGCTGTGGTCACCTCAGCTGTGGATTACCTGCTGAGTCTAGTAGCCCACTGGCTACATGCACCCACACCGGTAATGTCCCAAAATCTAGAATTTAAGGTGCCCCCCGTACCAGAACCTCAGATGTGCAACAACTTGTGAAGAAAGGACAAGAGAAGACCTGCATCAGCGACAACAGAACTTGCACAAACCAAAGGTGTGATACCTTGAACCTGTGGCAACCATCCTGGAACTGCCGACTGCGTCTCATCCTGGACCAAAGACTGATTTCCCCAGCAAGAGGGAAGTGAGCCAAAGGCAAGAGCAGACTTCCCTGGAGTTGTGGCATTCGTCCTCTGCCTACTGCAGGTAAAAAGCACCTACCAGAACCGAAGAATCGCTGGCCATCCGGCCCTCCAAGGGATCACCCAAAAGTAGATGGTCCAGTGCGTTGTGGGAAGTGTAGTCCACCTCTCCACCAAGTTACAGCTGGTTACCGTTTTCCCCAGAGCCTCCGGAAGGGGAGATAGCTTCTCTTCCTCTTCACTTTACCGCTGCCAAGGCTTGTGGGTGCCCACTCCGGTCTTCACCATCTTTACTTGATGATGCAGCCTGAGGACAGACTGCAAAACTTTCATCCAACATCCGCTTCCGTCACAGTGGTAAAACCAGCAGCCACAGCTCCCGTTCCTCACGACGGATAGCCAAGCACACCTCTGTACCTGAGACGTCCGAGGTAGGTAGAGTTGTACTGTCTGGTGAATCCGGGCCCAAACAAGATTAACCTCCTGTGGTGTAGGAAAGTACCATCTTGCCTGGCATGTTACCCCCATATTTCACTGTATATATGTTGTTTTTGTTATGTGTCACTGGGACCCTGCCAGCCAGGGCCCCAGTGCTCATAAGTGTGCCCTGTATGTGTTACCTGTGTTTTGACTAACTGTCTCACTGAGGCTCTGCTAACCAGAACCTCAGTGGTTATGCTCTCTCTTTGCTTTCCAAATTGTCCCTAACAGGCTAGTGACCAATTTCATCAATTCACATTGGCATACTGGAACACCCTTATAATTCCCTAGTATATGGTACTGAGGTACCCAGGGTATTGGGGGTTCTAGGAGATCGCTATGGGCTGCAGCATTTCTTTTGCCACCCATAGGGAGCTCTGACAATTCTTACACAGGCCTGCCACTGCAGCCTGAGTGAAATAAAGTCCACGTTATTTTACAGCCATTTACCACTGCACTTAAATAACTTATAAGTCACCTATATGTCTAACCTTTACCTGGTAAAGGTTGGGTGCTAAGTTACTTAGTGTGTGGGAACCCTGGCACTAGCCAAGGTGCCCCCACATCGTTCAGGGCAAATTCCCCGGACTTTGTGAGTGCGGGGACACCATTACACGCGTGCACTATACATAGGTCACTACCTATGTATAGCGTCACAATGGTAACTCCGAACATGGCCATGTAACATGTCTAAGATCATGGAATTGTCACCCCAATGCCATTCTGGCATTGGGGAGACAATTCCATGATCCCCCGAGTCTCTAGCACATACCCTGGTACTGCCAAACTACCTTTCCCGGGGTTTCACTGCAGCTGCTGCTGCTGCCAACCCCTCAGACAGGTTTCTGCCCTCCTGGGGTCCATCCAGGCTTGACCCAGGAAGGCAGAACAAAGGACTTCCTCAGAGAGAGGGTGTTACACCCTCTCCCTTTGGAAAAAGGTGTCAGGGCTGGGGAGGAGTAGCCTCCCCCAGCCCCTGGAAATGCTTTGATGGGCACAGATGGTGCCCATCTCTGCATAAGCCAGTCTACACCGGTTCAGGGATCCCCCAGCCCTGCTCTGGCGCGAAACTGGACAAAGGAAAGGGGAGTGGCCACTCCCCAGACCTGCACCTCCCAGGGGAGGTACCCAGAGCTCCTCCAGTGTGCTCCAGTCCTCTGCCATCTTGGAAACAGAGGTGCTGCTGGCACACTGGACTGCTCTGAGTGGCCAGTGCCAGCAGGTGACGTCAGAGACTCCTCCTGATAGGCTCTTACTTGTGTTGCTAGCCTATCCTCCTTCCTAGGTAGCCAAACCTCCTTTTCTGGCTATTTAGGGTCTCTGCTTTGGGGAATTCTTTAGATAACGAATGCAAGAGCTCATCAGAGTTCCTCTGCATCTCTCTCTTCACCTTCTGCCAAAGGATCGACCGCTGACTGCTCAGGACGCCTGCAAAACTGCAACAAAGTAGCAAAGACGACTACTGCAACCTTGTATGGCTGATCCTGCCGCCTTCTCGACTGTTTTCCTGGTGGTGCATGCTGTGGGGGTAGCCTGCCTCCTCTCTGCACTAGGAGCTCTGAAGAAATCTCCAGTGGGACGACGGAATCCTCCCCCTGCAACCGCAGGCACCAAAAGAACTGCATCACCAGTCCTCTGGGTCCCCTCTCAGCACGACGAGCGTGGTCCCTGGAACTCAGCATCTCTGTCCAAGTGACTCCCACAGTCCAGTGACCCTTCAGTCCAAGTTTGGTGGAGGTAAGTCCTTGCCTCCCCACACTAGACTGCATTGCTGGGTACTGCGTGATTTGCAGCTGCTCTGGCTCCTGTGCACTCTTCCAGGATTTCCTTTGTGCACAGCCAAGCCTGGGTTCCCGACACTCTAACCTGCAGTGCACAACCTCCTGAGTTGTCCTCCGGCGACGTGGGATCTCCTTTTGTGACTTCGGGTGAGCTCCGGTTCACTCCTCTTTGTAGTGCCTGTTCTGGCACTTCTGCGGGTGCTGCCTGCTTCTGTGAGGGCTCCCTGTCTCGCTGGGTGCCCCCTCTGTCTCCTCACGCAAGTGGCGACATCCTGGTCCCTCCTGGGCCACAGCAGCATCCAAAAACCTTAACCACGACCCTTGCAGCTAGCAAGGCTTGTTTGCGGTCTTTCTGCATGGGAACACCTCTGCACGCTTCTTCACGACATGGGACATTCATCCTCCAAAGGGGAAGTGTCTAGCCCTCTTCGTTCTTGCAGAATCCACAGCTTCTACCATCTGGTGGCAGCTTCTTTGCAACCTCAGCTGGCATTTCCTGGGCATCTGCCCAATCTCGACTTTGTCGCGACTCTTGGACTTGGTCCCCTTGTTCCACAGGTACTCTCGTCCGGAAATCCACTTTGGTTGCATTGCTGGTGTTGGTCTTCCTTGCAGATTTCCCCTATCACGACTTCTGTGCTCTCTGGGGAATATAGGTGCACTTTACACCTACCTTTCAGGGTCTTGGGGTGGGCTATTTTTCTAACCCTCACTGTTTTCTTATAGTCCCAGCGACCCTCTACAAGCTCACATAGGTTTGGGGTCCATTCGTGGTTCGCATTCCACTTTTGGAGTATATGGTTTGTGTTGCCCCATCCCTATGTTTCCCCATTGCATCCTATTGTAACTATACATTGTTTGCACTGTTTTCTAAGACTATACTGCATATTTTTGCTATTGTGTACATATATCTTGTGTATATTTGGCATCCTCATACTGAGGGTACTCACTGAGATACTTTTGGCATATTGTCATAAAAATAAAGTTTCTTTATTTTTAGTATATCTGTGTATTGTGTTTTCTTATGATATTGTGCATATGACACCAGTGGTATAGTAGGAGCTTTGCATGTCTCCTAGTTCAGCCTAAGCTGCTCTGCTAAGCTACCATTATCTATCAGCCTAAGCTGCTAGACACCCTATACACTAATAAGGGATAACTGGACCTGGCACAAGGTGTAAGTACCCCTTGGTACCCACTACAAGCCAGGCCAGCCTCCTACATGTGGGTTCCCCCGAACTTGACCTGCAAGTGAACCAGTGTCACGAGTACCCGTGGCTCCCGCGGTCAACACCAGGACAGCCAGGACACCTCCTCACTTGAGCGCCACGAGCCAGGTAAAAGTGGTCTGATTGTCGCAGCTTGGTCTTGGGACCCGCACAACCTTTTCTACACTACCAGTGGGTTCCTCTGAGCTCACCCTGCAAGTGATCGCGTGTCACTAGTGACTTCCCCATGGACCGCAATGGTGAGATTTGACAGCTTGCAAATGCACTGATTTTATTTCTGCGTTAAAATCCATAACTCTGGTTACACGTGTATCTTACTTCCTTTTGGTGTCTCAATTAAGATAAAAATCTGCTTTATTTTTATGAGTTGGTTTCAGATTTCTTTCAAGTCATGTCAACTACTTATCATCCATGTTGTGCTCTGAAATGCTTAACACATGTTCCTTTGGTAACGCCTGACTGCTCATTGCCACACAACCAGGACTGAGCCCGGGGTTTATTACTGTGAATCCAAGGACCATCTTTGGGGTATTGTGAGAGTATTACACGATGGGGACTACCCAGACTCACTGCATAATACTCCACTTTCCTACAATATTTTACGTGATGTTTGTTGTATGAATTATATAACAAACATTTTCAGGCCTGGGATCTTGTGCGGGCTCTAAGAACCGAACCAGACACTTGGCTTGGCTCTGCTTCGGCTCTCCCTGGTAAAGAGTTGGCTCTCCTCCCCTAAGCCCGTGGTGAGTGAATGGTGGGATACAGAACCTATAGTCACTCTTCAGACAGCAGAGGCTGAGATGGATGGGTGGATGGATGGAGAGCTGGGTGGGTGGATGGGTGGATGGATGGAGAGGTGGATGGATGGAGAGATGGATGGATGGATGGATGGATGGAGAGCTGGGTGGGTGGATGGGTGGGTGGGTGGATGCATGGAGAGGTGGATGGATGGAGAGGTGGATGGATGGATGAATGGAGAGCTGGGTGGGTGGATGGATGGAGAGCTGGGTGGGTGGATGGATGGATGGGTGGGTGGATGGATGGATGTAGAATTGGGTGGGTGGGTGGCTGGATGGGTGGATGGTGGATGGATGGGTGAGTCGGTGGGTGGATGAATGGATGGAGAAGTGGGTGGGTGGATGGATGGATGGATGAAGTGGGTGGATGGATGGGTGGGTGGATTGATGAATGGATGGATGGAGAGATGGGTGGGTGAATGGATGGATGGAGGGGTGCATGGGTGGATGTAGAAGTGGGTGGATGGAGGGGTGGATGGATGGGTGGGATGGAGAGCTGGGTGGGTGGATGGATGGATGGATGGATGGATGGGTGAATGGATGAATTGATGTAGAAGAGGGTGGATGGACGGGTGGTACGGTGCATGGGTGGATGGATGGAGAGCTGGGTGGATGGATGGATGGATGTAGAAGTGGGTGGATGGATGGAGAGCTGGGTGGGTGGATGGATGGATGTAGAATTGGGTGGATGGATGGGTGGTTGGGTGGGTGGATGGATGGGTGATGGTGCATGGATGAATGGATGGGTGGGTGGGTGGATGGATGTAGAAGTGGGTGGATGGGTGGGTGATTGGGTGCATGGGTGGATGGATGGAGAAGTGGGTGGATGGATGGGTGGGTGCACGGGTGGATGGATGGATGGATGGATGGATGGAGAGCTGGGTGGATGGATGGGTGGGTGGATGGATGGATGGATGGATGGAGAGCTGGGTGGGTGAATGGGTGGGTGGGTGGATGAATGGATGTAGAAGTGGGTGGATGGATGGGTGATTGGGTGCATGGGTGGATGGATGAAGAGGCTCTGGCCCAGAAGGGTGAATGAATGTATGTACTCGCAGAGCGCTCAGTATTTACAGCGCGGTGATGGGTGAATGACAGAAGGCGGGCTGTGGGGATTTGGGGGGGGGGGCATGGGTCGTGCCCCCTCCCAGTGATGAGTCCATTAGCAGTAAGAGGCCCTCAGGGCCGCACTTAATTGAAAATCAATCCCGGGCCGGAGCTCTGATGAGCCCAGGCGGGCAGACCTCCCTCCGGCGGAGCGGCTGCCGGGGTCGGCGGGGGCATTAATGAGCTGAGGCGGCCCAAGGACACAGGGCTGAGTGCTGGGGCGCGGGGGGGCCGGGGGTTCCTGGGGGGCGGGGTGTTGAGGGCTTTCACCAGACACCTGCACAGGCTCGGAGCGGGAGGGGGGCTCCTACCAGACACCTGTACACAGAGGCAACACTGACAGGCGTGGGGGGGGCTATCATCAGACACCTGCACAGGCCCTGCGGGAGGGGGGCTTCTACCAGACACCTGTACCCAAAGGCAATCCTTTAAGGCCCGGGGGAGGGGCGGGGAGGGTACCAGACACCTGCACAGGCCCTGAGAGGGGGCTCCTACCAGACACCTGTACCCAAAGGCAAACCTTTAATGCCCGGGGGGGGAGGGGTACCAGACACCTGCACAGGCCCTGAGCGGCACACATACACAGAGGCGACACTGACAGGCGTGGGGGGCTATCATCAGACACCTGCACAGGCCCTGCGGGAGGGGGGCTTCTACCAGACACCTGTACCCGAAGGCAATCCTTTAAGGCCCGGGGGAGGGGCGGGGAGGGTACCAGACACCTGCACAGGCCCTGGGCGGCACACATACACAGAGGCGACACTGACAGGGGGGGGGGGTTGGGGGGGGTACATCAGACACCTGTGCATAGAGGTACATAGAGTGGGTTGTCACAGGACACCTTCACAGTAAGGGGTGGGAGGTGGGGGGCGCACACAAGTCCCCCCTGGAAGGGATCGGACCCTGGACTTTCCCCTGGAGCAGGACGATGACTGATCTGCACGTCTGGTCTCTCTAGAGGGCCTCAGTGAGCAGGAATCAGTGAACTGCACCTCGGATCGGAGCGATTACCAGGGGCTGAGACTCATTCCTGCATTCCTTCCATCGCTTTGGTGCTCGTTGCCCACACCAGGCCCGGTTCCAGCAGGGGGGCCAGGCTCTCCCAGTGCAGCCCCCGGGCCCACCCAAGGCCCATGTACAAGTAACAATCATGGGTTGTTCCTGCATGAACGGTACACGTGGGGCTGCAGGGCCACGCTCTGGGCCACGGGTGGCCACCAGGAGGGAGTCCCTTTGTAACCAGGAGGTGGTTCAGGTTTTGGGCTGATATCGAGGAGGTGAAACTTTTGCCCACACGGCCTTAAGATGTGAATGAGAACAGTGTGACTATTGCATCAAAATGGGCCGCAGAATTTGCCCTTTCTTGCCCCATTAGTTAGTACAAACTGCTGCATAATGTGACCCCCGGCCTAAGCCAGTACGATAACACAGTGGGCTAATGCACGTGCTGTCGAGGTGTTCATAAATTCAAATATTGTCACTTTGCTTTTCATTTTCAAGTCAAAACTTGGACAGCAGGCACTGTAAAGGCGTGTACATGTGCTGCCATCAACACAAACAATTGTAGCTTCTAGGCACCCCTGATCTGGATGAACAACATACTTATTTGAGCTTCAAATAATTGAGTTTGGCACATCTCGACAGCCAGATCACATGATCCATTTAGACCACTCATGTTGTTACCTCTCAGTTACCTCTCAGCTGGGGACGTGGTGCTCTTCTTTCGTCACAAGTCCTGAGACCCCCAGGTCCACAGCTGCCACAACTGTGGCTCTAATCGGTAGTGAACTTGATAAAAAAATCTAGAATTTTTCTAAGAGGGAATGATGATGGGAAGGGTGCAGAGGTGAGAAATGGAGGTAAATTAGAGGAGAGTGTGAGGATAGGAGAGATGAAGGTAAGGACAAGGGGATGGTAAGAAAAAGAATGACGAGGAAAGAAATAAGAGTAAAAGAGTGATAGAAGGGGAGCGAATAAATATGAAGGAAAAGCTGGTTACAGGGGGCAGAAAGTGATGTGTGTCATGAAGCAGAGTGTGAGATGAAGATGGTGTTAGATGTGGATGGAGCAGTGCTTCATTTGTGCTTGTTGTTTCCGGTGCTGAGCACCGGCACTTATTTTTGAGGGCCGGGGCTTATTCTTCTGCCTCAAGCATTTACTGCGAGGAAAAGACACATATGGGGAAGACGGAGGAAGGGAAAATCGAAAACGCGTCACAAAGGGAGAAAGTAGAAAGCTGCAAGAGTGAGGTGAAGGGGCAGGGAGTGGCTGTAAATGGAATAAAGAGGCCCGACATGCCTTCAGGATTACGCTGCCTCAGTATTCCGTGCTCGCACATTTAACTGCAGCAGCCGCGTGTTTACGAGGAGGGCTTTGGGCACCAGCACGTCTTTATTTACAAATTAAGCACTGGGATGGAGGAGGTATAGCAGGAGACCTATGAGCAATGTGGCTGATGGACCTGAACTGAGAAAGGAACAGGTGGAGGGTACAGGCTGATGAGAAACGGAAGTAGTTAGAGTGGAGAGAGAGAAAATGTTAAATTGTGCTGCACAAGGAAGGGGAGTTAAGAGGAGAGGGTGGAACAGAAGGGGGATGGAACAGGAGACTAGATGGACAAAAGAAGAGGAGGGAACATGCCGGCCACAATTTAGAGAATACTGCCTCAGTTCTTGAGGAACTCACACTTTCTACTAAAGGCCTGGCCGACGAATATTGATTGAAAAACTCGCCTCACATTCCATTCCAGCCCTCCTGCTCAGGAGCTGTGCTCTTGGCGCATGCGCAGCTGAGGGAAGAAGCAGGCTCACCTTTGATTGGCTGCCAGCGGTTATTGCTGTTCCAATTGTTACTGCACTGATGTGAAGTGAAGGAACAGCAATATCCACTGTCAACAACTCCACAAAGTGACTCCGCTGTTTACAATCTCTCTAGGATACGCATGCTCTCCAAGTCTTTGTAGGTCTTGTGCACAGGCACCCTGTGCAATCCAGCTCTTGGTGTTACAGCTGTTTAAATGTTGAGAGCTGCAGATGACAAACAGCTCTAGGGCAGCAGGAATGCAAGGTTCATTTCTGCACTCCCACACAAGCATGGCGGTTTATGTGGAAGCAGTTCAAGCTTACTTTACATACACAAACATATTACCTTTACACAGGGGCGGCTCCTCCGTATGGGTTCAGAAAGCGATAATAAACCACGTTTACTATTGTTTTCTTTAAACGAGGCGGGTCCCCGGGGTGACGTGCACTGGGGGGGGGGGTGTGTGCTCAGCGCTCCCCCTCAGAGCGCATGTGTGTTTGGGCAGCCGTCTCGGGTCGGCCAAACACACATGCGCTGTCGGCTGTCTCCAGCCCAGAGAGAGCCGGCACAGGCTCCCAGCCAAACCTAACGCTGCTCTGAGCAGCCACAGGATTGGCCGCAGGGCAGGCTGGGAGTCTGCGTGCAGCCAGCAGGGAAGGTGAGCGCGGGACGCAGGAGAAAAGGTAAGTTTTTTTTTTTTAATTTAATTTAATTTTAGGCCCACACGCACCTCCTCCCCGCCCCGCCCCTTCTGCGCCCACGAGCCGCTACTGCCCTCAGGCAGAGGCAGTGAAGTTAAGACGACAGAAGGGGGTGAGGTGGAGAGACAAGGCTGAGATGGAGAGAAGGTTGTGCAGGAGGAGGGGGAGATGGGAGTGTGCGAGAGCCGGGAGAGGCAGAGAAGGGTAGAGAGGAGGAGAGGGGGTGAGGTACAGAACAGGAGGCTGGTGTGGGAGTGAGAATAAGGAGTGTCAGAGAAGGAAAGGTGTAGAGAGAGAGAGGACTATGGTGGAGGTGGAACCACGGTGAGAGGGCAGTGAAGTAAAGAGAGGGGGGACTCTGCAGAAAGTGAGTACCAGGCGGCAAGGAAGAGACGAGGGTGAGGCGGACAGACACAAAGAGGAGCCTGTGAGGATCAGGGGATGGAGAGGATGTAACAAGGGAAGGCAGAGAACGAGCAGGGTGAGGGGAAGAGAGTCAGGTGAGGCAGGAGGATGTGGAGGGTGAGAGGAGCAGCTTGCGATGGAGCCATTCGAGGGTGAAACAGGGAGGAAGGCGAGTGATACAGACACAGCCGAAGAGGTAAAAACCCAGGTGATCAGTGGTTCCCAACCTGTGGTCCGGGGACCCCTGGGGGTCCAGGAAACCTCATCAGGAGGTCCACGACTGCTCCGAAAATTAAATAAAATTAACTGATTAGATCCCCAGCTTTCAGTAATGACTCAGTGGGGGGTCCCCGGATTCCAATAATGATTCAGTGGGGGGTTCCGGGATGCAGTAATGACAAAGTGGGGGTCCACAAATGTCAAAAGATTGGAACCACTGCCCTAGATAAAGAGTTAAGACTAGAGAAGGCAGAGTACGTAGCTCCCCTCCCAGAAGACCATCCAGTATTCCCAAACCCAGGTCTCGGAGACCCGGGAGATGCCACCCCCATCCATGGCCACCTATGCTTCTCCATGGCCCACCCCGTTCCCGGATCCTGGAGCCGCGCCTGGCCCACACATGGGTCCTGTGCCACAGGCCTCAAGCTGAACCTCACGGATGAGACCCCGGAGGATTGAAGCTCATCCAGGGGCTGTGGTTCCCAACTGGAAGGGCCGGGCCTAGCAGTCTGGGCTGGCCTCTTCCTATTGGAGCAGGACCAGGCCTGGTTTGCATAAGGCGGCTCTAAGTTCGTGCGTTCCGACCCCATTAGTGATAAGAAGCGCTCTCTGCTCTTTGGTTGGGGTGCCAACCCCAGCACTGAGCCATACAGGCTCATTAAGATCCCAGTATATTGGGGACACGTGAGACAGTCATCCTCAACAAGCACTCTCAGTATTAGGCCCTTTTTGGCTCTTTGGTGGCCATCATTGTGAGGCAAGGAGGCTCCCTGACCCTGGGAGACAGTGTAAACATCTTGACTTTGTCCCATAAGTGCTGGAGCCCTCAGCAACACTGGCGTCCCTAGTCTGAGGGCAGAACAGGCCTTTTCACATTCTCTGCAGCAGGAGTCAAACCTGCTGGGCTGCCTTGTGCTGGAAGTGAAGAGACCCCTGACTAGGCTAGCCTGGTCTGCTGCCTTGTGCCGGAAGTGCAGAGACCCCAGACTAGGCTAGCCTGGTCTGCTGCCTTGTGCCGGAAGTGAAGAGACCCCAGACTAGGCTAGCCTGGTCTGCTGCCTCCAGACTAGGCTAGCCTGGTCTGCTGCCTTGTGCCGGAAGTGAAGAGACCCCAGACTAGGCTAGCCTGGTGGGCTGCCTTGTGCCGGAAGTGAAGAGACCCCAGACTAGGCTAGCCTGGTCTGCTGCCTTGTACCGGAAGTGAAGAGACCCCAGACTAGGCTAGACTGCTGGGCTGCCTTGTGCCGGAAGTGAAGAGATCCCAGACTAGGCTAGCCTGGTCTGCTGCCTTGTGCCGGAAGTGAAGAGACCCCAGACTAGGCTAGCCTGGTCTGCTGCCTTGTACCGGAAGTGAAGAGACCCCAGACTAGGCTAGCCTGGTGTGCTGCCTTGTGCCGGAAGTGAAGAGATCCCAGATTAGGCTAGCCTGGTCTGCTGCCTTGGGCCGGAAGTGAAGAGACCCCAGACTAGGCTAGCCTGGTCTGCTGCCTTGTGCCGGAAGTGAAGAGATCCCAGACTAGTCTAGCCTGGTGAGCTGCCTTGTGCCGGAAGTGAAGAGACCCCAGACTAGGCTAGCCTGGTGGGCTGCCTTGTGCCGGAAGTGAGGAGACCCCAGACTAGGCTAGCCTGGTGGGCTGCCTTGTGCCGGAAGTGAAGAGACCCCAGACTAGGCTAGCCTGGTCTGCTGCCTTGTGCCGGAAGTGAAGAGACCCCAGACTAGGCTAGCCTGGTGGGCTGCCTTGTTCCGGAAGTGAAGAGACCCCAGACTAGGCTAGCCTGGTGGGCTGCCTTGTGCCGGAAGTGAAGAGACCCCAGACTAGGCTAGCCTGGTCTGCTGCCTTGTGCCGGAAGTGAAGAGACCCCTGACTAGGCTAGCCTGGTCTGCTGCCTTGTGCCGGAAGTGAAGAGACCCCAGACTAGGCTAGCCTGGTGGGCTGCCTTGTGCCGGAAGTGAAGACACCCCAGACTAGGCTAGCCTGGTCTGCTGCCTTGTGCCGGAAGTGAAGAGACCCCAGACTAGGCTAGCCTGGTCTGCTGCCTTGTACCGGAAGTGAAGAGACCACAGACTAGGCTAGCCTGGTCTGCTGCCTTGTGCCGGAAGTGAAGAGATCCCAGATTAGGCTAGCCTGGTCTGCTGCCTTGGGCCGGAAGTGAAGAGACCCCAGACTAGGCTAGCCAGGTGGGCTGCCTTGTGCCGGAAGTGAAGAGACCCCAGACTAGGCTAGCCTGGTCTGCTGCCTTGTGCCGGAAGTGAAGAGACCCCAGACTAGCCTAGCCTAGTCTGCTGCCTTGTACCGGAAGTGAAGAGACCCCAGACTAGGCTAGCCTGGTGGGCTGCCTTGTGCCGGAAGTGAAGAGACCCCAGACTAGCCTAGCCTGGTCTGCTGCCTTGTGCCGGAAGTGAAGAGATCCCAGACTAGGCTAGCCTGGTGGGCTGCCTTGTGCCGGAAGTGAAGAGACCCCAGACTAGCCTAGCCTGGTCTGCTGCCTTGTGCCGGAAGTGAAGAGATCCCAGACTAGGCTAGCCTGGTCTGCTGCCTTGTGCCGGAAGTGAAGAGACCCCAGACTAGGCTAGCCTGGTGGGCTGCCTTGTTCCGGAAGTGAATAGATCCCAGACTAGGCTAGCCTGGTCTGCTGCCTTGTGCCGGAAGTGAAGAGACCCCAGACTAGGCTAGCCTGGTGGGCTGCCTTGTTCCGGAAGTGAAGAGACCCCAGACTAGGCTAGCCTGCCGTGCTGCTGTGTGTGTCCCTTTGACGGGGCCCTGATTCACAGTAGTGACCCCGAAGTGTGGTACCCATGAAACCAGCCCCATAAAACCACATCTCTGTGCCTGCATCCCACAATGTGACGCGTGCAAAGCACTGTGGGTCTTTGCACTGTTTTCAAACTGTCATGTGCACACAGGGCCCTTTATCTGTCTAACATCCTTTGTGTCCGCAGCTCTTCCTGGGGCTGCCTGTAGGAGGCTGGACTGGCTTGTAGTGGGTACCAGAGGTACTTACACCTTGTGCCAGGCCCAGTTATCCCTTATTAGTGTATAGGGTGTCTAGCAGCTTAGGCTGATAGATAATGGTAGCTTAGCAGAACAGCTTAGGCTGAACTAGGAGACGAGTGAAGCTCCTACAGTAACACTAGTGTCATATGCACAATATCATAAGAAAACGCAATACACAGAGTTACTAAAAATAAAGGTACTTTATTTTTATGACAATATGCCAAAAGTATCTCAGTGAGTACCCTCAGTATGAGGATAAGATGTATACACAAGATATATGTACACAATACCAAAATTAGGTAAGTAATAGCAAGAAAAGTAATGCAAACAGTGTAGAATTACAATAGATTGCAATAGGAGCACATAGGTATAGGGGCAACACAAACCATATACTCCAAAAGTGGAATGCGAACCACGAATGGACCCCAAACCTATCTGAGCTTGTAGAGGGTCGCTTGGACTGTAAGAAAACAGTGAGGGTTAGAAAAATACCCCACCCCAAGACCCTGAAAAGTAGGTGTAAAGTGCACCTACTACCCCCAGAGAGCACAGAAGTCGTGATAGGGGATTCTGCAGGAAGAACAAACACCAGCAATGCAACAAAAGTGGATTTCCGGACCTGAGTACCTGTAGGACAAGGGGACCAAGTCCAATAGTCGCAACAGTGGCGAGAGTGGGCAGGAGCCCAGGAAATGCCAGCTGCGGGTGCAAGGAAGCTGCCACCGGGTGGAAGAAGCTTGGAGTTCTGCAAGAAAGAAGAGGACTAGGGACTTCTCCTTTTGAAGACGGATGTCCCACGTCGCGATGAAGCTTGCAGAGGTATTCCCACACAGAAAGACCGCAAACAAGCCTTGCTAGCTGCAAGGGTCATGGGTAGAGGTTTTTGGGTGCTGCTGTGACCCAGGAGGGACCAGGATGTCGCCACTTGGAGGAGGAGACAGAGGGGGCACCCAGCAACACAGGGAGCCCTCACAGAAGCAGGCAGCAGCCGCAGAAGTACCCTTACCAGCACCTGGAAGACGAGTGAACCGGAGTCCACGCAAAGTCACAAAAGGGAGTCCCACGATGCCGGAGGACAACTCAGAAGGTTGTGCACTACAGGAAGGAGTGCCATGGACCCAGGCTTGGCTGTGCACGAAGGAAATCCTGGAAGAGTGCACAGGAGCCGGAGCAGCTGCAAATCACATGGTACACAGCTTTGCAGTCTAGCATGGGGAGGCAAGGACTTATCTCCACCAAACTTGGACTGGAGAGTCACTGAACTGTGGGAGTCACTTGGACAGAGTTGCTGTGTTCCAGGGACCACGCTCATCAGGATGAGAGAGGACCCAGAGGACCGGTCTTTTGGTGCCTGCGGGGAAGATTCCGTCGACCCACGGGAGATTTCTTCTGAGCTTTCGGTCCAGGGTGGAGGCAGGCTACCCCAGAGCATGCACCACCTGGAAACAGTCGAGAAAGCCGGCAGGATGAGGCGCTACAATGTTGCTGGTAGTCGTCTTGCTACATTGTTGCGGTTTTGCAGGCGTCCTGAGCCGTCAGCGGTCGATCCTTTGGCAGAAGGTGAAGAGGGAGATGCAGAGGAACTCTGATGAGCTCTTGCATTCGTTATCTAAAGAATTCCCCAAAGCAGAGACCCTAAATAGCCAGAAAAGGAGGTTTGGCTACCAAGGAAGGAGGATTGGCTACCAAGAGAGGTAAGAGCCTATCAGAAGGAGCCTCTGACATCACCTGCTGGCACTGGCCACTCAGAGCAGTCCAGTGTGCCCCCAACACCTCTGTTTCCAAGATGGCAGAGGTCTGGGACACACTGGAGGAGCTCTGGGCACCTCCCCTGGGAGGTACTGGTCAGGGGAGTGGTCACTCCCCTTTCCTTTGTCCAGTTTCGCGCCAGAGCAGGGCTGGGGGATCCCTGAACCGGTGTAGACTGGCTTATGCAGAGATGGGCACCATCTGTGCCCATCAAAGCATTACCAGAGGCTGGGGGAGGCTACTCCTCCCCTGCCCTTCACACCTATTTCCAAAGGGAGAGGGTGTAACACCCTCTCTCAGAGGAAATCCTTTGTTCTGCCTTCCTGGGCCAGGGCTGCCTGGACCCCAGGAGGGCAGAAACCTGTCTGAGGGGTTGGCAGCAGCAGCAGCTGCAGTGGAGACCCCGGAAAGGCAGTTTGGCAGTACCCGGGTTCTGTGCTAGAGACCCGGGGGATCATGGAATTGTACCCCCAATACCAAAATGGTATTGGGGTGACAATTCCATGATCTTATACATGTTACATGGCCATGTTCGGAGTTACCATTGTGACGCTATACATAGGTAGTGACCTATGTATAGTGCACACGTGTAATGGTGTCCCCGCACTCACAAAGTTACCAGGGTGCCCACACACTAAGTAACTTTGCACCCAACCTTGACCAGGTGAAGGTTAGACATATAGGTGACTTATAAGTTACTTAAGTGTAGTGGTAAATGGCTGTGAAATAACGTGGACGTTATTTCACGCAGGATGCACTGGCAGGCCTGTGTAAGAATTATCAGAGCTCCCTATGGGTGGCAAAAGAAATGCTGCAGCCCAGAGGGATCTCCTGGAACCCCAATACCCTGGGTACCTCAGTACCATATACTAGGGAATTATAAGGGTGTACCAGTATGCCAATGTGAATTGGTCAATTTAGTCACTAGCCTGTTAGTGACAAATTTGGAAAGCAGAGAGAGCATAACCACTGAGGTTCTGGTTAGCAGAGGCTCAGTGAGACAGTTAGGCACCACACAGGGAACACCCATATGCCACAAACTTATGAGCACTGGGGTTCTGGCTAGCAGGATCCCAGTGACACATAAGAAACACACTGACATCATAGGGTTTTCACTATGAACACTGGGCCCTGGCTAGCAGGATCCCAGTGAGACAGTGAAAACACCCTGACATATACTCACAAACAGGCCAAAAGTGGGGGTAACAAGGCTAGAAAGAGGCTACTTTCCTACAATGCCTCCCAGAGTCCTGGGCACCCAGGGGGTCTTGCTTGGGGAAGGATTAGTAGCACCAGTGTAAGTAGGGGGGGTGGACCGCCAAAGCCCCCAGGTGGGGAGTGAAAGCCCTAGCTGTGATGCTGTGGGCCATTTTCACGTCTGGGCTCCGGTGCCACTGCACCTGCTGCACTGACTGGGCACAAAGGCGCCAAGAACCCCTCCCCGTCCCCCTGTGGCAGCTAGTGCGAGGGTCGCCACTGGACAGTTGTGTTTAACATAAAAAGCATTTTTGTGTGTACAGCTCCTGTGACTTTGATGGGAGTCTGCTGGTCTCCACGAGAAGCTCACGAGCAGCACAGCGGGATGATGCTATGAAGGGGGTGGGGGAGGGGGGATGGAACAAGAGTGCAGAAAGGGGGGAAGGGAAGGGAAGGAGGACTAGAGTACAGAGAGAATGATGGAAGCATGGATGGAGGGGTGGATGGATGGAGGGGTGGATGGATGAAGGGTGGATGGATGAAGGGTGGATGAATGGATGGGTGGATGGGTGGAGGGGTGGATGGATAGAGGAGGCGGATGGATGGAAGGGTGGCTGGAGAGAAGGGTGTATGGATGGAGGGGTGGATGAATGGAGGGGTGGATGGAGAGAAGGGTGGATGGATGGAGAGGTGGATGAATGGAGGGGTGGATGGATGGAGGGGTGGATGAATGGATGGGTGGATGGGTGGATGAATGGATGGGTGGATGGATGGAGGGGTGGATGGATGAAGATGTGGATGAATGGGAGGTGGATGGGTGGGTGGATGGAGGGGTAGATGAAGATATGGATGAATGGAGGGGTGGATGGAGAGAAGGGTGGATGGGTGGAGGGGTGGATGAAAAGAAGAATCAATGGATTTGTAGGAGCAAGGAAGGCTGGATGGTTGGAGGGAAGGATGGATGGAGAGGTGGATGGAGGGAAAGGTGGATGAAAAACAGGTCGATGGATTTATAGAAGCGAGGAAGGATGGATTGAAGGAAGGATGGATAGCTGGAGGAAAGGATGAATGGAGAGATGGGTGGAGGAACAGGTGTATGGAGGAAAGGATGAACGGAGAGATGGATGGAGGGAAAGGTGGATGAAAAGGAGGGTTGATGGATTTATAGAAGCAAGGAAGGATGGACTGAAGGAAGGATGGATGGCTGGAGGAAAGGATGAATGGAGAGATGGACGGAGGGACTGGTGGGTGGAGGAAAGGATGAATGGAGAGATGGATGGATATAGAGATGGATGGAGGGACAGGTCGATGGCTGGAGGGCAGCATGGGGGATGATGGAGAGAAGGCTAAGGTTGACTGGAAGAGGAAGGAAGGGAAGCGAAGAGGTAAAGAAAGTGGATGATCAGGGAGCAGCGTCAGTAATAGGGAGGGGGGAGGGGACTGACTGAGCATGTACCCGAGATAGAAGGAGGTAGGAGGGCGAGTGAATGAGGGAGAAGGAGAGAAACTGTAACAAGAAAGAGGCTGAAGGTTGTGAGTAGGAGGGGACTGCCTCGGAGGGGGACGGTGGGGGCTGCGACAGCAGCTTTGGGCTTTCATGGCAGACTAAGGGCTCTGGAGGCCCTGAAAGAGGATACACATACAGCTGGTGCCCCTGCCCCGAGGGTGCCTGGAAGAAGGCTGCAATCTACCCAGGGGGGCTGTGGCACCGCCACACAGCTCTCAGAGGGCACTGGCCCCTCTTAAACCCAGGGGAGCTGTGGGACCATCACACAGCTCTCAGAGGACACTGGCCCCTCTTAAACCCAGGGGCACCACCACACAGCTCTCAGAGGACAGGGCTCTGACTCCTAGTAGACCCAGGGGGGCTGTGGCACCGCCACACAGCTCTCAGGGGGCACTGGCCCCTCTTAAACCCAGGGGAGCTGTGGCACCATCACACAGCTCTCAGAGGAGACTGGCCCCTCTTAAACCCAGGGGCACCACCACACAGCTCCCAGAGGACAGGGCTCTGACTCCTAGTAGACCCAGGGAGGCTGTGGCACCGCCACACAGCTCTCAGAGGGCACTGGCCCCTCTTAAACCCAGGGGAGCTGTGGCACCATCACACAGCTCTCAGAGGCAGGGCTCTGACTCCTAGTAGACCCAGGGAGGCTGTGGCACCGCCACACAGCTCTCAGAGGGCACTGGCCCCTCTTAAACCCAGGGGAGCTGTGGCACCATCACACAGCTCTCAGAGGACAGGGCTCTGACTCCTGGTAGACCCAGGGGAGCTGTGGCACCATCACACAGCTCTCAGAGGGCACTGGCCCCTCTTAAACCCAGGCGGGCTGTGGCACCACCACACAGCTCTCAGAGGACAGGGCTCTGACTCCTAGTAGACCCAGGGGAGCTGTAACACCATCACACAGCTCTCAGAGGGCACTGGCCCCTCTTAAACCCAGGCGGGCTGTGGCACCACCACACAGCTCTCAGAGGACAGGGCTCTGACCCCTACTAGACCCAGGGGGCCATCTCTCGGCATTCCCTTCCAGCACCCACAGCCACCTCCCCCTCTCCACACACAGGATCCTGCAAACTCCCTCCTTCCACCCACCCCAGTACCCAGGCAGTTCTCCCACCAACTACCGGATTTTCATAGCACTCTCTAGGCCAAACCCAACCAAAGAGTAGCAGAAAAAGTCACCCAACGTTGCTACTCTAAGGCAGCAGGGGCAGTAAAGGGAGATTTGTGGCCGGACACTGTACAGAGGTGATCTACGCAGAATGTCTGCTGCTGCTAACTGATCACCTGCTCTCTGAGTCCACACAGGGAGGGCAGTGCCCGGTACCACAGCAAGGTGCCACGGCGCAGGCAGGGAAATGGCCCCTTTGGCCGCCATTCGAGTAGTGCAATAGAGCAATTATGAAAGGTCAGTGGGCTCCTCAGGGTTTTGCCCCCTGGTACCACTGCACCTGCTGCACCCCTCGTTTCTCTTCTTTGCGGCACTCAGTCACGATCAGGTGGCAACAGCCTGTCGCTCATTCCAGCAAATTGAACTTTGCCCTCAGTTTTGGGACTTGAACAAAGCGTGAAGTGACGTCACATTTGGCGCAGTCGGAGGCTCCGTTATTGCCCACGAGTTGGCGCCTTCAGAAGGGATTTTCAGGGCGCTGAAACTGGACCTCGAGGTATTGGAGCGCTTTACTTGACACTAGTTACGTTACGCAAGGACACATCTATTTATTTACTTATTAAATGCACGGGGCGATGAAGTGATCTGCCCAGAATCACAGGATGTTGAGCCGACGCCGAGACTGGAACCTGATTCCTCAGTTATAAGTTTAGCAGCTCTTTGGATTTTAAGCAAACTTGAAAAACAAAATTGTTAATGTAACAACCTGATGTTTATTTACATGGGTTGGTTTACCTTCTTCCCACCTGTTGAACTGTCTCACAAACTGATGGATCACTTTCGTGCTTGACAAACTGCAGGTTCCCCTGCCCACAAAGCTGAGAACTGTAAGTGGCGTCATAACGAGGTGCGCGGTCTACCCTCTGTATAAAGAAGTTTATCATTATTAGACTGCGACTGCTCCTAGAAGCCTGTGCAGGCGCGGGTGAACATGGGCGGCAGGATAGGTGGGAGGTGTCTGCTGAGATGCGCCTGAGAAGGCTGCTCTTAGAGAGGGCTTCACTTCCATCAAACACAAGCAAATTGATGAGAGCAGCCAACAGACTGATCCTGTTATCAACACAAATGTGTAGCCCACTATGTTCAAAATAGCTCCTACTGGCCCCTGCTGAGTCTCCAGCTTCAGGGTCCTTGCAAGGGGCTTTACGTCCAAAGGGAGCATCGCCAGTAGAAGCCCAACTGCCTTTAAAGTAAGGCCTAAATATAAAACGACGGAAATAGGTTACAAAGTATTTCAGGGGGCTGCAAGTGAACTTATAGCTCTCATGAATCACTGGGGGTGTGCAGAGCTGCACCCCCTTCTGAAGACTTCACACTCCCCCGGGGTGGCTTGTGACACAGTTTGAAGACCACTGCTGTAACATCACCCAACCTGGAGGTTGCAAGAGTCACATGCTCTGAGCACTGACATCCTATGATGACAAAGAGAATGACGACAACGCAGTCTATTCTTCCAAAGCTCTTGATTTGACATCTCATAATGGTACGACTATAAAGGAGGACTGTCGCAAGGTGCTTTCAGGTAGAGCTCTGATCTCCTCACTCTTAGTCAACGCCTGTGACGTCTGGCGGATCCTTCACATCACAGCAAGGGGTGGGCCTCCCGCCGCAGACGGCATAAGGAACCAAACCAAGAACTTGAAAGAGAAACCACCAGCTCAACTAAGGGTCTTGCAGCGCTAATCAGAGCTGCCAGCACCACACGTACCTTAAGATGCATCCCTGGTTCTCACTTCATCATCCACCACACTGCTAGGCGCTGCGTCCCGTAACATGGTAACTGCACCACGGTGGTCATCACGCATGACATGGAAACACTTCCCACCTAGCATCAAAACAAAGACAATACCCTTCCGACCACATAGTACACCATGCCAACCACCTGGACAAGCGCCTCAGGGCCCACAGATGTGCAGTAAGCGCTATACCAATATACCAAAGTACCACACAGTGTCAACAGACCACTGTGACTCCGATTACAACATTCCCAGAACCGTGAAGGCACGGGGCACCTAATGACACCTTAGGGCAGACACATGGCTAGAAAGCGCCACACAATGGACAGCGGCCTTCCTTCTGGCCTCTCTCTAAGCCTCTGGGCTGGTGGAAAGTGAGAATTCAGCTGCAGTGTCTTGCAATCCCTCCTTCCCCTAGCCCCCCTCCGCCCTGCGACGCTTTACTCCCACCCACCCGTGCTAACATGTCTTGGCTCCTGGAACCTAATTTGCTGTAAAGGTGTGTGAACGGCAGATAGCGCCCAGCAGGAATTCTTCTGGGCAGCTGTTGATGTCACATTCACTAGCGCCTCCAAGGCTCAGCATCACTGAGTAACACTTCTTGAGTGGTGCAGTTGTGCCAAGGTGTGGTAAGGGAGGGAGCAGCGGGCATGGATCCTGGTGTCAGAGTGGTAACGGGAGGGCAGACATGGCTTCTGCCTCAGCCGCCCCAGCCCGGGAGCATGCACAAGAACACGCCACACATGGAGCTTGTAGTCAGGTACAACATTCAATTGACTTCTCATTATCCCATAACTGTTAATGACCACGTGTAACCCCTCCCAAAATGACTGCTTAATCCCTTCATTGAGTCCACCCTGAGCCGCGGGGCCCTAGTGCTCACAGTCCTAACACACTGCACCCCAGATTCTCAGAGGTTTAGCGTCAGGTTAGCGCTACTTTTTAATGCTAAACCATCACAAAACTTTTTTGGGCATTCACAAGCCAATGCAAATCGGTATTAGCGTTGGTTTGTGTGGCAAAGTAACTCAAAGCAGAGCGAATAGTAACTTTGCATTACTTTGCATCAAGGGGGTGTTACAGGGGTGGTACATGGGCATACCCGTGCTACCACCCATGCTTTTTGATGCTAAACCCTATCCTGAAACATCAGAAGAAAGGGCTTTGCACAAAAAATTAACACCTTTGAAAAGCAGGCGCATAACAGAGAAATTTTTCCTTTCTCCCTGCTTTTCTGACTTTGCATGTGTGATGCACTGTTCAGCACACTACAAAGTGGGAAAAGCATTTGCACTTGCCTAGGCATACTTGTGCAGGAAGGATACGCTTCCTGTACAAAACCTATGCTAGACTCACGCACACACACTAGCACTATGGCGCTAAAGTATGTGCATGGCGCACGGCAGCTGAAATCATCTCCGGCGCTATGGAGAGGGGAGGAAAGAGACATTTCTATGTGAATATGGCGCTCTCCTGTTCTCTCCTTCTCATGCAATGCAGTACAGCTTTTTTGGCTGTGCAGTGCACATCCGTGACAGCTTTCAGAATCTGGACCTACATTTCCCCCCCTTGTTAAACAAAAAGACATGAGCAAATAGCAACATAACATTATTTTGATCAGTCATCTGGGTGGTTGCACAGTTCGGCCAGATTGTGTGCTATGAAGTAGTTGAGTTGTACCTGGGGTAGATCCCGAGGGTACAGGGTTTGGTGTCTGATCAGAGCTTTCAGGTGGAACAGCCTCTTCTGTAGCTGCAGAGATTAGACAGATATTTGAAATGTGAAGAATTTCTTGTGATGGATTTGCCGGGACGGTGCATCGTTATCGTGTGTCCTTTGCCTTTCACAACTTTCAAAGGTTCAACTTCAAATGGGGGATCTATCTTTTGTTTCAGTCTTTTCTTGATGAGAATCCAGTTGCCCTTGTTAAACACAATCTCCTGGCCTTGGCGATGTTGATCAGCATATGTCTCATTCAGTATTTCCAACCTCGTCATCATTCAGGGCCCGTGGCGGTAGCTCTCCCACACATCAAGGTGGCAGGACTCTCACCAGTGGTAAATTGAGGGATCGATCTATAGGCACGGAGGGCTTGACATTGCCTGACCCAGCTCCATTCCCTCTATCGATGCACGTTGGATCACTCGCTTCAGGGTTCCAATAAACCGTTTCACAACACGCTTGGCCTGAGACCACAAGGGTGTACTTTTCTGATGTTTCACAGTGAGTTTGGTCAAAAACTCCTTGACCTCCTTGCTGTTGAATGGTAAAACATTGTCAGACTTGAGAGTGTTTGGTATGCTGCACATATGTCCTCTAGCTGCTCAGTCACTTTGTTGTGCGTCATTGAAGGCGTATCTTCCACCAGAGTAGAATGGGAATGCTTGCCAATGACTACCATAAGATGGTGTCTGTTTGCCAGAGGCTCAAAGACGTCTATGGTAACTCTTTCCCAAGCATGTGCCAGGAGATCGGAGATGGTTAGTGGATGGTGGGTCACCTTAGGAGACAGGCAACTGCATAAATGACAATCCTTTAACTCCCTCACAACGTTCTCGTCCAAGCGATGGAACCACACCCGATCTCTCAAGGCCCTCCTGGTGGCTACAGTGTCACAATGCTGCTTATGAGTGAGTTCAATTACTTTCTGTCTCAGACTCACAGGTATGAAAATCCGGGACCTTCTTAGCACAATGCCTTCTTTGGTGAGACAGTTCATCCTGGACATTTCAATATTTTTCAAATTCAACATCGTCACTTAGAGGTCGAACACTCTTTCTCTGTGTTTGTGCTGAAATGATGCTTTTAAGGAGAAGTATGTCCTTATCTGCATTTGTAGCAGCAGCAATCTGTTCGATGACAGAGCCACTGGCATACTTGACTTTACAATTAAGTTGAAGTATTCCTCCGCAGTTTTTGCCATTGATATGCATCACTGTAGGGGTACTCGTGAGAAATAGTCTGCAGGTTTATGATTCTTGCCTGACTTGTACACATGTGTATAATCATACTCTTGCAAATGCAGCCCCCACCTTACAATGCGAGGGGGCATCTTGGCCTTTGGATTTCCAAATATGTTGAGCAGAGCTTAGTGATCTGTGATGATCGTGAAAAACTTTCCAAAGAGAAACACATGAAAGTGCTCACAGGCCCACCCCACATCCAGAAGCTCTTTTTCTGGCTGGGAATAGGCAAGTTCTGTGTCAGACAAGTTTTGACTGGTGTACGCCACAATGTGTCTCTGAGCATTTTGATCTCCAACAAGCTGAGTAAGGATTGCTCCCAGCCTCACCGGGTTCGCATCAACAGTGATCTCAGTGTGCAGTTTAGGACCAAAGGTAGGCCATTTGAGATGCACTTTCAATTGCATGTTTTATGCTTTTGAAGCTGTGGTCACATTCAGCGGACGATCGGAATTGGACATTTCGCCTGGTCAGCCCTCGCAATGGGGCACTCACCGTGGCAAAGTCACAAATGTACCTTGAGCAATAGCTTGCCATGTCCAAGAAAGAACGTACCATGGTGAGATCTTGTGGAGGGCCGGTGGCTGATAGTGCTTGCACTTCATCAGGAGTCATGACTCATCACAAAATACGTGTACAAAGAACTTGAGTTTTGTTTTGTGAAATTCACACTTTTCTGCATTTAATGTAAGACCTGGATCTGCAAGGAGCTGACACTCGTGTTTGAGAGCCTCACCATGCTCTGGGTATAACGCCCCCCCCAAAGTGTGGGGGCACGGCCATTAGGTGAAGGGGCCTCCGAGGCCCAACGCTCCCCTACACTCTGGAGGTGCGCAGGGCTGGCCAGGACTTCCGCCCCCACGCCTCACGAGGCGTGGGGGCAGAAGTACAATGTGGGGTAATCGTTAGCAGCTGCGTTGGCTGCCAGCCGGATCCGGCCATCGCAAACTGGTGGGGGGCTATTTAAGAGCCCCCCCAAGAAGGCACGACCTTCTTTACCGTTTGCGGCAGCCGGGTGCGTGCAGGACTTTGGCTCCATTCAGCTGCATGATCATATCCGCAGTGTGCTGAACAGGATGTCTTTCTCTCTCGATTACTTTGTTGGCTTGACGCATATCCACACAGATGCACACTGCACCTCCAGTGTCCTTTTCTGGCAAAACAACTATTGGCAACATCCATGGTGTGGGGCCAGTAGAGCCCTTGATAATGTTGTGTTTCAGCAAGGCTTCTAGTTCCTTCTTGTAGATGAAATGCTATTTGGCAGTGTCGATGTGCAACAGGCCGGATGTCTTCATTGACGTGAAGTTGCACCTTCATTGTTTGAGCCTTCCTAGGCCATGAAACAGTGACGGGACCTGACTCACAATTTCAGATTGCGCATTTAGGTTGTAATTGATAGATATAAGTCCCATGTCAGAAGCAGTTGCGAAACTAAGTAGGCATGCATTGGACGGAGTACCTTGAAGAATGTGGATTGGGGCCTGCACAGATGTCTGCTTATGCCGCAAGGTTGCTGTGAATGACTGCTAAATTGTTCCTCAGGCATGATGTTGATCAATGCACTACTGTCAATTACAAAGGTTACTGTACAACTGTTGACATTTAGTTTGGTCTTGGGGCAATGTCCATAACAGTTCATTTGTTTTGTTGACTCACTTGTTTTTGTCATTTGTCTGTCCTCTTTACATGTAGCAAGGCCCACACGTGCATGTCATTCTTTCTTAGACATGACCATTGCACATTCATCCTCTTCGCTGTCGCTCGATGATGACGTTGACTGATTCTTGCAGGATGAACTTGATGATGATTGACTTTGTTAAGTTTCCACCTGTTATGGTTGCTTTTTTGTCTTTGTGAACGTGGCGAGAGTGCTACTGAAACCTTCTTGCGTCCATTTTCTTGTCTCACAGTGACGCATGTGGATTCTCTTTTGCTTTGCAAACCGTTTGCATGTCTGTCCGATGGCTGGACATTTTCTTTCATGTAGAAATAAAAATCCACGTTGGAAACACAGTCTGTCTTTCTTTGAAGATGTTGACTCACGGGCATCTGCTCAGTGCTTGTGGTTACTCTTCATGACCTCTGGCAGCCATCAATACTATTTCAAGATTGAGTGCCTGTCGCAACATGCGTCTTCTGAACAAGTTCGACGAACAACCATCAATGACTCTGAGGCGCTGGGCTTCTTCATCGTTAAGTTCACTAAACCTGCAATGTTTGATGAGCACATCAAGTCTCTCAACAAACTCCTCCATCGTTTCACCAGCTTGTTGTCTCGCTTGACTGAAAATGTACCTTTCATAGTTGACTTTCAGCACTGGATTGAACTTGGCCCTTGATGCTTCTTTGATCCGATTGTACGACATTGTCTCAGTCTGTGAAATTTTCTTTATCACTTCTTTTACTCCATCATCAGCAAGATTCTTTAAATATTTAATGATTTTTTCATCATTTACTTCTTCCAGGGCATCTATGACGTCGCCATATGTCTTGATCCATGTGGTCCATGTGGCGCCAATATTCTGTTTTTTGGCAGAGTCGAATGGCAGTGGAGGTTTTAGAAAGGTGGCAGGACTGTACTCCATGCTTTTGTGGCAGCCAGCTGATAAAATTCACTATTCTGAAGGTGGCTTTGTTTGCTCCTACTGCGACCAACAAGCTTACTAGCACAACTCCAGTGTCCTCTCTCGAGTCACCTCAGCCGATCTTGAGTTCGTACGGCCGGTGAGTAAAGTTCACTTCTCATAACTGGTTGTTGCTGCCGTCTAACGTTATATCTGGTTGTCGCTGCCTTTTATGTTGTACCTGGTCGCCACTGCCTTTAGCGTTCTCTTTGTATGGAGGCCGGCTCAGAGTTGTGGCACAACACCGTATTCTCTAAGCCTGGCTAGCAAGCCTTGGCAGGCTTTTCCAATGGCACTGCTCGGTTAGGCCTTCGACTTCTCCACTCGGCCTCGTACGGGCTGGAGCTGCGCTTGCACTCTACATACACCGACTGCAGGCTTCTTTGCGCCAGCTTGGGGCGCCCGTGGTACGCATGGGCAGTTTGCTATTTCCTTGCAAACTCTCAGGGAGAGCAGTCTTGTTAGTTTGGGGCATGTATCCCCTTCTCGTCGCCAGGTGTTGCATCCTCCCCAGCCTGGAAACATGTACAAGAACACGTAACACACGGAGCTCGTACTTAACGTCTTTATTCATCCATCTACTGACTTCTCATTACCTCATAACTGTGAATGACCACACGTTAGCACCTCCCAGAATGATTGTGGAATCCAGTCAATGAGTCCGCCCCGATCCACAGGGTCCTAGTGCTCACAGACCTAAGACACTACACTTCCGACCACACACCCACACAGTACACCATGTTAACCACCTGGACAAGCGCTTCAGGGCCCACATATGTGTTTAAGCGCTATACCAATATACCATAGTACAATACAAAGTCTCTGACTCCAATTTGAACAGCGCCTTATTCCTCGCTTCTCTCTACAAACCTCTGGGTTTTGGGAAAGCGAGAGTTCAGATTCAGCGTGTTGCAAGCTTCCCCCCGCCCGTCCCTCCATCCCCCGACCCCCCTGCGCCCTGCTACTCCAAGGTACACCCACCAGTGCTAAAATAATCCCGTGTTGTCTTGGCTCCTGGAGTGTAATTTGCTGCAAAGGTGTGTGAACCGCAGATAGCGCCCAGCAGGAATTCTCGTTGGCAGCTGTTGACGTCTCCATCACTAGCGCCTCGAAGGCTCCAGCGTCACCGAGTAACACCTCTCTAGTGGTGCAATCTGTGCCCCGGGTGTGACTCCTGCTAATAACGAGCCTGCCAGGGGAGCTGTGCCAAGCTGTGATAAGGGAGGAAGCTGCGGGCACGGACCCTGGTGCCAGGGAAGTGATAAGAGGAGGGCAGGACAGACATAGCTGCCGTCGCCGCCATCTTTATCAGAGCTCCCTCTGGCAGCGAGGGGAGGGGGGGCTTCGCGTGGCATCCTCTGCCTAACACTGTCCAGGTGGAAACTGCAAGGTGCCTGGCATACAACAGAGACATCTTTCACATGCAAGTGAACAGGACAGAGAAAACTCTGGATATCACAATCTTACAATAAGCAATCCAGGTGGCATTTTTATCTTAGCATATTACACTCTACTCCTAACAGTTGCATCTTTCTAAATCAATTTACATTATTTATATCTCTATACAATTTAAGATTGCATGATGTGATAAACAGCGCTGGGGCCCATTTTCATCTCATTCTACCTGGACCGATAGGTGAAACCACCTGCATCCCTGGGGGTGGTCCTCCGATCCACAACCAACAGTACACCTGCTGGAAAGCTCCTCCTCCCACCACCAGGTATCAAGGGGGTCCCCCATGCCAGGTTACTGGGGTCTAAAGCCACACGCCCTCCAATGCAGAGTGAAATCGGGTACCTACACCCTAAACTCGGTTTCAAATGTCCCTGACCACCTCAGTGCTGTCCTAATGCTGCAGAGGTGTGTTCACCTGCCCCTGCTCTGGGCCCAAGAGCTGCGAGACCAGTGAGGGTGGTGATCCATGATGGGGGGCCTGGGCCTAGCACTGTACCCCCTAGCTAGGGGAATCACTTCGTTCTTTTCACATCCAGCTACTTTCAAAAACAAAGGCCTGATTTTAAGGCCATCAGCCCTCCGTTTGCTCGCGTGTCATCTTGGTTGGGAGCCATCTAGAGCCTAACACCCAGTGCTTAATTTGAGCCGGTGGGTTCCGATAATCAGCACTGGTTCTTAATTGTCAATACCGGCGCTTGTGACAGTCAACCACACAGGGGCGCTGTCTGGCGGATTTAGAGATGACCACAACGACAGGTAATTATTAATTCAATGTACATTAAAGTGACTATTACCTGCCACCCAAGTCATTCTTATAGCTTTGGGGGCCTGAAATAGTCTGAACTGCCACACTCATAGGAGTGTGATGGTCAGTAGTCGTGTTGGTGCTGCCATGGGCAGCGCTGGCAGGAGCAATGGGTGGTACAAGCTGCAGTGCCCTCCTGAGCAGGGTCCTGGCACTTATGTTTTTTTTTACAAATTAAGCACTGCTAACACTAGATGCCAATGCAATGGAAGGAATCAAAGTCACACAGCTTGTTACTATTTCACAAGTACTTAAGGGAAACTGTGAGTTGGAAGCAGGTATTTAACTTTGATCCCCGTAAGAAAGAAAGATGTCTTTGTCTGTATGAGTACTTACACTCTTGTCTGCATGAGTACTTACACTCATGTCTGAAAGAGTACTTACACTCCTGTCTGTGTGAGTACTTACACACTTGTCTGTATGAGTACTTACACTCTTGTCTGTGTGACTACTTAAACTCTTGTCTGTATGATTACTGACACTCCTGTCTGTACGGGTACTTACACTCCTGTCTGTATGATTATTTACATTCCTGTCTGTATGAGTACTTACACTCTTGTCTGTATGAGTACTTACACTCATGTCTGTATGAGTACTTACACTCATGTCTGTGTGAATACTTAAAGTATAAATATGGGCCTTAAACTGCTGTCTGTGTGGGTACTTAAACTCCTGTCTGTATGGGTACTTACAGTCCTGTCTGTATGACTACTTACACTCCTGTCTGTATGACTACTTAAACTCCTGTCTGTATGGGTACGTACACTACTATCTGTATGATTACTTACACTCTTGTCTGTATGAGTACTTACACTCATATCTGTGTTAGTACTTAAACGCCTGTCTGTATGGGTACTTAAACTCCTGTCTGTATGATTACTTACACTCCTATCTGTATGATTACTTACACTCCTGTCTATATGGGTACTTAAACTCATGTCTGTATCAATACTTACACTCCTGTCTGTATGAGTTCTTACACTCAAGTCTGCATGAGTACTTTTACACTCCTGCCTGCATGAGTACTTACACTCCTGTCTGTATGAGTACTTACACTCATGTCTGTATGAGTACTTGCACCCTGTCTGTGTGAGTACTTAAATGCCTGTCTGTATGGGTATTTAAATGTGTCTGTATGATTACTTACACTCGTGTCTGTATGATTACTTACACTCCTGTCTGTATGGGTACTTACACTCCTGTCTGTATGATTTCTTACACTCCTGTCTGTATGATTACTTACACTCCTGTCTGTATGGGTACTTACACTCGTGTCTGTATGATTACTTACACTCCTGCCTGTAAGGGTACTTATGCTCCTGCCTGCATGATTACTTGCACTCTTGTCTGTATGAGTACTTACACTCCTGTCTGTGTGAGTACTTAGGCCCATATTTATCCTTTTTTAGCACCACATTTGCGTCATTACATTCCTGTCTGTATGGGTACTTAAACTCCTGTCTGCATGATTACTTACACTTCTGTCTGTAAGGGTACTTACACTCATGTCTGTATGAGCACTTACACTCATGTCTGTATTAGTACTTACACTCCTGTCTGTATGGGTAATTACACTCCTGTCTGTATGATTACTTACACTCCTGCCTGTAAGGGTACTTACACTCCTGTCTGTATGAGCACTTGCACTCATGTCTGTATAAGTACTTACACTCCTGTCAGTATGGGTAATTAAACTCCTGTCTGTATGGGTACTTACACTCCTGTCTGTATGACTACTTACAATCCTGTCTGTATGAGTACTTACACTCCTGTCTGTATGAGTACTAAAAATCCTGTCTGTATGGGTACTTACACTCTTGTCTGTATGGGTACTTAAACTCCTGTCTGTATGAGTACTTAAACTCCTGTCTGTATGGGTACTTACACTCCTGTCTGTATGACTACTTACACTCCTGTCTGTATAAGTACTTACACTCCTGTCTGTATGAGTACTTAAACTCCTGTCTGTATGGGTGCTTAAACTCTTGTCTGTATGATTACTTAAACTCCTGTCTGTATGGGTACTTACACTCCTGTCAGTATGAGTACTTACACTCAAGTCTGCATAAGTACTTTTACACTCCTGTCTGTGTGAGTACTTACACTCCTGTCTGTATAAGTGCTTATACTCCAGTCTGTATGGGTACTTACACTCCTTTCTTTATTATTACTTACACTCCTGTCTGTGTGAGTACTTACACTCCTGTCTGTATTATTACTTATACTCCTGTCTGTATGGGTACTAACACTCATGTCTGTATTATTACTTACCCTCCTCCTGTCTGTATGGGTACTTACACTCCTGTCTGTATTATTATTTACACTCCTGTCTGTATGAGTATTTACACTCATGTCTGTATGAGTACCTAAAATCCTCACTTATAGTGGACACTTTTATTTTGGTGCCCAGGTCTATTTCTTAATTCCATTTCGATCCTGGATTCACCATCCTCCCCTCCCAGGGGCTTAACACCAGTCCCTGCAGACCCTGTGGCACAGGGGGAGGAAAGCAACCATTCTGGGGGAGCCAAGCCTTCAAGGGGCCCCCATTCAGCTCAAGGCCAATCAATATCCATGAAAAAAGACTTAGGGCCCCTGATCACGTTCTGCAGGGGCCTCATCATTTCGTGTTAGGCCACTGTCTCCAGCGGTATTACAGGTGCAGGAGGTCTGATATACCACCCCTGGAGCCCCCACAGGCTCGATAAAAGGCTCTTTCGAGAGCCAAAAAGGGCTGAGCCTGGTCCTAGTCTCCTGGTCTCTTGTCCACCTCCAGGCCTAGCAGAGTGAACTCCACCTGAGACTTCTTTTGGGACGCAAAAGCCCCTACAAGGTGATGCCCCGGCCCGAGTGCCCCAGCTGTAATGACGTCTGGATCCATAATGCTGGCAGGGGCACAGCTTGGTCAGTAAGATTATGGGGGGTGAGATTCAGATTTTTCAACAATCAGACTGGCATATAGGCCCTCATTTCAACTTTGGCGGGCGCCGCCGCCGCACGGCCGCCAATGCGGCCACATTCCCGCAACACGGGAGCTGGCTACAAATGGAGCAAGCGGTGTTGCGGCGGTGCGACGGGTGGAGCTGGCTACAAATGGAGCAAGCGGTGTTGCGGCGGTGCGACGGGTGCAGTTGCACCCGTCGCACTTTCAGCTCCATGGGGCCGTGGCAGGGGGCCCCTCGACTCCCCTTTCCGCCAGCCTTTTCATGGCGGTTCATACCGCCATGAAAAGGCTGGCGGAGGGGGACTCGTAATCCCCTGGGCAGCGCTGCAAGCATCGCTGCCCTGAGGGATTACAACCGCCGGGACCAGTGTGGCGGGAAACAGCCGGGACCAATGTGGCGGGAAACCGCCAGGACCAATGTGGCGGGAAACCGCCGGTCCTGGCGGTGCGACCGCGGCGCTTCCACCGTGGTCGTAATCCCATGGGCAGCACCGCCAGCCTGTTATTAAAATGATGTGCAGTTTCATCAATGTCATCACTGATTGGCACAAGGAGTTGTGTGTCATCAGCGTAAGCCACTGGCGTGAAGCCAAAAGAACGAATCAATACAGTCAGGGCAGCCTTATAAATATTAAAACATGTAAGGCTCAGTGAGGAGCCCTGGGAAACACCACATGGAAGCGAAAAAGGCCTGGATGTAAAATCACCCAAGGCAACTGATTGTTTTCTGTCAGAAAGAAAAGAGTAAAATAGTTTGAGAACCGCACTTCAGATGTCAATTTCCTTATGGATTCGAAAGCTACAGATAGATCGAAAAGGATGATTGCTGCCTTAATCCAGGATGTTTCTCAGTTCATGAGTTGCCACCACTAATGCTGACTCAGTCCTATGGTTTGATCTAGACCCACAGTGTACCAAGCCCAGGACATAATTGTCTTCCAGTTATTTGGAGAGCAAACTATTCATGTGTTTTTCTAAATTCTTCACCAGAAAAGGCTGGTGAGATATGGGTCTATAATCCTTTACTACTATGGGGCCTAGTGTGGGATTACAAGTAGTGGCAGGGTAGACACCTTTTTCCAATTCTTAGGGAAGTTGCCAGATTCCATGACAGAATTGACCAATCAATGATAGAATTAATCAATCAATGAGCTTCTCACCCTGGGGGGTCTCCAGGCGCTGGGGGTGTGTGTGCTGATGACCTCGTCAGGCTGTTGCTTGCAGTTGAAGAGCCAAGTTTTGAGCTACTTTCTGAAATCCTTCAGGGAAGGGGTTGTGTGCAGGTGCAGGTCATTGCACGATCTGGCGGTGAGCTGGGAAAAGAAGTGACCTCGTAGCACTCGCAGCAGATGCAGGGAACATGGGCCGTGGCGAGAACGGCTGAGCAGAGGTCTCTGGTTAGTTGGTGGAAAGAGAGGCGGTTGTTGATGTAGGCGGGTCTGGCATTGTGGAGGGCCTTGTATGTGTGCGTAAGGAGCTCGAAGAGGCATCTCTGCTGACGGGGAGCCAGTGGAGAGCCCTGAGGTGGGGAGTGATGCTGGTTCTTCTGGGGAGGTCAAGAACGAGTCTTGCAGCTGCGTTCTGGATGATCTGGAGGTGGTTCATGAGTTGTTAAGTGGTCAAGCATAGAGCGCATTGCCGTAGTCGAGTCGGATGGAGATGAGGGCCTGGGTGATGTTTTTCCTGATAGAGATGGAGATCCACTTCAAAATTCTGTGGAGCATGCCGAGGATGTGGAAGCAGGCAGAAGAGTCAATGTTGATCTGTTGCTTCATATTCAGTTGGGTGTCTAGAATAATTATGAGGTTGCATGCATGGTTAGTGGTGTGGGTGGGGGACCGAGGGTGGCGTGCCAGGGGGAGGGCTTGTTCCCAAAAATGAGGATCTCTGTTTTATCTGAATCTAGCTTGAGGCAATTGGTCCTCATCAAGGTGGCAATGTCGGTCATACTATTTTGGCTGCACCATCTGAGAGGGAGAGTACGACCAAGGTGTCGTCGGTGTAGGAGACGATGTTGAGTCCGTGGGTGCATGCGATATCTGCCAGTGGAGTCATGTAGATATTGAAGTGGGTAGGGCCGAGGGAGGAGCACTGGGGGATGCCACAGATGATGTCTTTGGGTGCGGAGACATAGGGAGGGAGGAGGATCCTCTGTGTTTGGCCGGAAAGGAAGGAGGCGATCCGGTTCAGTGTGTTGTTTTGAATGCCAATGCTGTGGAGTCTGGTGATTAAAGTGTGGTGTGAGACAGGGTTGAAGGCTGCAGATAAGTCGAGGAGGATGAGGGCTGCTGGATGCCCCTGTTGCCCCTAGGTCAAGGAGGTGCCTGATGTCATCGGTAGCTGCGATCAAGGTAGTTTCAATGCTGTGATTGAGCCAGAATCCGGATTGGGATAGGTCAAGCAAGTTCTTGTGTTTGAGGTAGTCTGTGAGCTGGCAGTTGATGGCCTTTTCCAAGATTTTGGTGGGGAATGGGAGGAGCGAGTTGGGGCAGTAGTTTTTGAGCTTGCTGGGGTCCTCTGATGGTTTCTTCAGGAGGGGCTTAACTTTTGTGTGTTTCCAGGTGCAGGGGACGGTGGCTGTGGAGTTGGAGGTGTTGAGGAGTTCTGTGAGTGAGGCCCTGATTGTTTCTCCTCCTAGTTTGTAGAAATGATGCAGACAGGGGTCCTCGGGGGATCCAGAGTGGATGGTGGCCATAATGGAGAGGGTGTCTTCGGTAGAAAGCTTCTTCCATTTGGTGACCCTATGGGGGGAATGGTGGGATGGAGTGCTGGGGTGGGTTGGGGGTTGAAGTTGCTGTAGAAGTCTGCGATCTTGTGGGTGAAGTAGTCCGATAGCAGGCCGCTGAGGGCCTGGGAGGGGTGGATTGTGTTCTCTGTGGCGGAGGGACAGGAGAATTCTCTGGTGATGCTAAAGAGTTCTCTGGCGTGGTTGGTGCTTGCCTCAATGTGGTTGGTGAGTGCTTCTTTCTTGGTCTCTCTGAGTTGATGGTGGTATCTTCTGGGGTCGGTACTGGAGGAGTCAAGGTTGCTCGTGGTCTTGTTGGAGTGCCAGTGTCTCTCTCGTTTTCTCTCTCTCGTTTTCTCTCTCTCGTTTTCTGCAGTGTTGTTCTGGGGTGAACCATTTGGCTTGCTTAGTAGGATTGCTGCCGGTGGCTTTCTTAGGCAGGGAGGTGGTGTCAGCAGCTGAGGAGATCCAGCTGGAGAAGTTTTGCATGCAGCATTCGAGGGTGTCCGCAGGGCTGGGGCTGGCTTCTTTGGGGTCGGTGATCCAGGAAATTTCAGTGACATTGCTCCAGCTATGGCAGGGGATGACGGGGGGTCTCACTTGGGCTCCAGGCCATCCCTCGATGGTGAAGTGAACAATGTTGTAGTCAGTCCAAGTTACCATGGAGGTGTGGGAGAACTTGGCTATGCCGCTGGAGGACAAGATGGGGTCTGGTGCGTGTCCTGCGCTGTGCGTGAGGGTGATGACCAGCTGAGAGAGGCCGATGATGCTCATGTTATTGGGGAGTGAGGCAGAGCTGGCGTCATCCAGGTCTTCCAGGTGGAAGTTCAGTTCCCCTAGGAAGATGTAGTGGTTGGAGTCGATTGCCAGGGGGGCGATGAAGTCTGGGATGGAGTTGCAGAAGTTGTGGTGGGGGACAGGGAGTCTGTAGGCGAGGGTTCCTCTGATGGTGGTTTTGACATCAGGTTTGATCTGGAAGTTGAGGTGTTCCATGAACAGTGAAGTGTTGTCGCCTGAGGCGGTGCAGTGGAGGGAGTCCTTGTGGATGATGGCGATGCTGCTGCCGTGTCTGTTGGGGCGGGACGCAGTGTATCATCTTGTATCAGAGGGGTGTGGTGGTGGGGATGTCAGGTGTAGAAGCAGAGGTAAGCCAACTTTCAGTAGTGAACATTATGTCGGGTGTGAGGTGTAGGAGGATGGCCTGGCTTGTAGTGAGTACCAAGGGGTACTTACACTCTGTACCAGGTCCAGTTATCCCTTATTAGTGTAGAAGAGGTGTTTCTAGAAGCTTAGGCTGATAGAAGGTAGCTATAGCAGAGCAGCTTAGGCTGAACTAGGAGACATGCAAAGCTCCTACTATACCACTGGTGTCATATGCACAATATCATAAGAAAACACAATACACAGATATACTAAAAATAAAGGTACTTTATTTTTATGACAATATGACAAAAGTATCTCAGTGAGTACCCTCAGTATGAGGATGCCAAATATACACAAGATATATGTACACAATACCAAAAATATGCAGTAATAGCAAAAGGAAGTAATGCAAGCACTGTAAAGTTACAGTAGATTGCAATAGGAGCACATAGGTATAGGGGCAACACAAACCATATACTCCAAAAGTGGAATGCGAACCACGAATGGACCCCAAACCTATGTGAGCTTGTAGAAGGTCGCTGGGACTGTAAGAAAACAGTGAGGGTTAGAAAAATAGCCCACTCCAAGACCCTGAAAGGTAGGTGTAAAGTGCACCTACTACCCCCAGAGAGCACAGAAGTTGTGATAGGGGAATTCTGCAAGGGAGACCAACACCAGCAATGCAACCAAAGTGGATTTCCAGACGAGAGTACCTGTGGAACAAGGGGACCAAGTCCAAGAGTCACGACAAATTCGAGATTGGGCAGATGCCCAGGAAATGCCAGATGAGGGTGCAAAGAAGCTGCCACCGGATGGTAGAAGCTGTGGATTCTGCAAGAACGAAGAGGGATAGAAACTTCCCCTTTGGAGGATGGATGTCCCACGTCGTGAAGAAGCTTGCAGAGGTGTTCCCACGCAGAAAGGCCGCAAACAACCTTTGCTAGCTGCAAGGGTCACCGTTAGGGTTTTTGGATGCTGCTGTGGCCCAGGAGGGACCAGGATGTCGCCACTTGGATGAGGAGACAGAGGGGGCGCCCAGCCAGTCAGGGAGCCCTCACAGAAGCAGGCAGCACCCGCAGAAGTACCAGAACAGGCACTTAGAAGAGGAGTGAACTGGAGCTCACCTGAAGACACAAAAGGGAGTCCCACGACGCCGGAGGACAACTCAGGAGGTTGTGCACTGCAGGTTAGAGTGTCGGGGACCCAGGCTTGGCTGTGCATGAAGGAAATCCTGGAAGAGTGCACAGGAGCCGGAGCAGCTGCAAATCACGTGGTACCCAGCAATGCAGTCTAGCGTGGGGAGGCAAGGACTTACCTCCACCAAACTTGGACTGAAGAGTCACTGGACTGTGGGAGTCACTTGGACAGAGTTGCTGAGTTCCAGGGACCACGCTCGTTGTGCTGAGAAGGGACCCAGAGGGCCGGTGATGCAGTCTTTTGTTGCCTGCGGTTGCAGGGGGAAGATTCCGTCGACCCACGGGAGATTTCTTCAGAGCTCCTGGTGCAAGAAGGAGCCAGGCTACCCCCAGAGCATGCACCACCAGGAAAACAGTCGAGAAGGCGGCAGGATCAGCGATACAAGGTTGCAGTAGTCGTCTTTGCTAATTTGTTGCGGTTTTGCAGGCGTCCTGAGCAGTCAGCGGTCGATCCTTAGGCAGAAGGTGAAGAGAGAGATGCAGAGGAACTCTGATGAGCACTTGCATTCGTTATCTAAAGAATTCCCCAAAGCAGAGACCCTAAATAGCCAGAAAAGGAGGTTTGGCTACATAGGAAGGAGGATAGGCTATCAACACAGGTAAGAGCATATCAGGAGGAGTCTCTGACGTCACCTGCTGGCACTGGCCACTCAGAGCAGTCCAGTGTGCCAGCAGCACCTCTGTTTCCAAGATGGCAGAGGTCTGGAGCACACTGGAGGAGCTCTGGGCACCTCCCCTGGGAGGTGCAGGTCAGGGGATTGGTCACTCCCCTTTCCTTTGTCCAGTTTCGCACCAGAGCAGGGCTGGTGGATCCCTGAACCGGTGTAGACTGGCTTATGCAGAGATGGGCACCATCTGTGCCCATCAAAGCATTTCCAGAGGCTGGGGGAGGCTACTCCTCCCCAGCCCTGACACCTTTTTCCAAAGGGGGAGGGTGTAACACCCTCTCTCTGAGGAAGTCCTTTGTTCTTCCTTCCTGGGCCAAGCCTGGCTGGACCCCAGGAGGGCAGAAACCTGTCTGAGGGGTTGGCAGCAGCAGCAGCTGCAGTGAAACCCCGGGAAAGGTAGTTTGGCAGTACCCGGGTCTGTGCTAGAGACTCGAGGGATCATGGAATTGTCTCCCCAATGCCAGGATGGCATTGGGGTGGCAATTCCATGATCTTAGACATGTTACATGGCCATGTTCGGAGTTACCATTGTGACGCTGTACATAGGTAGTGACCTATATCCAGTGCACGCGTGTAATGGTGTCCCCGCACTCACAAAGTCTGGGGAATTTGCCCTGAATGATGTGGGGGCACCTTGGCTAGTGCCAGGGTGCCCACACACTAAGTAACGTAGCACCCAACCTTTACCAGGTAAAGGTTAGACATATAGGTGACTTATAAGTTACTTAAGTGCAGTGGTAAATGGCTGTGAAAAAACGTGGATGTTATTTCACTCAGGCTGCAGTGGCAGGCCTGTGTAAGAATTGTCAGAGCTCCCTATGGGTGGCAAAAGAAATGCTGCAGCCCATAGGGATCTCCTAAACCCCAATACCCTGGGTACCTCAGTACCATATACTAGGGAATTATAAGGGTGTTCCAGTAAGCCAATGTAAATTGGTAAAATTGGTCACTAGCCTGTTAGTGACAATTTGGAAAGCAGAGAGAGCATAACCACTGAGGTTCTGGTTAGGAGAGCCTCAGTGAGACAGTCATCACACAGGGAACACATACAAGGCACACTTATGAGCACTGGGGCCCTGGCTGGCAGGGTCCCAGTGACACATACACTAAAACAACATATATACAGTGAAATATGGGGGTAACATGCCAGGCAAGATGGTACTTTCCTACATGAGGGTGGTAATAACGTTAAAAGAGGAACAATCATTCCTGCACCTTTGTGTAAAATGTTCGGCGGGCAAAGGTCAGTTGGTGCTCCTGATTTTGTTTGAGCTCCCAGCTCCATAGCCTTGACTTCCGAAAGGGGAGGAAACTCAAGAAAGGCAGCACCCACTTGAGCCGTGGCAATATCTAATCTCAACCAGCAAACCTTACCGCTGAGAGGAAGGCAGGGTTTGCACTGTTTTAGAAAGTTCTCTTGAGAAATTCATTGCTGACAAAATCTTATCTGAAAAATAATTTGTTTTATCCCTAACAATCTGATTTTTATAATCATGAATGAGTTATTTATATTTTGATTTTTCTTCCTCACGATAATCTTTTCTCAGATTTTTTCTTGTTTCATGGGTTTCTGTTTAAGCACCCTGAGCTGCGAGGAAAGCCACAGATTAGTTTTACCCCAAACTCAACATTTGTTTTCTAGAGTACTTTTACTAGAAGAAATTTGCATGGTAATTTTAAGCAAAAATTAATGGCTTTATGATCAGACCAGGCTACAGGTAATAGGATTGTAAATTCTAAATCTGGGACATTGGACAAAATGCCATATAGTGTATGTCCAGTAATGCAAGTAGAAGCATTCACCTGCTGATCCAGGCCAAACTCTTTTATTGTGTCGATAAGGAGCTCTGAATCTTTAATATTGCTGTAGGAAAGTAACATCTTTCTGGTTCGGTTCCCCCCACTTTGTGCCTGGTGTCAGTGTGTTTAGACTGTAGTGCACTGGGATTCTGCTAATCAGGACCCCAGTGTCTGTCCTCTCCCCTCTAAATTTGGTTGCTATTGAACGTTTCCACCCCACAATTGTCATACTGGTGCACCCATGTAAGTCCCTAATATATGGTACTTAGGTACCCAGGGTATAGATACACCAGGGGTCTCCCATGGGCTGCAGAATGTATTGTGCCATCCATGGGAGCCAAACTGTGTCTGCAGGCGTGCCACCGCAGCCTGCGTGAAATGGTGCATGACCTTCCACTTCAGATATACGGCTTGCCTTATATCACGGTCACTGCACTTGGACATTGTAAGTCAATCCTCTGGTAGACCCTCCAGCCCAAGGGCAGGGTGCATGTCTCTAAGTGTGAGTGTATCCTTGCATGAGCAGGGTACCCCTACAAACCCCAGACTCCATTCACTGGGCTTTGTAAGTGTGGGGAAGCCATCTTAAGGTATGTAGTGGACACTGGTCAACACGAGTGGTCCAACTACATGATAGCTTCTCCAAAAGGTAGGCATGTTTGGTATCAAACATGTCAGAATCATGCAACTAAACCAATTCCACTGCTAGTTTCATGATCCCGTGTACTCTGGAGGTTCCTTAGAGGATCCCCCAGTTCTGCTTTTGTAGCCTAACGGGATCTGGCTGCCAGCCCACACTGCTGCGGACCCCAGGCACTGCTCTGCTCTCCTGCTGTTGAGCCTAACTCAAGCAAGGGAAGGCAGAACAAAAGATTTCTTGCAAGGGAAAGGTGTGAACATCTCTCCCTTTAAAATAGGTGTCTCTGGGCTGGGTGAGGTGGCCTCTGAGCGCCACCGGACTGCTTTGAAGGGCACATTTGGTGCCCTCCTTGCATAATCCTGTATGCACCAGTTCAGGAACCCCTGGTTCCTGCTCTGGTTCGAAACTGCACAAAGGACAGGGGAGTGACCACCCCCTGCCCAGCTCCTCCCCTAGGGAGGTGCACAGAGCTCTGCCAGGTGGCCACTTGATTCTGCCATTTGAAAATGAGATGTGCAGAGGCCCCTGGGAGCATCTGACCAGTTAGGCAGGGTAGATGATGTCCCTGAACCCTCCAATAGGCGTGTCGCTTCAGAGAGTGACCAACCCCCGTATAGGGTTACTTAATGGTTCCCCCGTAGGTGGGTCATTAGAATCGTCAAGCAAGACGCTACAAGGAACTCTCTGCAAGACATCTTCTGCTTCTGGACTCTGGAACCCTGCTGAACGTTTGCTTAGTCGATCTAACCTAGAGGTGGCACATTCCTTTGGTATGGCATCTTTTAAATCAGGATTCAAGGCTTCATCAGCCCAAGTTTCCATTAAAAAATCCATATTAGGGCTATGTGTTTCTTGGTGGCTACAAAATTCGTGTTTATGCTTAATAAGAGATCGGGTATATAGTAGCACGCAGTTCAACCCCCATGTGAGGCTTCTAAGGCGCGGGGGTCACTAGGGAGGGTAATTCTACCATCTGGGCACCCAGCTGGTAGTTACTGCAAAGAACATAACCATGAATTTGGCAAAAGTCGCTTATATTGCGCATGGATGACTTACCCAGGTTAAGTGTTAACGGCTGATTTCTGGAACATTTTATAGAAGGAAAAATTTGGCCAGGGGTCGGGGTGCTGGCGTGGTCTTAATATGGACAGGCACAGACAGGCTCGCCTTTGGCTCACCTTCAGTGCGCCAGCGGCGTACCCGCTCAAGACATCCACTGCACGTCCGCATCAGCCTGCTCATTAAGTAATAGAGCCAGATGAAAGGACTAGACCGCTGACCTTGCAGATGGTAAAGAAAAAATGGACCCTAATACTGCAACCCGACTCTGAACAGGATGTAATAGGAAGTAAGAAAGTGCTACGTTCCCGTAAAAGTATCCCCACACAAAGCATGTAGCAGCTCTTACTTAAACAATAAAACCAGCCAATAAAATACAGATAAAATAATGATAAAAAACTATTTTGGACTCCGATCTCACCCCTCATACACAACCTGCAGCACCTTCCATCATTAAGACATGAGCAAGGTGGGCTCTGGCCCCGGGCCCTAGCCTTTCAGGGGCCCCTGATAGAGCCAGCTCTGTTTTGCAAGGAGTCTGCCCTGATGACCTTGAAAAATTCTTGAACAGACTGTTTTAAATACTGTTCTCCTTAATTTTTTTTACAATGTGAGAAAGTATTTTTTCAGAGAAATGTTGTTTGTTTCATGCAACAGTCATAAAAAATCAAAACTGAACCTCACAAATGAGAAATGGGTGTGTCACAGAGATTATTCGCATTAATGTAAGTGAGATGCTGCTGTGTTACAATATTGAAAACACACATCACTGTCCCTGAATTTTAGATGTAAACACATTTAGAATTTGGACCCGTGACCTGGGCACCGTCAGTGACCTGGGCAAAGAGGGCACGAAAGAGCTGAAACTTGATCATAAATTCAGAGCTGTTCCCAACAGGGGTCCCACAAATAAGTGTGGCCCAGGGCCCTCAAAATCCTTAACATGTCTCTGTTTGGAGGCAGTGAAATCAGAAGAGATGGGGGGCCACTCTTTATAGTACCATCTCTCTGTGGTCTTCCACACCTGATCCCTCGCATGCAATACAAACAATGCCCCCTAAGTGGACATCTTACCTACCTCCCAATGACCCCAGTGTATGTCAATGTGAACAACATCCACTGCCAGATTTACAACCCCCTAGATCCTCCTTGTGCCACATTAGGGTCTTTTTTTTAACGCTAATGTGGCTCAGTGAGGCAAAAATCGCTACTCTATATTTACAAAGTGACGCAATGCATGCATTGTGCCACTTTGTGACCCCTTGCGCCTTGTATAATGTATGCAAGGAGGGCATTCCGGCATTAGGAGGCCCGAAAAAATTAAGCAATGAAATCTAGAAGATTTCATTCCACCATTTTTTGCGTCATTTTTAGCTCCTGCTCAAAGAAGGCATTAAAAGGACACACCCATCGAAATTAATGGGCCTCCTTGCACTTTGCTGCACTAGCGTCAACATTTTTGCCACTAGTGCAGCAAAGCACCACAATAGCGTAAAAAATGTTGACGCTATTGGCCTAATGTGCGCCATAGTGCTCCCTATTGTAAATAAGGTGCACCCATGGTGTCGTTAATTGGCGAGGGCGCAAAAAACTGGCGCATCAGTACGGATGTGCCAGGATCTTGTAACTCTGAGCCCCAGCATCTTGTGGCTGTGGGCGCACAGTTACCGGTTCTGAAGACCGACATCCTTCTGGTATTCTGGTTGCCAGATCCTTCCCGGACTCAAGGCACACCCTTTGTTTACTTCCTGGCTCATTCCTATGCCCCCATCCTTCTTCCTGTTACACGAGTGAGGCACCTGTCTGGCTCCAGGTGCAGGTGTCACAAGAGGCCCAAGTCAGCCAACACCACTTCATGCCAGTTACCTACCTGTCTGCCAGGGTCCATACCTGCAGCCCCGGGCGGGCCCGGAGTGACCCCCAACACCAGCCACTGGAAGCCGGGACCCTCTGCAGACTCCTGTAGTGTAATTGACCTGATGTGGGGATAGATAAGTTCTTACCTCAGTATACAGCGCTCTGCTGCCTTTAGTTTATGTTCACACTATACAAATACCACCAACATACATACATACATAGGTACATACATACAAACATACATAGGTGCATACATCGGTACATACATACATATATACAAACATACATAGGTGCATACGTCGGTACATACATGCGAACATACATAGGTACACACATACAGACATACATAGGTGCATACATTGGTACATACATACATACAAACATACATAGGAACATACATACGGACATACATGGGTGCATACATCGGTACATGCATACATACAAATATACATAGGTGCATACATAGGTACATACATACATACAAACAAACAAACATGCAAACATACATGGGAGCATACATCGGTGCATATATCGGTACATACATACATACATACATATAAACATACATGGGGCATACATAGGTTCATACATACAAACATACATACATAGGTATATACATAGGTACATACATACAAACATATACATACAAACATACATAGGTGCATACATCGGTACATACATACATACATACAAACATACATAGGTGCATACATAGGTACTTACATATACAAACATACATAGGTGCATACATAGGTACTTACATATATACAAACTTACATAGGTGAATACATAGGTACATACGTATATACAAACATACATAGGTGCATACATACCTACAAACATACATAGGTACATATATACAAACATACATAGGTGCATACTTCGGTACATACATACACACATACATAGGTGCATACATAGGTACATACATACATACAAACATACATAGGTGCATACATAAGTAGATACTTACAAGTATGCGTACACAGAGACATACATATATAGATAGATACAAACATACATAGGTGCATACATACATAGAAACATAGGTGCATACATAGGTACATCCATACATGCAAACATACATAGGTGCGTACATAAGTAGACACTTACAAGTATTCGTACACAGAGACATAAATAGATAGATATATACATACATAGATACATACATGCATGAGTACATACATACATGCCTGCATGGCTTCCTGTGGTGATCCTCCAGAAGTGGCGCTTGCTAGCGTGAAGCTCGCCTGACTGCTAGCCTGGCCTGCTGAGGACTTGTCTACCCCCAACCCAATCACGAATGAAAGGGTCGCCTGCCAACCCTACCCATAAGACGATGGGAGTCAGCGGAGAACCTCACAGAAGTGCATTAATGGCCCGCTATGTAGACATGCGCAGGTGACCAGCATAAGCCGTGACCCTAGCCACGTGCTAGAAGACTGTATTCAGTAACCATCATAAACAACGAGAGATGCAAGTGACACCTACTACCAGTTATGTTATGTTATGTAATGTTATGTTAACAAGATTTGATATACAGCAACCCAGTCACCCCGAAGGGGTCTCTCGGTGCTTGAGCGCAGGGTTAAGAAAAGCAGGAGTTAGGAGGGCCGAGTCTTGAGTAATTTATTAAAACAGGAAGAGTCAGAAGAGGAGGGAACATGAAAGGGCAGTCCATTCCAGTGGTGGGGCGCGAGATAGGAAAAGGATCGCCCACCCTATGTGGTCGAAGGCATGCATCGAGGGCAAAGCAGCAGTTGCCCTCTGGCTGGCTCTGAGGTTCCAAGTAGGAAGGTACAACCAGAGTTTCTCTCGGTGGAGACGATCGTTGCCTAGCAGGGGTTTGTGAACCAGGCACAGGAGCTTGAATGAAGAGCATTCTCTCACAGGGAGCCAGTGAGGAGAGTTCAATGTGGGCTCCGATGGAGACCGAGGAAGAAGTTTGCAAACCAGCCGGGCATCGGTGTCTTGGACCACCAGCAGCTTAGAGAGTAGTGACTCATTCGCTGCGACCAGGAGGGCACTTCTGTAATCCATGCGGCTTACGACGAGTGCCTGAGTGAGTGTTTTCCTAGTATGCAGCAGGAGGCATGGATGACCTTCCCGGAGCATGCATATGATTCCAAATCACGCACCACAGGGGGAGCTTACGTGCTCCCTCAGCCTACCAGTCCATGGAACAGTAATTTAATAAAACTTGTGGACAGGGATAGCAATGACGACCAAGTTACCTCAATGGACCAATGCAAGTTCAAGGACTGATGAAGAGACCCGTACAAAAGGCTTGGATCGCAAAAAGAAAATGAAGCCATATGCAGACAAGAAACGACATGCAAAGGACTTGTGCTTGTCTGTCAGCCAAGAAAACGTAAATCCGATGCTCCATTTGATGCCGAGCCATTCTATGATGTATCCAGCAAAAGACACATGATGACTGCCCAAAGTCCTAAGAAATCCATTACACCAGATTCCTCGCAATTCAGACATGTGGCTGAGCCCTCGTCAGATACTGAGCTCCCTGTCTGACCCGCTCTCCCCTGCGCGGCTGAACCCTCGTCAGATACTGAGCTCCCTGCCTGACCCGCTCTCCCGTGGTGGCTGAGCCCTCGTCAGATACTGAGCTCCCTGCCTGACCCGCTCTCCCCTGGTGGCTGAGCCCTCGTCAGATACTGAGCTCCCTGCCTGACCCACGCTCCCCTGGTGGCTGATCCCTCGTCAGATACTGAGCTCCCTGTCTGACCTGCTCTCCCCTGGTGGTTGAGCCCTCGTCAGCTCTCTGCCTGACCCGCGCTCCCCTGGTGGCTGAGCCCTCGTCAGATACTGAGCTCCCTGCCTGACCTGCTCTCCCCTGGTGGCTGAGCCCTCGTCAGCTCCCTGGCTGACCCACGCTCCCCAGGTGGCTGAGCCCTCGTCAGATACTGAGCTCCCTGCCTGACCCGCGCTCCCCTGGTGGCTGAGCCCTCGTCAGATACTGAGCTCCCTGTCTGACCCGCTCTCCCCTGGTGGCTGAGCCCTCGTCAGCTCCCTGGCTGACCCACGCTCCCCAGGTGGCTGAGCCCTCGTCAGATACTGAGCTCCCTGCCTGACCCGCGCTCCCCTGGTGGCTGAGCCCTCGTCAGATACTGAGCTCCCTGTCTGACCCGCTCTCCCCTGGTGGCTGAGCCCTCGTCAGCTCCCTGCCTGACCCGCGCTCCCCTGGTGGCTGAGCCCTCGTCAGATACTGAGCTCCCTGCCTGACCCACGCTCCCCTGGTGGCTGAGCCCTCGTCAGCTCCCTGCCTGACCCGCGTTCCCCTGGTGGCTGAGCCCTCGTCAGATACTGAGCTCCCTGCCTGACCCGCGCTCCCCTGGTGGCTGAGCCCTCGTCAAATACTGAGCTCCCTGCCTGACCCGCTCTCCCCTGGTGGCTGAGCCCTCGTCAGATACTGAGCTCCCTGCCTGACCCGCTCTCCCCTGGTGGCTGAGCCCTCGTCAGATACTGAGCTCCCTGCCTGACCCGCTCTCCCCTGGTGGCTGAGCCCTCGTCAGATACTGAGCTCCCTGCCTGACCCGCGCTCCCCTGGTGGCTGAGCCCTCGTCAGATACTGAGCTCCCTGTCTGACCCGCTCTCCCCTGGTGGCTGAGCCCTCGTCAGGTATGCTGGTGTGTAATGTTGGTATGCTGGTGTGCAATGCGGGTATGTAATGCTGCTATGCTGGGGTGCAATGCTGCTATGCCGGGGTGCAATGCTGCTATGCTGGTGTGTGATGCTGCAATGCTGGTGTGTAATGCTGCTATGCTGGTGTGTGATGCTGCAATGCTGGTGTGTAATGCTACTTTGCTGGTGTGTAATGCTGCTATGCTGGTGTGCAATGCGGGTATGTAATGCTGCTATGCTGGGGTGCAATGCTGCTATGCTGGGGTGCAATGCTGCTATGCTGGTGTGTGATGCTGCAATGCTGGTGTGTAATGCTGCTATGCTGGTGTGCAATGCGGGTATGTAATGCTGGTATGCTAGTGTGTAATGCTGCTATGCCGGGGTGCAATGCTGCTATGCTGGTGTGTGATGCTGCTATGCTGGGGTGCAATGCTGCTATGCTGGTGTGTGATGCTGCAATGCTGGGATGTAATGCTGCCATGCTGGTGTGTGATGCTGCAATGCTGGTGTGTAATGCTGCTATGCTGGTGTGCAATGCTGTTGTGTAATGCTGCTGTGCTGGGGTGTAATGCTGGTATGCTGCTATGCTGGTGTGTGATGCTGATATGCTGGGCTGTACTGCTGCTATGCTGGGGTGTAATGTAGTATTTATAAGATGTATGCTGGGTACTCCTGTGTCTTTGTTTATGTTGCATGTCCTGGATTCTGGAACCGGATGCAGCAGGCAGTCTTGGGGTCTCCACTCTGCTCGTGGGTCTAGTACTTGAAAACAGACTCGGATATTTCACATCTCTTCTCCTGTGGTCCCTTCTGCATCCTGCTGGGAAAGCCCTGCAGCGGGGCAAGGTCAAGCAGGAGGAGGGTCATACTTCATTAAATTAATGTTACATATTGCTCCCTGCCACCGGCGGGCAGCATGGGAGAGGTGTACGTAGCAGGAATTACTAGAACCTCAGAAGGATGAAAGTGCGAGTCAGCCCCGTCAGAATTCTAACCGGTGCCATTTAGGGGCTGGACCTTTAATGATTCTGGGGGAGACAGTAATTCAGTTGCTGTGATTTCACCCTATTATGTATCTTTTCCAGTAACAAGTCCGGGAAGGAGGAGCCTGTGTGTGCCTGGGCAGCAGGGGAGAAGTGATGCTGACCTCTGCCCGGCTCAAGGGCACACTTCCAGTTATGGAAACCAGTCACTGGCGAAGGAAACACAAACAGGACTCCCTGCCCAGAGGATGAGCCGGGCAGTGTCTGCCTCGGAGCCCCGTGTGTCCTCTGTACTCGCAGGGCCCTTTACTTTGAAAAGATGACAGCAAGCTTCTCTAACTTCTAAAGCACAGAAACAGCACAGGCAGCAGCACTGAAACTTAACACATGGAAGAGGTACTGTACAGGTGGCAACAGCAGGGCAAGCTTCCCTCGCACACACAGAGCTGTTACAGTGTTACAAGATAGGGGACAGCAGCGCAAGCTTCCCTCGCACACACAGAGCTGTTACAGTGTTACAAGATAGGCGACAGCAGCGCAAGCTTCCCTCGCACACACAGAGCTGTTACAGTGTTACAAGATAGGCGACAGCAGGGCACGCTTCCCTCGCACACACAGAGCTGTTACAGTGTTACAAGATAGGCGACAGCAGCGCAAGCTTCACTCGCACACACAGAGCCGTTACAGTGTTACAAGAGAGGCGACAGCAGCGCAAGCTTCCCTCGCACACACAGAGCCGTTACAGTGTCACAAGATAGGCGACAGCAGCGCAAGCTTCCCTCGCACACACAGAGCTGTTACAGTGTCACAAGATAGGCGACAGCAGCGCAAGCTTCCCTCGCACTCACAGAGCTGTTTCAGTGTCACAAGAGAGGCGACAGCAGCGCAAGCTTCCCTCGCACACACAGAGCTGTTACAGTGTTACAAGATAGGGGACAGCAGCGCAAGCTTCCCTCGCACACACAGAGCTGTTACACTGTTACAAGAGAGGCGACAGCAGCGCAAGCTTCCCTCGCACACACAGAGCTGTTACAGTGTCACAAGATAGGCGACAGCAGGGCAAGCGTCCCTCGCACACACAGAGCTGTTACAGTGTTACAAGAGAGGCGACAGCAGCGCAAGCTTCCCTCGCACACACAGAGCTGTTACAGTGTCACAAGAGAGGCGACAGCAGCGCAAGCTTCCCTCGCACACACAGAGCTGTTACAGTGTCACAAGATAGGCGACAGCAGCGCAAGCTTCCCTCGCACACACAGAGCTGTTACAGTGTCACAAGATAGGCGACAGCAGCGCAAGCTTCCCTCGCACTCACAGAGCTGTTACAGTGTCACAAGAGAGGCGACAGCAGCGCAAGCTTCCCTCGCACACACAGAACTGTTACAGTGTTACAAGATAGGGGACAGCAGCGCAAGCTTCCCTCGCACACACAGAGCTGTTACACTGTTACAAGAGAGGCGACAGCAGCGCAAGCTTCCATCGCACACACAGAGCTGTTACAGTGTCACAAGATAGGCGACAGCAGGGCAAGCGTCCCTCGCACACACAGAGCTGTTACAGTGTTACAAGATAGGCGACAGCAGCGCAGGCTTCCCTCGCACACATAGAGCTGTTACAGTGTCACAAGAGAGGCGACAGCAGCGCAAGCTTCCCTCGCACACACAGAGCTGTTACAGTGTTACAAGAGAGGCGACAGCAGGGCAAGCTTTCCTCGCACACACAGAGCTGTTACAGTGTCAGAAGATAGGCGACAGCAGCGCAAGCTTCCCTCGCACACACAGAGCTGTTACAGTGTCACAAGAGAGGCGACAGCAGCGCAAGCTTCCCTCGCACACACAGAGCTGTTACAGTGTCACAAGAGAGGCGACAGCAGCGCAAGCTTCCCTCGCACACACAGAGCTGTTACAGTGTCACAAGAGAGGCGACAGCAGCGCAAGCGTCCCTCGCACACACAGAGCTGTTACAGTGTTACAAGATAGGCGACAGCAGCACAGGCTTCCCTCGCACACACAGAGCTGTTACAGTGTTACAAGAGAGGCGACAGCAGCGCAAGCGTCCCTCGCACACACAGAGCTGTTACAGTGTTACAAGAGAGGCGACAGCAGGGCAAGCTTCCCTCGCACACACAGAGCTGTTACAGTGTTACAAGATAGGCAACAGCAGCGCAAGCTTCGCAAGCTTCCCTCGCACACACAGAGCTGTTACAGTGTTACAAGAGAGGCGACAGCAGCGCAAGCTTCCCTCGCACACACAGAGCTGTTACACTGTTACAAGAGAGGCGACAGCAGGGCAAGCTTCCCTCGCAAACACAGAGCTGTTACAGTGTCACAAGATAGGCGACAGCAGGGCAAGCTTCCCTCGCACACACAGAGCTGTTACACTGTCACAAGAGAGGCGACAGCAGCGCAAGCTTCCCTCGCACACACAGAGCTGTTACAGTGTCACAAGAGAGGCGACAGCAGCGCAAGCTTCCCTTGCACACACAGAGCTGTTACAGTGTCACAAGAGAGGCGACAGCAGCGCAAGCTTCCCTCGCACACACAGAGCTGTTACAGTGTCACAGGATAGGCGACAGCAGCGCAGGCTTCCCTCGCACACACAGAGCTGTTACAGTGTCACAGGATAGGCGACAGCAGCGCAGGCTTCCCTCGCACACACAGAGCTGTTACAGTGTCACAGGAGAGGCGACAGCAGCGCAAGCTTCCCTCGCACACACAGAGCTGTTACACTGTTACAAGATAGGCGACAGCAGCGCAGGCTTCCCTCGCACACACAGAGCTGTTACACTGTTACAAGAGAGGCGACAGCAGCGCAGGCTTCCCTCGCACACACAGAGCTGTTACAGTGTTACAAGAGAGGCGACAGCAGCGCAGGCTTCCCTCGCACACACAGAGCTGTTACAGTGTCACAAGAGAGGCGACAGCAGCGCAGGCTTCCCTCGCACACACAGAGCTGTTACAGTGTCACAAGAGAGGCGACAGCAGCGCAAGCTTCCCTCGCACACACAGAGCTGTTACAGTGTCACAAGAGAGGCGACAGCAGCGCAAGCTTCCCTCGCACACACAGAGCTGTTACAGTGTCACAAGAGAGGCGACAGCAGCGCAGGCGTCCCTCGCACACACAGAGCTGTTACACTGTCACAAGATAGGCGACAGCAGCGCAAGCTTTCCTCGCACACACAGAGCTGTTACACTGTCACAAGATAGGCAACAGCAGCGCAAGCTTCCCTCGCACACACAGAGCTGTTACAGTGTCACAAGATAGGGGACAGCAGCGCAAGCTTCCCTCGCACACACAGAGCTGTTACAGTGTCACAAGAGAGGGGACAGCAGCGCAAGCTTCCCTCGCACACACAGAGCTGTTACAGTGTCACAAGAGAGGCGACAGCAGCGCAAGCTTCCCTCGCACACACAGAGCTGTTACAGTGTCACAAGAGAGGCGACAGCAGCGCAAGCTTCCCTCGCACACACAGAGCTGTTACAGTGTCACAAGATAGGCGACAGCAGCGCAGGCTTCCCTCGCACACACAGAGCTGTTACAGTGTCACAAGATATGCGACAGCAGCGCAAGCTTCCCTCGCACACACAGAGCTGTTACAGTGTCACAAGATAGGGGACAGCAGCGCAAGCGTCCCTCGCACACACAGAGCTGTTACAGTGTCACAAGATAGGCGACAGCAGCGCATGCTTCCCTCGCACACACAGAGCTGTTACACTGTCACAAGATAGGCGACAGCAGCGCAAGCTTTCCTCGCACACACAGAGCTGTTACACTGTCACAAGATAGGCAACAGCAGCGCAAGCTTCCCTCGCACACACAGAGCTGTTACAGTGTCACAAGATAGGGGACAGCAGCGCAAGCTTCCCTCGCACACACAGAGCTGTTACAGTGTCACAAGAGAGGGGACAGCAGCGCAAGCTTCCCTCGCACACACAGAGCTGTTACAGTGTCACAAGAGAGGCGACAGCAGCGCAAGCTTCCCTCGCACACACAGAGCTGTTACAGTGTCACAAGAGAGGCGACAGCAGCGCAAGCTTCCCTCGCACACACAGAGCTGTTACAGTGTCACAAGAGAGGCGACAGCAGCGCAAGCGTCCCTCGCACACACAGAGCTGTTACAGTGTCACAAGAGAGGCGACAGCAGGGCAAGCTTCCCTCGCACACACAGAGCTGTTACAGTGTTACAAGATAGGCGACAGCAGCGCAAGCTTCGCAAGCTTCCCTCGCACACACAGAGCTGTTACAGTGTTACAAGAGAGGCGACGGCAGCGCAAGCTTCCCTCGCACACACAGAGCTGTTACAGTGTCACAAGAGAGGCGACGGCAGCGCAAGCTTCCCTCGCACACACAGAGCTGTTACAGTGTCACAAGAGAGGCGACGGCAGCGCAAGCTTCCCTCGCACACACAGAGCTGTTACAGTGTCACAAGAGAGGCGACAGCAGCGCAAGCGTCCCTCGCACACACAGAGCTGTTACAGTGTCACAAGAGAGGCGACAGCAGCGCAGGCTTCCCTCTCACACACAGAGCAGTTACAGTGTCACAAGAGAGGCGACAGCAGCGCAGGCTTCCCTCTCACACACAGAGCTGTTACAGTGTCACAAGAGAGGCGACAGCAGCGCAGGCTTCCCTCGCACACACATAGCTGTTACAGTGTCACAAGAGAGGCGACAGCAGCGCAGGCTTCCCTCGCACACACATAGCTGTTACACTGTCACAAGAGAGGCGACAGCAGGGCAGGCTTCCCTCGCACACACAGAGCTGTTACACTGTTACAAGAGAGGCGACAGCAGGGCAGGCTTCCCTCGCACTCACAGAGCTGTTACAGTGTTACAAGAGAGGCGACAGCAGCGCAGGCTTCCCTCGCACACACAGAGCTGTTACAGTGTCACAAGATAGGCGACAGCAGCGCAAGCTTCCCTCGCACACACAGAGCTGTTACAGTGTCACAAGATAGGCGACAGCCGCGCAAGCTTCCCTCGCACACACAGAGCTGTTACAGTGTCACAAGATAGGCGACAGCAGCGCAGGCTTCCCTCGCACACACAGACCTGTTACAGTGTCACAAGATAGGCGACAGCAGCGCAGGCTTCCCTCGCACACACAGAGCTGTTACAGTGTTACAAGAGAGGCGACAGCAGCGCAAGCTTCCCTCGCACACACAGAGCTGTTACAGTGTTACAAGATAGGGGACAGCAGCGCAAGCTTCCCTCGCACACACAGAGCTGTTACACTGTTACAAGAGAGGCGACAGCAGCGCAAGCTTCCCTCGCACACACAGAGCTGTTACAGTGTCACAAGATAGGCGACAGCAGGGCAAGCGTCCCTCGCACACACAGAGCTGTTACAGTGTTACAAGGGAGGCGACAGCAGCGCAAGCTTCCCTCGCACAAACAGAGCTGTTACACTGATACAAGATAGGGGACAGCAGGGCAAGCTTCCCTCGCACACACAGAGCTGTTACAGTGTTACAAGAGAGGCGACAGCAGCGCAAGCTTCGCAAGCTTCCCTCGCACACACAGAGCTGTTACAGTGTTACAAGATAGGCGACAGCAGCGCAGGCTTCCCTCGCACACACAGAGCTGTTACAGTGTCACAAGAGAGGCGACAGCAGCGCAAGCTTCCCTCGCACACACAGAGCTGTTACAGTGTTACAAGAGAGGCGACAGCAGGGCAAGCTTTCCTCGCACACACAGAGCTGTTACAGTGTCACAAGAGAGGCGACAGCAGCGCAAGCTTCCCTCGCACACACAGAGCTGTTACAGTGTCACAAGAGAGGCGACAGTAGCGCAAGCTTCCCTCGCACACACAGAGCTGTTACAGTGTCACAGGAGAGGCGACAGCAGCGCAAGCTTCCCTCGCACACACAGAGCTGTTACAGTGTCACAGGAGAGGCGACAGCAGCGCAAGCTTCCCTCGCACACACACAGCTGTTACAGTGTCACAGGATAGGCGACAGCAGCGCAAGCTTCCCTCGCACACACAGAGCTGTTACAGTGTCACAGGATAGGCGACAGCAGCGCAGGCTTCCCTCGCACACACAGAGCTGTTACAGTGTCACAGGAGAGGCGACAGCAGCGCAGGCTTCCCTCGCACACACAGAGCTGTTACACTGTTACAAGAGAGGCGACAGCAGCGCAGGCTTCCCTCGCACACACAGAGCTGTTACAGTGTTACAAGAGAGGCGACAGCAGCGCAGGCTTCCCTCGCACACACAGAGCTGTTACAGTGTCACAAGAGAGGCGACAGCAGCGCAGGCTTCCCTCGCACACACAGAGCTGTTACAGTGTCACAAGAGAGGCGACAGCAGCGCAGGCTTCCCTCGCACACACAGAGCTGTTACAGTGTCACAAGAGAGGCGACAGCAGCGCAGGCTTCCCTCGCACACACAGAGCTGTTACAGTGTCACAAGAGAGGCGACAGCAGCGCAGGCGTCCCTCGCACACACAGAGCTGTTACAGTGTCACAAGATAGGCGACAGCAGCGCAGGCTTCCCTCGCACACACAGAGCTGTTACAGTGTCACAAGATAGGCGACAGCAGCGCAAGCTTCCCTCGCACACACAGAGCTGTTACAGTGTCACAAGATAGGGGACAGCAGCGCAAGCGTCCCTCGCACACACAGAGCTGTTACACTGTCACAAGATAGGCGACAGCAGCGCAGGCTTCCCTCGCACACACAGAGCTGTTACACTGTCACAAGATAGGCGACAGCAGCGCAAGCGTCCCTCGCACACACAGAGCTGTTACAGTGTCACAAGATAGGCGACAGCAGCGCAAGCTTCCCTCGCACACACAGAGCTGTTACAGTGTCACAAGATAGGCGACAGCAGCGCAAGCTTCCCTCGCACACACAGAGCTGTTACAGTGTCACAAGATAGGGGACAGCAGCGCAAGCTTCCCTCGCACACACAGAGCTGTTACAGTGTCACAAGAGAGGCGACAGCAGCGCAAGCTTCCCTCGCACACACAGAGCTGTTACAGTGTCACAAGAGAGGCGACAGCAGCGCAAGCTTCCCTCGCACACACAGAGCTGTTACAGTGTCACAAGAGAGGCGACAGCAGCGCAAGCGTCCCTCGCACACACAGAGCTGTTACAGTGTCACAAGAGAGGCGACAGCAGCGCAAGCGTCCCTCGCACACACAGAGCTGTTACAGTGTCACAAGAGAGGCGACAGCAGCGCAAGCGTCCCTCGCACACACAGAGCTGTTACAGTGTCACAAGAGAGGCGACAGCAGCGCAAGCGTCCCTCGCACACACAGAGCTGTTACAGTGTCACAAGAGAGGCGACAGCAGCGCAAGCGTCCCTCGCACACACAGAGCTGTTACAGTGTCACAAGAGAGGCGACAGCAGGGCAAGCTTCCCTCGCACACACAGAGCTGTCACAGTGTCACAAGATAGGCGACAGCAGCGCAAGCTTCCCTCGCACACACAGAGCTGTCACAGTGTCACAAGAGAGGCGACAGCAGCGCAAGCTTCCCTCGCACACACAGAGCTGTCACAGTGTCACAAGAGAGGCGACAGCAGCGCAAGCGTCCCTCGCACACACAGAGCTGTCACAGTGTCACAAGAGAGGCGACAGCAGCGCAAGCGTCCCTCGCACACACAGAGCTGTTACAGTGTCACAAGAGAGGCGACAGCAGCGCAGGCTTCCCTCGCACACACAGAGCTGTTACAGTGTCACAAGAGAGGCGACAGCAGCGCAGGCTTCCCTCGCACACACAGAGCTGTTACACTGTCACAAGAGAGGCGACAGCAGGGCAGGCTTCCCTCGCACTCACAGAGCTGTTACAGTGTCACAAGAGAGGCGACAGCAGCGCAGGCTTCCCTCGCACACACAGAGCTGTTACAGTGTCACAAGATAGGCGACAGCCGCGCAGGCTTCCCTCGCACACACAGAGCTGTTACAGTGTCACAAGATAGGCGACAGCAGCGCAGGCTTCCCTCGCACACACAGAGCTGTTACAGTGTCACAAGATAGGCGACAGCAGGGCAGGCTTCCCTCGCACACAGAGCTGTTACAGTGTCACAAGAGAGGCGACAGCAGCGCAGGCTTCCCTGGCACACACAGAGCTGTTACAGTGTCACAAGAGAGGCGACAGCAGCGCAGGCTTCCCTGGCACACACAGAGCTGTTACAGTGTCACAAGATAGGCGACAGCAGCGCAGGCTTCCCTCGCACACACAGAGCTGTTACAGTGTCACAAGATAGGCGACAGCAGCTCAAGCTTCCCTCGCACACACAGAGCTGTTACAGTGTCACAAGAGAGGCGACAGCAGGGCAAGCTTCCCTGGCACACACAGAGCTGTTACAGTGTCACAAGAGAGGCGACAGCAGCGCAAGCTTCCCTGGCACACACAGAGCTGTTACAGTGTCACAAGAGAGGCGACAGCAGCGCAAGCTTCCCTGGCACACACAGAGCTGTTACAGTGTCACAAGAGAGGCGACAGCAGCGCAGGCTTCCCTGGCACACACAGAGCTGTTACAGTGTCACAAGAGAGGCGACAGCAGCGCAGGCTTCCCTGGCACACACAGAGCTGTTACAGTGTCACAAGATAGGCGACAGCAGCGCAGGCTTCCCTCGCACACACAGAGCTGTTACAGTGTCACAAGATAGGCGACAGCAGCGCAAGCTTCCCTCGCACACACAGAGCTGTTACAGTGTCACAAGAGAGGCGACAGCAGGGCAAGCTTCCCTCGCACACACAGAGCTGTTACAGTGTTACAGATAGGCGACAGCAGCGCAAGCTTCCCTCGCACACACAGAGCTGTTACAGTGTCACAAGAGAGGCGACAGCAGCGCAAGCTTCCCTCGCACACACAGAGCTGTTACAGTGTCACAAGAGAGGCGACAGCAGCGCAGGCTTCCCTCGCACACACAGAGCTGTTACAGTGTCACAAGAGAGGCGACAGCACCGCAGGCTTCCCTCGCACACACAGAGCTGTTACAGTGTCACAAGAGAGGCGACAGCAGCGCAGGCTTCCCTCGCACACACAGAGCTGTTACAGTGTCACAAGAGAGGCGACAGCAGCGCAGGCTTCCCTCGCACACACAGAGCTGTTACAGTGTCACAAGAGAGGCGACAGCAGCGCAAGCTTCCCTCGCACACACAGAGCTGTTACAGTGTCACAAGAGAGGCGACAGCAGCGCAAGCTTCCCTCGCACACACAGAGCTGTTACAGTGTCACAAGAGAGGCGACAGCAGCGCAAGCGTCCCTCGCACACACAGAGCTGTTACAGTGTCACAAGATAGGCGACAGCAGCGCAGGCTTCCCTCGCACACAGAGAGCTGTTACAGTGTCACAAGATAGGCGACAGCAGCGCAGGCTTCCCTCGCACACACAGAGCTGTTACAGTGTCACAAGATAGGCGACAGCAGCGCAGGCGTCCCTCGCACACACAGAGCTGTTACAGTGTCACAAGATAGGCGACAGCAGCGCAGGCTTCCCTCGCACACACAGAGCTGTTACACTGTCACAAGATAGGCGACAGCAGCGCAAGCTTCCCTCGCACACACAGAGCTGTTACACTGTCACAAGATAGGCGACAGCAGCGCAAGCTTCCCTCGCACACACAGAGCTGTTACAGTGTCACAAGAGAGGGGACAGCAGCGCAAGCTTCCCTCGCACACACAGAGCTGTTACAGTGTCACAAGAGAGGCGACAGCAGCGCAAGCTTCCCTCGCACACACAGAGCTGTTACAGTGTCACAAGAGAGGCGACAGCAGCGCAAGCTTCCCTCGCACACACAGAGCTGTTACAGTGTCACAAGAGAGGCGACAGCAGCGCAAGCTTCCCTCGCACACACAGAGCTGTTACAGTGTCACAAGAGAGGCGACAGCAGCGCAAGCGTCCCTCGCACACACAGAGCTGTTACAGTGTCACAAGAGAGGCGACAGCAGCGCAAGCTTCCCTCGCACACACAGAGCTGTTACAGTGTCACAAGAGAGGCGACAGCAGCGCAAGCGTCCCTCGCACACACAGAGCTGTTACAGTGTCACAAGAGAGGCGACAGCAGGGCAAGCTTCCCTCGCACACACAGAGCTGTTACAGTGTTACAAGATAGGCGACAGCAGCGCAAGCTTCGCAAGCTTCCCTCGCACACACAGAGCTGTTACAGTGTTACAAGAGAGGCGACAGCAGCGCAAACTTCCCTCGCACACACAGAGCTGTTACAGTGTCACAAGAGAGGCGACAGCAGCGCAAGCTTCCCTCGCACACACAGAGCTGTTACAGTGTCACAAGAGAGGCGACAGCAGCGCAAGCTTCCCTCGCACACACAGAGCTGTTACAGTGTCACAAGAGAGGCGACAGCAGCGCAAGCGTCCCTCGCACACACAGAGCTGTTACAGTGTCACAAGAGAGGCGACAGCAGCGCAAGCTTCCCTCTCACACACAGAGCAGTTACAGTGTCACAAGAGAGGCGACAGCAGCGCAAGATTCCCTCTCACACACAGAGCTGTTACAGTGTCACAAGAGAGGCGACAGCAGCGCAGGCTTCCCTCGCACACACATAGCTGTTACAGTGTCACAAGAGAGGCGACAGCAGCGCAGGCTTCCCTCGCACACACAGAGCTGTTACACTGTTACAAGAGAGGCGACAGCAGGGCAGGCTTCCCTCGCACACACAGAGCTGTTACACTGTTACAAGAGAGGCGACAGCAGGGCAGGCTTCCCTCGCACTCACAGAGCTGTTACAGTGTTACAAGAGAGGCGACAGCAGCGCAGGCTTCCCTCGCACACACAGAGCTGTTACAGTGTCACAAGATAGGCGCAGCAGCGCAAGCTTCCCTCGCCCACACAGAGCTGTTACAGTGTCACAAGATAGGCGACAGCCGCGCAAGCTTCCCTCGCACACACAGAGCTGTTACAGTGTCACAAGATAGGCGACAGCAGCGCAGGCTTCCCTCGCACACACAGACCTGTTACAGTGTCACAAGATAGGTGACAGCAGCGCAGGCTTCCCTCGCACACACAGAGCTGTTACAGTGTCAAAAGAGAGGCGACAGCAGCGCAAGCTTCCCTCGCACACACAGAGCTGTTACAGTGTTACAAGATAGGGGACAGCAGCGCAAGCTTCCCTCGCACACACAGAGCTGTTACACTGTTACAAGAGAGGCGACAGCAGCGCAAGCTTCCCTCGCACACACAGAGCTGTTACAGTGTCACAAGATAGGCGACAGCAGGGCAAGCGTCCCTCGCACACACAGAGCTGTTACAGTGTTACAAGAGAGGCGACAGCAGCGCAAGCTTCCCTCGCACAAACAGAGCTGTTACACTGATACAAGATAGGGGACAGCAGGGCAAGCTTCCCTCGCACACACAGAGCTGTTACAGTGTTACAAGAGAGGCGACAGCAGCGCAAGCTTCGCAAGCTTCCCTCGCACACACAGAGCTGTTACAGTGTTACAAGATAGGCGACAGCAGCGCAGGCTTCCCTCGCACACACAGAGCTGTTACAGTGTCACAAGAGAGGCGACAGCAGCGCAAGCTTCCCTCGCACACACAGAGCTGTTACAGTGTCACAAGAGAGGCGACAGCAGGGCAAGCTTTCCTCGCACACACAGAGCTGTTACAATGTCACAAGAGAGGCGACAGCAGCGCAAGCTTCCCTCGCACACACAGAGCTGTTACAGTGTCACAAGAGAGGCGACAGCAGCGCAAGCTTCCCTCGCACACACAGAGCTGTTACAGTGTCACAAGAGAGGCGACAGCAGGGCAAGCTTCCCTCGCACACACAGAGCTGTTACACTGTCACAAGAGAGGCGACAGCAGCGCAAGCTTCCCTCGCACACACAGAGCTGTTACAGTGTCACAAGAGAGGCGACAGCAGCGCAAGCTTCCCTCGCACACACAGAGCTGTTACAGTGTCACAAGAGAGGCGACAGCAGCGCAAGCTTCCCTCGCACACACAGAGCTGTTACAGTGTCACAGGATAGGCGACAGCAGCGCAAGCTTCCCTCGCACACACAGAGCTGTTACAGTGTCACAGGATAGGCGACAGCAGCGCAGGCTTCCCTCGCACACACAGAGCTGTTACAGTGTCACAGGAGAGGCGACAGCAGCGCAGGCTTCCCTCGCACACACAGAGCTGTTACAGTGTTACAAGAGAGGCGACAGCAGCGCAGGCTTCCCTCGCACACACAGAGCTGTTACAGTGTCACAAGAGAGGCGACAGCAGCGCAGGCTTCCCTCGCACACACAGAGCTGTTACAGTGTCACAAGAGAGGCGACAGCAGCGCAGGCTTCCCTCGCACACACAGAGCTGTTACAGTGTCACAAGAGAGGCGACAGCAGCGCAGGCGTCCCTCGCACACACAGAGCTGTTACAGTGTCACAAGATAGGCGACAGCAGCGCAGGCTTCCCTCGCACACACAGAGCTGTTACAGTGTCACAAGATAGGCGACAGCAGCGCAAGCTTCCCTCGCACACACAGAGCTGTTACAGTGTCACAAGATAGGGGACAGCAGCGCAAGCGTCCCTCGCACACACAGAGCTGTTACAGTGTCACAAGATAGGCGACAGCAGCGCAGGCTTCCCTCGCACACACAGAGCTGTTACACTGTCACAAGATAGGCGACAGCAGCGCAAGCTTCCCTCGCACACACAGAGCTGTTACAGTGTCACAAGATAGGCGACAGCAGCGCAAGCTTCCCTCGCACACACAGAGCTGTTACAGTGTCACAAGATAGGCGACAGCAGCGCAAGCTTCCCTCGCACACACAGAGCTGTTACAGTGTCACAAGATAGGGGACAGCAGCGCAAGCTTCCCTCGCACACACAGAGCTGTTACAGTGTCACAAGATAGGGGACAGCAGCGCAAGCTTCCCTCGCACACACAGAGCTGTTACAGTGTCACAAGATAGGGGACAGCAGCGCAAGCTTCCCTCGCACACACAGAGCTGTTACAGTGTCACAAGAGAGGCGACAGCAGCGCAAGCTTCCCTCGCACACACAGAGCTGTTACAGTGTCACAAGAGAGGCGACAGCAGCGCAAGCTTCCCTCGCACACACAGAGCTGTTACAGTGTCACAAGAGAGGCGACAGCAGCGCAAGCTTCCCTCGCACACACAGAGCTGTTACAGTGTCACAAGAGAGGCGACAGCAGCGCAAGCTTCCCTTGCACACACAGAGCTGTTACAGTGTCACAAGAGAGGCGACAGCAGCGCAAGCGTCCCTCGCACACACAGAGCTGTTACAGTGTTACAAGAGAGGCGACAGCAGGGCAAGCTTCCCTCGCACACACAGAGCTGTTACAGTGTTACAAGATAGGCGACAGCAGCGCAAGCTTCGCAAGCTTCCCTCGCAAACACAGAGCTGTTACAGTGTTATAAGAGAGGCGACAGCAGCGCAAGCTTCCCTCGCACACACAGAGCTGTTACAGTGGTACAAGAGAGTCGACAGCACCGCAAGCTTCCCTCGCACACACAGAGCTGTTATAGTGTCACAAGAGAGGCGACAGCAGCGCAAGCTTCCCTCGCATACACAGAGCTGTTACAGTGTCACAAGAGAGGCGACAGCAGCGCAAGCTTCCCTCGCACACACAGAGCTGTTAGTGTCACAAGAGAGGCGACAGCAGCGCAAGCTTCCCTCGCACACACAGAGCTGTTACAGTGTCACAAGAGAGGCGACAGCAGCGCAAGCTTCCCTCGCACACACAGAGCTGTTACAGTGTCACAAGAGAGGCGACAGCAGCGCAAGCTTCCCTCGCACACACAGAGCTGTTACAGTGTCACAAGACAGGTGACAGCAGGGCAAGCGTCCCTCGCACACACAGAGCTGTTACAGTGTCACAAGACAGGCGACAGCAGGGCAAGCTTCCCTCGCACACACAGAGCTGTTACAGTGTCACAAGAGAGGCGACAGCAGCGCAAGCTTCCCTCGCACACACAGAGCTGTTACAGTGTCACAAGATAGGCGACAGCAGCGCAGGCTTCCCTCACACCCACAGAGCTGTTACACTGTTACAAGAGAGGCGACAGCAGCGCAAGCTTCCCTGGCACACACAGAGCTGTTACAGTGCGAGAAGAAAGTGGGGAATTGGGTTCCTGGTTACAGAGGAAATGTATGTCCTTTTACATTGCTAAGTATGTAGGTGGTGCTCAGGATATGCACCAATCATCTTCTTTGTGTCAACAGCCACTGCACTGTTTTATTTACTAAAGGGCCAGGAAAGTGTTTTCATTAGTCATGTGACCTGTGGGTTGACAGCAGGGCTGCTCAGACATACTTTCATCTTTTATACTAGGCGAGGTAACACACACTCTGATTACAGCCAGCTGTATGTTCTACTGAATTTTACTCACCAATATGCTATGTAAGGCGGGAATGAGCAGGCTGTGTATTGGATGTTGTACATATGGGTTCGATATTTTTTATATAACCTTACATTTCATAATGAGACCCATCACGGGTCATGACATGAATAACATCAGCGCTTCTCACGATCTATTGATGCAGCCGGACACAAAACAAGTTGCGTCCACTTTGAAGTCAGTTCTCCGCTGGTGACGTCATGTTGCTTTAATGACTTGTGGCATCTGCGCAAATCAATCGCACTAAGTAATTCCCCCAGAGGAAGGACACGATTGTCTGAAATGCACACAGAGTATTGATCACTAATTTACATACTTGGGTATCGATGTAATTAAATTAGAGTAAAAAATACTATTATCCAGTAACACAGAACCGTGTGATGGATAAACACTATTTCTGAAAATGTAAGATTCTCTGAGAGTATTTGATTCAGTTCTTGTGATTTTAGAGCAAGCTGGTTCTACACCGAGGAGTACGTACTTGGGACTGTAGTGTCAAACTCACGGAGCCAGGGACACCGGATTCTCACAATCCTGCAGCATCTGCTGCAAAATCTACATTTTTTAACAAAAAAATAGTTTCTAGATCATTCACATCACAAGTTACGAAAAATGTGGCAGCGGGTCCCCGTGCAGGGGCAGGCCCTTGTCAAACATGAACTGCTGATCTTCCAGTTGCTAATCGGTGTATTTGGGAGTCAAAGTAGCGCTGATAAGGTGAAATATTTGCCCAGAGTGTGAAGTAAAGCTGTCGCAAAATGTACTGCATCATGCCACATATTTTGCCATTTCTTGCCTCATAATTTAGTGGACCCTGCTGCATAACTTGCTCCTGCCATCCTGCATGATTCCATTGGCCCTGCGTGTAACATGTATACATATATGGCACTCTGCACTCATGCCACGCGTCAGATCCACGCCTGCCTTGCTTCTCATGCTCAGTGTGTGTTCAGATTGCCTTGCGTGCCACTCGCAAAACCTGAGGGCCTCATTTACAAGGATTTGGCGCAGGGCAGTGGCATACGAATTCGTGCGCGCTGCCCAGTGTAAAAAGAAAATCTATTAGGTATGCCACATACCTATCCGTCCCCCTGCATTGTCGCACCATGGGCGCCTACCGCCGACGCAGGCACCGTGCATCATCGTGTAAGGGTTTCTGCACTGCAGGGATGATCGTTTTTGTGACGTGAGGGACACCTTCCTGCAAACAAACAAGCACTGGAGGCAATTTCCGCTTAGTGTGTGTGCTGCAGAGTGCAGCACACATAGGAGGAGGAAAAACAGGCAGAAATAAGGATATTTCTCCTCGTCACGCCTCCCCTGGGGAGGCGTAGGCTTTTCACGCATTTCTGGGTTTACAAAACCTTGTAAATCTGGGAATGAGTCAAAATCGCTGGGTGTTGCGTGGAGACACCCACCGCAGCGCCCATGGAACGCTTCTATCATGCAAAGTAAGGCAACGCAGCAACCTGTGCAGCGTTGCCTTACTCCATATCTACAAGGCCATGAAAAGCTGCGCAGAGTGGCGTTGCGCGGCCTTGTAGATATGGGCCTGCGCTGCGGCCTGTCACAAAAACTGACTCACTGGCGGCACAAGCCGCTTGGAAATATGTCCCTGAGTTTTTAGCTAGTACTGTTGACGTGCAGGGATATCTTAAGGATTGTGGCGGCTGGGAACAAACGTATTTTCGGGGTCCCTCTTCAAAACTGCTTTGAATTCATGAGCCAGTTTCAGCTCTTTAATGCTTTCTTTGGCCAGGTCACTGACAGCGCACTGACACACTGGTCCAAATTTGAAATGTGTTTATATCTAATATTCAGGGATGGTGACGTGTTTTAATATTGTATCACAGCAGAAGCTCAATAATATTACTGCAAATAATTTCTGTGATACCCCCATTTCTCATATGTGAGGTCCTGTTTCGATCTAAAAGAACTTTTTTATTGATGTTGCATGAAACATACACACAACATTTGTCTGCAAAATTTCTTCAATGGACTCATCACCCACATTAAAAATAAATTAAAGGGAACCAGTAATTAAAGCAATCTTTTTAAGAATTATTCACGCGTCATCACGGCAAGCCTCTCTGCTGAATAGAGCTGTCTCTATCACGGGGCCCCTGAAATGATGGGACCCTGGGCCAGAGCCCACTTTGCCCAGGCTTTAAAACATCTCTGCTGACGTGCTGTGAAGTTGTCCCATTTTAGTCAATAGCAGGTGGTTAGGTGGGAAGACTGATGATTTATTTGAAAATAATAGGAATATCTGGTATCAGGAATAATGGCGGAGCTTCCCTCTGCCCTAAGAGAAACAGGAAAAACAATAAGGACCCCCCATTTCTTCTGAGGTTTCTGAAAGGGCCACCAGCCACAGAAATTAAGGGCGCGCGCCCTGCCTGACTGCGCCTGAAGCAGACATGTCTGCGCCTGTCCCTGGGGACGCCTGCAGAGATGACCAGTAGCAGGAGAGGTGTGTGCCCTGCAATTAATGGCTGAATCTGACAGTGTGAGGGCCCGCTGGGCCGCGCTCGCGGATTAAGGTAGATTGCTGAAGCTGCACTCTTCCGCTTGGTTGAGCGCAGAGAAGCAGGCGCAGCGCAGGCCTGCTTCACCGAGCGAGCCTGAGCGGCTGATCCCCACACACCTGCCTCTGAAGGCGTCGAGGCTCCCGCCAGCACTTAAAATGGCTGCCAGCTGAGGCCCGCCGCATGCTGACAGTAATTGGAAGGCGTGGGCTGCTGGAGCGTGACTGATGCTTATGAGGCACGCTGGGCTCTGTGGAAAGAGCGGCAGCCATGTGCAAAGGTTGAAAGGTCAAACAACGGTTCAGGAAGGCAACCAACCAGACATGAGGCTGGGTAAGTGAAATACCAAAGAATAGGGCCTGGAAAATGTGAGAGCACCTTCACTGCTTTGGAAGCAGATGGCTTCTTTACAGAGTGCTCTGGGTAGCAGGACATACAAGGCTCATTATAGTTTATTCTAGTCTGATTACAAGTACAAGTAAAGATCAGGGTTGGGCTGGGAACCCAAAGCAGCCCTGGCAAATGTTGTTAGACCAGTCCCCATAGGGTGCATAGAGAGTGAGTCTGAGCACTACAATGAGGCTTGGGTGGTCCTACCCCCAACCCCAGGAAAGTTTGAGAAAAATGGCACAAACAGTGCATCCTACAACATATTTTTCATTATATATTCAAAAGATGACCTTACAGCCCATCAGGATACAGTGGCATAACAAAAGCCCCCACAGCCCCCACGGTGGAGGGAGCCCCAAGCTCCAAGGAGACTCCTCGGCAAAACTGGCAGGTGGTGGGGCGGCAAGGAGGGGGCTCACCTCTATGTACTTTGCAGGGGGTCCCCTCAAGTTTCGTCACACCACTGCCAGGATACCACAATCTTTATTAGGGCTCTTCAATGACTCCCTCACCATCACCCTCTGACAGCGCCTCTCATCTCTCCATAGCCCCTCACTCACATGTGTTTAAATTGTTTTTAAGCGCCTCTCTAACCAGCAAAGGGTGGTGGAACACTTTGCATCACACAAAGATACAGAGACACTGAATCAGACGTGTGTGAATCAATGCATAGAAAATGTTACATAAGACAAAGAAGGCAACAAGGTGTAGGATTCACTTGTCAGCCATACCGGTGGCATTATCTAAGAGTGCTTGGCCTGGGGAAGCATATACTCAGGATTCAGAACGTAACACAGTGGTTAGGGTTGACTTTATTAATAATAATTTATTTCTACTCAAACAAACCTTTTTAGCAAAATTAGGATAATCAAAAACTGGGAAAAACATAACTTTCTAACCAGTACCATGCAGTTTGCCTGCAGCTCTTTGATGGCAGCTCATCGCTCACTGTGCTAGAGCCTAAGCTGCTCTGCTAAGCTACCATTATCTATCAGCCTATGCTGCTAGACACCCTATACACTAATAAGGGATAACTGGGCCTGGTGCAAGGTGTAAGTACCCCTTGGTACTCACTACAAGCCAGTCCAGCCTCCTACAATCGCTCACTGTGCTAGATTATGATTGTACCTTATGAACTGCACAGTAAGAAAAGGATCTCTGTGACAAAAGCAGTATCCCACTGAGCATTGCACTTAAAATACTGTTCTGTGCTCTGCATAGTACATGTTTTCTGCAGCAGGCACATTAACCCTCTGCCCTACCTTAGATGAGTCAAAACTCCTAATAGACAAAACTCCATCCCTCTCCATCAGGTACATTAATCACCAGAGTTATCTTGGTACTTTTATTGTTGCCTGAAAACTGTTGGAGGAACTCTGCAGTGTTTATAACTTCTCCAGTCCAACAAAAGCGATCACCCCAACCCATACAGCCTCCCGGGGTAAAGCCGGTCCATCCTTGGGGCAGGATGTTGTCTCCCACGTCTCTTTTCTGTCCCATCCTCCCACCACACTCCTGAGATGACCCTCAAGTAGCTTCCAGCAGGTGAAGCACCAGCCTCACCAGCCAACTGGCACCCCTGATCTTGTCTACGAATCTGAGCTTCCCTTGAGTAGGTTCCCTTGTGGAAGGCATAGTGCGCACCTGTGGATGAGTCACTCGTGCACCTAAGATTGAACAGGGAGCCGAGGTGAACACTTAGGCCCATATTTATGGGGAACTTGTGCCGGGCAGCGGCGCAAGTCTTCTTGATGTGCTGGCTACGTCAATGTGAAAGGGCAGGAATGCACCGTGTTTATGAGGTGTGCTGCATGCCTCTTTTCCCTCAGTGCTGGTGCACAAACTGCTGCCTAGTGCCAACGCAGACACCCTTGCACCACGGTGCGAAAGTGTCTGCATTGCATGGTGGACACGCAGAAAGGGTTACCTTTCCTCTTTCTATGAGGCCTTTATCCTCTTTCAGTGTGTTGCAGAATGCGCCACACATGTGGAAAGAGGACAAAACGTGGAGAAATAAAAATATTTCACCTTTTTACGCCTGCTATGGGAAGGCATAAGGATTTGGCACTGCCCTGGGTTTACATCAATAAGTAAATCTGGGGCACCGTCAAAATCCATGGGTGTTGTGAGGGAAAACCCACTGCGTTGCCCATGTTGCGCCTCCCTGGTGCCGAGTAGGGTGACGCCGTGACTTGCTCTGCCTTGCCTTACTCTGTATTTATGAGGCCATTCAAAGCCACGCAAAGTGGCTGTGCGTGGCCTCCTAGATATGATCAAGAGGCTTGCTCCACCGGAGCATTAAAAAAAATGACGCTCCACCGGCGCAAGGGGTTCATAAATATGCCCTGTAGGACACAGTAGAGGTCCCAAGGCCAGGATGGACATCATGCCACAGGTGGCCCAGCAGTGGTGTCATCGTGTCACACAGGACATGGGCCCACTGCCCTTTAATACTGCTCCAGTGTGATCTTTCCTTCTAAATGCATTGGACTGACTGAAGTGTTTAGAGCATCACGAGAGCAAATTGGTCATTTTATGGATAAACTGTGGATTGTGGAAGGTTGGTAGGTCCTCCCTATCGTTGTCTTTATGGGGAGGGTACGAGTACTCAAAGTAGCATTTCCTGGGCTTGCTACCTCCCCAAGAGTTGAAATCAATGACTGGCAAAGAGGAACTTTATCTGGGCAGGTAGGTAACCGAGTTATCGTCCATCGAGACCATATGTAGCCGCCAGGCCTGTAAGCTTGAAGCCTCTGAACATGTACTTATATCACTTGCCGTACCAGTTGTCCCAGCTGCCATCCCCGTCCCCAAACTGTAGGCATCCCGTCTTGTGGGCGCCATGGAGCGAGTGGACTTCGGCAGACTCCCTGACTGTAACTGCCTTTACTATAGGAGCAGGGAATCTGAGCCACCCTGCCCTCCATGGTGCCTGCTATGCTGGCCCCCATGTGTAGGAAAGTACCATCTTGCCTGACATGTTACCCCCATATTTCACTGTATATATGTTGTTGTAGTCTATGTGTCACTGGGACCCTGCCAGGCAGGGCCCCAGTGCTCATAAGTATGTGTCCCGTATGTGTTCCCTGTGTGGTGCCTAACTGTCTCACTGAGGCTCTGCTAACCAGAACCTCAGTGGTTATGCTCTCTCTGTTTTCCAAATTGTCACTAACAGGCTAGTGACCAATTTCACCAATTCACATTGGCATACTGGAACACCCTTATAATTCCCTAGTATATGGTACTGAGGTACCCAGGGTATTGGAGTTCCAGGAGATCCCTATGGGCTGCAGCATTTCTTTTGCCGCCCATAGGGAGATCTGACAATCCTTACACAGGCCTGCCACTGCAGCCTGAGTGAAATAACGTCCACGTTATTTCACAGCCATTTACCACTGCACTTAAGTAACTTATAAGTCACCTAAATGTCTAACCTTCACCTGGTGATGGTTGGGTGCAAAGTTACTTAGTGTATGGGCACCCTGGCACTAGCCAAGGTGCCCCCACATCGTTCAGGGCAAATTCCCCGGACTTTGTGAGTGCGGGGACACCATTTCACGCGTGCACTATACATAGGTCACTACCTATGTATAGCGTCACAATGGTAACTCCGAACATGGCCATATAACATGTCTAAGATCATGGAATTGTCACCCCAATGCCATTCTGGCGTTGGGGAGACAATTCCATGATCCCCAGAGTCTCTAGCACAGACCCGGGTACTGCCAAACTGCCTTTCCCGGGGTTTCACTGCAGCTGCTGCTGCTGCCAACCCCTCAGACAGGTTTCTGCCCTCCTGGGGTCCAGCCAGTCCTGGCCCAGAAAGGCAGAACAAAGGACTTCCTCAGAGAGAGGGTGTTACACCCTCTCCCTTTGGAAAAAGGTGTCAGGGCTGGGGAGGAATAGCCTCCCCCAGCCTCTGGAAATGCTTTGATGGGCACAGATGGTGCCCATCTCTGCATAAGCCAGTCTACACCGGTTCATGGATCCCCCAGCCCTGCTCTGGCACGAAACTGGACAAAGGAAAGGGGAGTGACCACTCTCCTGACCTGCACCTCCCAGGGGAAGTGCCCAGAGCTCCTCCAGCATGCTCCAGACCTCTGCCATCTTGGAAACAGAGGTGCTTCTGGCACACTGGACTGCTCTGAGTGGCCAGTGCCAGCAGGTGATGTCAGAGACTCCTTCTGATAGACTCTTACCTGAGTTACTAGCCTATCCTCCTTCCTAGGTAGCCAAACCTCCTTTTCTGGCTATTTAGGGTCTCTGCTTTGGGGAATTCTTCAGATACCGAATGCAAGAGCTCACCAGAGTTCCTCTGCATCTCCCTCTTCACCTTCTGCCAAAGGATCAACCGCTGACTGCTCAGGACGCCTGCAAAACTGCAACAAAGTAGCAAAGATGACTACTGCAACCTTGTATCGCTTCATCCTGCCGGCTTTCTCGCCTGTTTCCTGGTGGTGCATGCTCTGGGGGTAGCCTGCCTCCTTCTTGCACCAGGAGCTCTGAAGAAATCTCCCGTGGGTCGACGGAATCTTCCCCCTGCAACCGCAGGCAACAAAAGACTGCATCACCGGTCCTCTGGGTCCCCTATCAGCACGAAGAGCGCGGTCCCTGGAACTCAGCAACTCTGTCCAAGTTACTCCCACAGTCCAGTGACTCTTCAGTCCAAGTTTGGTGGAGGTAAGTCCTTGCCTCCCCACGCTAGACTGCATTGCTGGGTACCGCGTGATTTGCAGCTGCTCCGGCTCCTGTGCACTCTTCCAGGATTTCCTTCGTGCACAGCCAAGCCTCGGTCCCTGACACTCTAACCTGCAGTGCACAACCTTCTGAGTTGTCCTCTGGCGTCGTGGGACTCCCTTTTCTGACTTCGGGTGGACTCCGGTTCACTCCTCTTCTAAGTGCCTGATCCGGTACTTCTTCGGGTGCTGCCTGCTTCTGTGAGGGCTCCCTGACTTGCTGGGTGCCCCCTCTGTCTCCTCATCCAAGTGGCGACATCCTGGTCCCTCCTGGGCCACAGCAGCATCCAAAAACGCTAACCGCGACCCTTGCAGCTAGCAAGACTTGTTTGCAGTCTTTCTGCGTGGGAACACCTCTGCAAGCTTTTTCACGACGTGGGACACTCATCCTCCAAAGGGGAAGTTCCTAGTCCTCTTCGTTCTTGCAAAACACCAAGCTTCTTCCATCCGGTGGCAGCTCCTTTGCACCCTCAGCTGGCATTTCCTGGGCATCTGCCCACTCTCGACACTGTCGCGACTCTTGGACTTGGTCCCCTTGTTTCACAGGTACGCGGGTCCGGAAATCCACTGTTGTTGCTTTGCTGGTGTTGGTTTTCCTTGCAGAATCCCCCTATCACGACTTGTGTGCTCTCTGGGGGTTGTAGGTGCGCTTTACACCTACTTTTCAGGGTCTTGGGGTGGGCTCTTTTTCTAACCCTCACTGTTTTCTTACAGCCCCAGCGACCCTCTACAAGCTCACATAGGTTTGGGGTCCATTTGTGGTTCGCATTCCACTTTTGGAGTATATGGTTTGTGTTGCCCCTATAACTATGTGCTCCTATTGCAATCTACTGTAACTTTACACTGTTTGCATTACTTCCTTTTGCTATTACTGCATATTTTTGGTATTGTGTACATATATCTTGTGTATATTTGGCATCCTCATACTGAGGGTACTCACTGAGATACTTTTGGCATATTGTATGTTAGTATATCTGTGTATTGTGTTTTCTTATGATATTGTGCATATGACACCAGTGGTATAGTAGGAGCTTTGCATGTCTCCTAGTTCAGCCTAAGCTGCTCTGCTATAGCTACCTCCTATTAGCCTAAGCTGCTAGAAACACATCTTCTACACTAATAAGGGATAACTGGACATGGTACGGAGTGTAAGTACCCCTTGGTACCCACTACAAGCCAGGACAGCCTCCTACACACGGTCCATGCTATGCTGGCCTCTATGATCCCTGCTATCTTGGCCTCCCCATACATGCTATGCAGGCCTCCACGGTCCATGCTATGCTGGCCTCTAGGATCCCTGCTATCTTGGCCTCCATGGTCCATGCTATGCTGGTCTCCACGGTCCATGCTATGCTGGTCTCCACTGTCCATGCTATGCTGGCCTCCATGGTCCATGTTATTCTGGCTTCCACGGTCTATATTATCCTGGCATCCATAGTCCATCCTGTGCTGGCCTCCACGGTCCCTGCTATGCTGGCCTCTAGGATCCCTGCTATCTTGGCCTCCATGGTTCATGCTATGCTGGTCTCCACGGTCCGTGCTATGCTGGCCTCCACAGTCCATGATATTCTGGCCTCCATGGTCTGTGTTATCCTGGCCTCCATAGTACGTACTATGTGGCTTCCACAGTCCCAGCTATGCTGGCCTCCACGGTCCATGCTATTCTGGCCTCAGCGGTCTGTGTTATCCTGGCCTCCATAGTACGTCCTATGCTGGCCACCATGGTCCATGATATGCTGGGCATTTGGGGTACAGCAGAAAAGACTCAAGGTGTATAGCCACACCTACTGTGGGCTCGCATCCACACTCAGGCAGGGCTAGTGATTGGTACACGTTTAGTGTCGTGTATGGGCATCTCATGATACGCACACAAACAACAATTTACTTCAAGAAGATTCTCATGAATCACTTGAGGACCTTGGAGGAGCCTGTAGGAAGTTGGCTCTGTAGGCACTATTTCAAAGTAAGGAATAGTATGCACAGAGTCCAAGGGTTCCCCTTAGAGGTAAGATAGTGGCAAAAAGAGATTATTCTAATGCTCTATTTTGTGGTAGTGTGGTCGAGCAGTAGGCTCAAAGGAGTAGTTTTAAGCATTTGTTGTACACACACAGGCAATAAATGAGGAACACACACTCAGAGACAATTCCAGGCCAATAGGTTTTTGTATAGAAAAATATATTTTCTTAGTTTATTTTAAGAACCACAGGTTCAAGATTTACAAGTAATACTTCAAATGAAAGGTATTTCATGTAGGAACTTTAGGAACTTTGAATTAGCAAAATAGCATATACAGTTTTCACATAAATGACATATAGCTATTTTAAAACTAGACAGTGCAATTTTCAACAGTTCCTGGGGGAGGTAAGTGTTTGTTAGTTTTTACAGGTAAGTAAACCACCTACAAGGTTCAAGTTTGGGTCCAAGGTGGCCCACCGTTGGGGGTTCAAGGCAACCCCAAAGTTACCACACCAGCAGCTCAGGGCCGGTCAGGTGCAGAGGTCAAAGTGGGGCCCAAAACGCATAGGCTTCAATGGAGAAGGGGGTGCCCCGGTTCCAGTCTGCCAGCAGGTAAGTACCCGTGTCTTCGGAGGGCAGACCAGGGGGTTTTGTAGGGCACCGGGGGGGACACAAGTCCACACAGAAAGTACACCCTCAGCGGCACGGGGGCGGCCGGGTGCAGTGTGCAAACAAGCGTCGGGTTCGCAATAGGATTCAATGGGAGACCAAGGGGTCTCTTCAGCGATGCAGGCAGGCAAGGGGGGGGCCCTCGGGGTAGCCACCACCTGGGCAAGGGAGAGGGCCACCTGGGGGTCACTCCTGCACTGGAGGTCGGATCCTTCAGGTCCTGGGGGCTGCGGGTGCAGAGTCTTTACCAGGCGTCGGGTCTTTGAAGCAGGCAGTCGCGGTCAGGGGGAGCCTCGGGATTCCCTCTGCAGGCGTCGCTGTGGGGGCTCAGGGGGGTCAACTCTGGCTACTCACGGTCTCGTAGTCGCCGGGAAGTCCTCCCTGTGGTGTTGGTTCTCCACAAGTCGAGCCGGGGGCGTCTGGTGCAGAGTGCAAAGTCTCACGCTTCCGGCGGGAAACGTGTGTTGTTTCAAAGTTGCTTCTTTGTTGCAAAGTTGCAGTCTTTGGTGAACAGAGCCGCTGTCCTCGGGAGTTCTTGGTCCTTCTAGATGCAGGGTAGCCCTCTGAGGCTTCAGAGGTTGCTGGACCCTGGGAACGCGTCGCTGGAGCAGTGTCTTTATAAGGGGGGAGACAGGCCGGTAGAGCTGGGGCCAAAGCAGTTGGTGTCTCCGTCTTCTCTGCAGGTTTTCAGTTCAGCAGTCCTCTTCTTCTTAGGTTGCAGGAATCTATCTTGCTGTGTTCTGGGTGCCCCTAAATACTCAATTTAGGGGTGTGTTTAGGTCTGGGAGGTTAGTAGCCAATGGCTACTAGCCCCGAGGGTGGCTACACCCTCTTTGTGCCTCCTCCCTGAGGGGAGGGGGGCACATCCCTTATCCTATTGGGGGAATCCTCCATCTGCAAGATAGAGGATTTCTAAAAGTCAGAGTCACCTCAGCTCAGGACACCTTAGAGGCTGTCCTGACTGGCCAGTGACTCCTCCTTGTTTTTCTCATTATCTCTCCAGGACTTGCCGCCAAAAGTGGGGGCTGTGTCCATGGGGCGGGCATCTCCACTAGCTAGAGTGCCCTGGGGCATTGTAACACGAAGCCTGAGCCTTTGAGGCTCACTGCTAGGTGTTACAGTTCCTGCAGGGGGGAGGTGTGAAGCACCTCCACCCAGAGCAGGCTTTTGTTTCTGTCCTCAGAGAGCACAAAGGCTCTCACCACATGGGGTCAGAAACTCGTCTCTCAGCAGCAGGCTGGCACAGACCAGTCAGTCCTGCACTGAACAATTGGGTAAAATACAGGGGGCATCTCTAAGATGCCCTCTGTGTGCATTTTCTAATAAATACAACACTGGCATCAGTGTGGGTTTATTATTCTGAGAAGTTTGATACCAAACTTCCCAGTATTCAGTGTAGCCATCATGGAGCTGTGGAGTTCGTTTTTGACAGACTCCCAGACCATATACTCTTATGGCTACCCTGCACTTACAGTGTCTAAAGTTTTGCTTAGACACTGTAGGGGCATAGTGCTCATGCACCTATGCCCTCACCTGTGGTATAGTGCACCGTGCCTTAGGGCTGTAAGGCCTGTTAGAGGGGTGACTTACCTATGCCATAGGCAGTGTGAGGTTGGCATGGCACCCTGAGGGGAGTGCCATGTCGACTTAGTCATTTTCTCCCCACCAGCACACACAAGCTGGCAAGCAGTGTGTCTGTGCTGAGTGAGGGGTCCCTAGGGTGGCATAAGACATGCTGCAGCCCTTAGAGACCTTCCGTGGCATCAGGGCGTTTGGTACCACTGGTACCTTTTACAAGGGACTTACCTAGGTGCCAGGGTTGTGCCAATTGTGGAGACAATGGTACATTTTAGGTGAAAGAACACTGGTGCTGGGGCCTGGTTAGCTGGGTCCCAGCACACTTCTCAGTCAAGTCAGCATCAGTATCAGGCAAAAAGTGGGGGGTAACTGCAACAGGGAGCCATTTCCTTACAGTGCCTTTCACCTCATCAGGAATGAAACACTGGCAACTAAGAAAGTGCCTGAGAGGGAGACGTGGGAGGGAGCTGAGTACTCATCATGAGTCCGCAGTCCTTCCGTATGTCATTAACTGAGGCAAGTCCAGTGGGGTGATCCCTGAGCTTTGCGATGCCCTAGTTACTCACTTAGAATCCTCAGAGGTGGGACCTAAAGGCAGAACCTAATGCAATCAGAGTACACACCTGAAGGACGAGCTTCCTTACTCGGCTCTTACAATAGAGTCTTGGGGGAAGTCTGCCTTAAAAATAAATTTATTGAAATACTTCAGGATTGGTATTGGTCACTGGCCCAATTTTACATGCAAGAATGTCCTCGACTGTCCTCTGCTGGAGGTTTGGGTTGGGGGATTGCAACTTGCCCCATCTATCATGGCCATGCCTCAGGGTGTCATCATATTGGAGAGAGGTTGGACCGTTCCTGCAGCCCAATGTTCCTACTCCATGACCTTTCCAACTTGGACTAATAGACTTCCCTGATGGAGAGTCATATCATTATATGTCCTAAAGATCTGCATCCTGAGGCATCGAGAAACACATGACAACCAGCACAGGCAGAATAGCAGACTGACCTGCTGCACCTTGCGGCCAAGAACATGTCCTGTGCAGCCTGATGTTCTAGATGGGGCTTTGTGACCGCGTATGAGGTCCTACCTGGACTATCACTCCAATCCCAGTGACACAGGCTTCCAGCGTGATGGATGTCCACACTGCAGAACCATCCCTTGAGGTCACCTGACACTGGACCTCCAAGAGAGTTTCCCTTAAACTGGATCAGGAAACTTAAATAGACTAACAGAGAAAAAACAAACAGAGGGACTCTGGAAGAGTCTATTCTATTCTCCTAGACCCAACAACAATTAAAAGACACACATCACTGAATACTAAATCAAGTAAGCATGTATAGTATTACAAAGCCAAGTGTTGTCTGCAGCCCCCGCACAAGCAGACTTACCTCCCAGAGTACATGTGGGATCCAAGACACCAAGACGTGGGTCTGTGAGGAAGTGCGTACAACATCGTCCCCTCACCCAATAAGAGCCCAGGAACTTGAGAGCCTCCTTTGCCTTTTAGGCCAAGTTAACCCCCTAGGAAACCCACCCTTCTCCCTTACCAATTCCTCCTGGAGGAAATTCCACAGTGCATGGTGCAAGGGAAATTCGAGAGGTGATACCACCCCCTGCCAAGTAGTACTGCGCATGCTGTCCATGTAGCGGTGTTCTGGCTGCAGGATCACCTCCCTACAGCTGCGCATGACAGAGACGGTCCGTCCACACTCGCCGGCCTGGCCTCCATTTTGTTACCTCAATGGAGAGGAGTCTCACTGGCCCCAAAACAAAGGACTGGTCCAAAACATAGAAAAAAGCCACAGCTAATTCCAATCGGCTATTTACGCATGTGTGTATCATGTCACTTCTAAATCTCAAGTTCTAACCCTGTTTTACATCCTGAGCTCAGCTGCTCACAACCACCAGGACCCCAAGAATCCTTTCCAACCATTTAGGCGCTCCACGTATACTGCGGGAGAGACCTGGACGTTACAGAGTGGACGGAGTACCGAGAGCTAACTACCTTCAAGATAAATGGTGCTCTCGCCAGCCATGCAGAGGTCTGACATGACAATCCCACACTTTGAGACGTGTGTTGGCTCCATCCCTCTTCCAAACGCAGAGTGCCACCACGCACGATGACTCTGCACCGATAGAGTGGTGACGGTGGTTAGGACACTTAGGGCCTGATTTAGAGTTTGACGAAGGAGTTACTCCATCACAGCGGCATTTGTATTTCAGCAGAAGGGATATCAGTCACCAGCGTGACAGAGTAACCCCTCAGTCAAGCCCTTCGACACTCGTCCTCGCCAGTCTGAGTACAGTACTGAGTCGCACAATAGTCCCGTGTACTCGCTTTCATGCAGTAGGCCCTTATGGACATAGGGCACCACCTACCCCCACACAGGTCTCTGCACTCCCCCACATCCCACGATGATCCTACCCCTTCGGTCTCCTGGCCACTTATTTTTATCGATACCATCTCTGCATGCGAGAATCTACAGTGCACTAGAATAACATTGGTACATACAGACTTTGCCAACATTGTATCCTCACAAAGTCACATCGCTCCTGTCCATGGCCACCCATCTGTGGCAAGTGGACCTTTGTTCATATGTGTGCGCTGTGGTTAAGTAAACACAAATACGGAAATATTGTTTTTCAAAACAAGATGCCTTCTCCTGCCGCACTCCTAGGATCTGGAACTTTCTATCTATCCAGTTATGGCAAACTCTATGTCTGATTGCTTCCATAAGGAATGGAACACTCGGATCATGCCACCATCTGACCCTCGCGATCCCCGATGTGCTAAGTGACCCAGCCAATCAAGCCTCCTCTCCTCCTCACCATCCTTCACCTCTCCGGTCTTGCTCTCACACTTCATTTCACCCCCGTAAAGTGATCACTTGTTTACTACGAGTTTTGCCTTTATAGATACTCATACATGCACACACACACACACACACACACACATACATGTATACATGCATGCACATGTATTTATACAGTGTGAACCCAGATGGGGAGTAACAGAATATGTGAGCAGCGCAGCAAATAATCACATAAAAGGACCAAGCATTGAGGAGAGTCAATGAACCTGGTGATGCTGGTGGGCGGGTGAGGTGTTGTCCGCTTCGGATTGTGTTCATCTGCCTGTGAACGTGACGGCCTGTGTGTATTTAGATCCTTGGTCCATGCCTGAATCTCTAGAGGACTCTGGTGGGATGGTAAATTTGCACCTACACCCTCTCCAGCTAGTTGTCCAGCTGAATGAAGCCTCTTTGGAGCATCTCATCTGCCCAGAAGACAGCACTTACCAGAAGCACCCCAAGAGGCCCAGGGCATGCAGAGGCACATGCCATCCCTGACGCGAGAGGGTACAAATACTAGACCTGCACAGAAGTCCTTCCTCCACCACAGGCTTTTGGGTGAACCCTTGTTGATCAAGGATGGTCACCATGATTAAAAACGTTTACAGTGTCTGAGTTCCAACCACTCTGTCTCCTTCTTCAGTAAGCCATGGTCAATCATCCTCAATGCTACTGGAGATTCAAATGTACAAAAGGAACTTGGCTAGTGAATAGGAGTGCCAGAGCACCGTAGGCCATGCACCACCATCTGTAAATGTCAGTGCCTATCATGGACACTGCCTAGTAACCTCTGAGCTAACCCAGCTTCAAGCAAGATGGTGTAACAATGAGTTATGGGTTCTATCTGGGCTCATATGACAGAGAAGATCACTGGGAGGAGGGCAGAAGGGAGCTCCTGGGCAACAACTGTTAAGGTTGTAGTCATTTACCTCTGGCCAAAGCCTTCTCAAGGAGGTAGTGTCTTGAGTCCTTCCCTGAATTCCCGGAGTGATGCAGCATTCCTGAGGTGCAGGGATCAGTCCTTCACCCTTGCATCCATGCACACCTGTGATGAGACCCGAGGTACCGGACTGACCATTCGGTGTCGCCTTTGGTTGCTCACATGAGGTGCCACCTACTTGTTTCATAACACAGTATCCTGCGCAGTTCACTGTTACCAGTAGATACACCTGGAATAGTCCATTGAGCCGGACAGTGGCTGGCCTGATACCCTTGTGGTCTTGGATAACTGGCCTAGGGTGTAAGAACGAAGGACATTATATGGGGGAGTTCTGCAACAGGGGCTCAGGGGCTATTGTACTTTGAAGGAGAGATCCTAAGAAGCATGCAGAAAACCTCTCCAGGTGAACACAAGAGGAGAAAGCCGTCAAGTGCAATAAACAACTAGGTGATGGATTAAATGCTTGCATTAATCTCTTGGGCTGCATTCCCATCCACTGTTTTTCACCCGCCATGCTGCTCAGTCTCCAGGCTGGAGCTCACCTTATGTAAATCAGTGCTGACCCAGCTGAGATTAATTCAAGCATTCCATCCATCACTTTGTTGTTTGTTGCTGTTGAAGTCCTGGGGCAATAGATGTGCCTTGACCAGGGTCCCTTGCTCACAGTGCCATAGGACTCTAGCTGCACCCTACTGAAGAGGCCTAAATATGTGAGAACCGATCCTGGGTTGGTTGTGATCTCTTCTGCAGAGGACCAGGGCTGCCAGTTTAGGATGGATTGTTCCCATGAGGACCAGGGTCAGTACTGATTTACATAAGACAGGCCATTTTCATGAGCAACAAGCTGGGTTAAAAGCAAAGGCAGCACCTGAGATAACTCTAAGCATTCCAATCCATCACTTTGTTGTCTGCCTAATTTCAGAAGCAGCAGATTGCTCCCAAAACTGCTGGGCAACCTGGAGACCAGGACATGCAGATCTGGTCCTGTCAGACATTCCAGGACGGCTGTGTTTAAGAGGCAGCTGCGGGAGCTGCAGGTTCAAGGCCGATGGAAAGGTGTTGGTGGATCCAGAGGGACCCTCTGATGCCTGAACCCTGAGGTGATTGGAACCCAAGCCTGTATAGGGACAAACAACCCCCCAATGATTGGTGACCACCCCAGAGCCAGGACTAGCTGTGCAAGACCCCAGTGATAGACAACAGATGTGTTCATAGAATCCCATTGGAGCTAAACCACTGGTGAATTTAGGACACACTGACCTCTAGTGTCAGCCCCCAGTCATGGCGTCTCCTCAGAGTGATATCGGAGCCAGTGGCATAACGAAACTGGAGGGGCCCCCCTGCAAAGAACATGGACATGAACAAGAAATCACTCAGGCCAGGTACTGTGCTGGGGGGCACATGGACTCAGGGCCCCCCGCACCGCTGGGACTGTGGGGACCTTTGTTATGCCACTGGTGGGAGCTCCCTCTGCTTTTCAGAGCCAGGAGCTCCTATATTTTCTTGTTTGTTTTTTTATGGTTATTCTTTGATGGACTAAATACTTCTCTGGAGACAGAGTTTGTGTTTTTGGCCAGTGACCCAAAGACGTGAGTATAAGCATCAGCCGCTGGTGACGGGAAGAGGCAGTGAGCTGCCTTGGTCCCTGCTCCTCTCTTATCCCCCTGTAAAAACAACTCAATTATTATCATGCCTGATGCACACACATGTCTGCACACAGAAAAACTGAACGCAATCAGTCAATCAGGATTTATAAAGCGCGGTAAATCACCCGTGAGGGTCGTCTGTTCATTTGAACAGCCATGTTGTGAGTCCTTTTCTGAATTCCTGGAGTGACGGTGCAGTCCTGAGGTGTAGGGGACGATCTTCCAGGCTTTGGCTGTCATGTGAGAGAAGGAGCACCCTTCGCTGTTGGATCAGTGGATCCAGGAGAGGGTGTCTGTGAGGAAAAGGGAGGCAGATTGTAGGTGGGTGGCTGGTTAGTAGAAGGTCTTGAGGTGGTTGATGTATGCTGGTCCTTCATTGTGCAGGGCTTTGTAGGCATGGGTCAGCATCTTGAAGTGGTATCTCTTCTGGATCGGGAACCAGTGAAGCTTCTTCACGTGCAGGATGAGATGAGTCCCTCTGGGGAGGTACGACAAGCGATAATAAAGGCGCTACATGTCGGTTAGATATAAATTGGCCCCAAGCTATATTTGAATATTTTCATGTCATCCTAAAAGGGGGAACTCCTCGACTAAAGCTCACTACTGCCCCTGACAATCACCTGGTGTCAGCCACAAGGTTGGCCCCCACTGGCACCCCCTGCCTCGCTTCATGCCTCGACAGGCCCCCCTTACACTGGGCTCTCTGTGACACACGCCACTGACCCAATAACTAAAGGGGGCTCCTGGCATGTGAATGTTACCCTTCTCCGATTCTACCTGGTAGCCAGCCTCCTGCCTGGCTGGCACAGCCGGATGACACCAGGGTACCACGGTACACCCTCTTGGTTTCAGCAGTGTGAGCGCAGAGCTTAGCTCATCTTATGAGGTCGGGCGGGTGGTTTTCAGGGGAAGGGGCCAGCATTTCCAGGGGGACACTGCGAGCAAAGAAACCCTGCTGCCCCCAGCAGGTTACCTGTACCCTCTTGTGGCCACTACCGGGCAGTGACATAGGGGGTCATTCCTACCCTGGTGGTCATAGACCGCCAGGGTAGGTGACGGAGGAAGCACCGCCATCAGGCTGGCGGTGCTTCCGGGGGCATTCTGACCGCGGCGGTAAAGCCGCGGTCAGAAACAGGAAACCGGCGGTGTCCCGCCGGTTTCCCGCTGCCCCAGGGAATCCTCCACGGCGGCGCTGCTTGCAGCACCGCCATGGGGATTCCGACCCCCTTACCGCCATCCTGTTCGTGGCGGTTTTCACCGCCAGGAACAGGATGGCGGTAACGGGTGTCGTGGGGCCCCTGGGGGCCCCTGCACTGCCCATGCCACTGGCATGGGCAGTGCATGGGCCCCCTAACAGGGCCCCATAAAGATTTTCAGTGTCGGCTTTGCAGACACTGAAAATCGCGACGGGTGCCACTGCACCCGTCGCACCCCTTCGACTCCGCCGGCTCCATTCGGAGCCGGCATCCTCGTGAAAGGGGGTTTCCCGCTGGGCGGGCGGGCGGCCTTCTGGCGGTCGCCCGCCAGCCCAGTGGGAAACTCAGAATGACCGCCGCGGTCTTTTGACCGCGGAACGGTCTTCTGGCGGTTCCCGCTTGGCGGGCGGCAACCGCCGCCCGCCAGTCTTAGAATCAGGCCCATAATTGTGCCCTGCGCTTGCCCTACAGGTAAGGAGTACCCAAGCATTCAGTGCCAGACTCCACCCATCTCTCCATACATACACACACACAAGGTGGGGGTTGTTCCAGATTCTGGCAGTGAGGTGGGAGAAGGAGCGACCTCTTTAGCATAAGGGGCGGATGTGGGGGACTTCGGCCAGGGCGAGAGAGGCTGAGCGGAGGTCTCTGGTTGGTTAGTGGAAAGTGAGGCGGTTGTTGATGCAGGCAGGTCCGTTGTTGTGGAGAGTCTTGTACGCGTGCATGAGGAGCTTGAAGAGCCATCTTTGCTGGACTGGGAGCCAATGGAGAGCACTGAGGTGGGGGTGATGCTGGAGACTTGCAGCTGTGTTCTGTATGGTCTGGACCCACCCGATCACTCCCCCCAGGAATGGAAGCATGCCGGCGTGAAGCCACTGCTGTAGAAGCCATCTGCAGGCCCAGGGGAACCTAAGAACTACGAACCTATCCATCCTCCGTTTCCCAGCCAAGGTCATCAAGAAAGCCATGAACATCCAGCGCCCCCAGACACTGGGAGAACCACAACCTTCTCGACCCCTCCCAGTCAGGCTTCAGATCAACCACAGCAGAGAGACAGCCCTAATCACAGCCGTGGATGACATCAGAATGCTGTCGGGCCACGGAGAAATGGCAGCCCTCATCCTCCTCGACCTCCCAGCAGTCTTCAACACCGTATTCCACCACACACAGCTAAACAGACTCCACCGGATCGACATCCTAGGAGCAGCCCTCAAGTGGGTCTCATCCTGTCTCACAGGTAGAACAGAGAAAGTAATCCTCCCGCCCTACTCATCTCTCCCCAAGAACCTCACCTGTAGTGTACCCCAAGGCTCATCCCTCATCCCAGCCCTCTTCAACGCATACATGATACCCCTGGCAAACATCGTCAAGAGTCACAGACTCAACATCCTATGCGGATGACACGCAACTCATCCTCTCCCTGACTAACGACCCTACAACCACCAAGAACAAGTTCCAAAGATGCATGAAAGACATGGCCACCTGGATGACCAACAATTGTCTCAAACTCAATATCGACAAGACAGAAATACTCATATTTGGAAAAGGCAAGGACACCCTCTGGAACAACGAATGGTGGCCACCTGAACTGGGTCCAATCCCCAAACCCACAGAAGACGCAAGCAACCTTGGCATCATCCTCGATAGCCAGCTCTCCATGAAGAAGCTAGTCAACGCTGTCCCCCCCACTTGCTTTCTCTCTCCGAATACTCAGGAAGTGTCTTCAGATGGCTCCCACCCAACAGCAGGGAACAGCCAAACAAGCTCTCGTTACCAGAAGGCTGACTATGGCAACTCACTCTACGTCAGAACAACCACTCAACTCATTGCAAAACTCCAAACCATCCAGAACGCTGCAGCCAGACTTATCCTCGACCTCCCCAGAGGGACTCGCATCACTCCTCCCTCAGGAAACTCCACTGGTACCAGTCGTGAAGAGATGCCAGTTCAAGCTTTTCACACGCACTTACAAGGCACTACACCGCGAAGGACCGGTGTACCTCAACACTCGAGTGAATTTACACCCACCTACCAGGAAACTCTGCTCTGAATATCTCTCCCTAGCAGCCACATGTCACATCCACCAAACGAACAGCGGAGGCCTCTCCTTCTCCCACCTGGCGGCTAAAACTTGGAACCACCTCCCTCCGCACCCCAGAGGCTCACCATCACTCCAGCAGTTCAGGAAGGACCTCAAGACTTGGATGTTGAACCAATAGAACTGACAGTTCCTCCTCCCAGCACCTCAAGACCCTCATGGGTGATGCTGCCGTGCTCTCGAAATTCATTCGTTTGAGTGACTGAACACCCTGTGATTCTGGCCAAATCACTTCATCTCCCCGTGCCTACCAAACGTGAACGTGTCCTTGTGTAGTGTAACCGGTGCTCGTGAAAAGCGCTACAAGGCCTTTGGGTGGAGTTCGCGCTATATAAAACTGAAAAACAAAAAGTGATTGCGAGCGCCTTGCTGACTGGGAGCGGACCTCACATCTCACACCTGGGGGGCGCCTCCCCCCAGTCTGGACAGGTTCCACCCCCTTCTCCCTGGCGATCAGGGACATTCCCAGAGTTTCTCGAGGTGGCTATGCTTTGACACTAGGATGCCCCGCGCCTCTTTAGTTAGTTACCTCGTTAGTGACGTTTGTATGACAGAAAAAGCATTGGCAAAGCCAACAGATCTCGAGTAGGCGAAACCTATTGGCTTTGCCAATGCTTGTTCAATTTCAGTACTTATTCTTCCTTTCATTAATCCGTTAGTTCTGTGACCGGATGTAGTGTCACTGCCCCCGGCCTCCTCCCGGGTGTGAAAGGACTGTCCATGGGTTGGGCCCATTCTCGACCTTTCACTTCACTACGTCACTCACATAAAGGAGAATATTGATTATCTATAATGCGTATTGTCATCTGGGGCCATAACATGAGCAGTTATCGATAAAGACTGATGGCGTCTCTTGGGTGAAGGGTCACTGATTGTTATTGACGTAGAAGACACATCAGGGCTGAAAGGTCAGAGGTCATCTTCGTGTGACCAGCGGTACAGATGTGTCATGTCCGGTGAAGGGGCCACCAGGGCCTTTTCAAGGGAAGGATGGAGAGAAGCTGAAATGCTGCCCCTCCCTTCGCACACAGATGACCACTCGAGTCATCATGTTTGTGTTGTGAGGCTGGGTAGGAACACGAGCGTGGACTGTGGTTTTATTGATTTACTGTCCACGTCTTCCACCTGCAGAGCTGCTCTGGCCACATCACAGCTCCTGCAGGACCTCGGCACAGCTCCTGCAGGACCCATCACAGCTCCCGCAGGGCCTCAGCACAGCTGCTGCAGGACCCATCACAGCTCCTGCAGGACCTCAGCATAGCTCCCCAAGGACCCATCACAGCTCTTGCAGGACCTCAGCACAGCTCCTGCAGGACCCATCACAGCTCCTGCAGGACCTCAGAACAGCTCCTGCAGGACCTCAGCACAGCTCTTGCAGGACCCATCACAGCTCCTGCGGGACCCATCACAGCTCCTGCGGGACCCATCACAGCTCTTGCAGGACCTCAGAACAGCTCCTGCAGGACCTCAGCACAGCTCTTGCAGGACCTCGGCACAGCTCCTGCAGGACCCATCACAGCTCCCGCAGGGCCTCAGCACAGCTGCTGCAGGACCCATCACAGCTCCTGCAGGACCTCAGCATAGCTCCCCAAGGACCCATCACAGCTCTTGCAGGACCTCAGCACAGCTCCTGCAGGACCCATCACAGCTCTTGCAGGACCTCAGAACAGCTCCTGCAGGACCTCAGCACAGCTCTTGCAGGACCCATCACAGCTCCTGCGGGACCCATCACAGCTCTTGCAGGACCTCAGCACAGCTCGTGCAGGACCGCGGTGTGGTATCTTGTAAGTTTTATGTCATGTAAAACGGTTATTGCCAATGCTTGTTTTCGCATAGGCCTTGTTGTTAGGGTAGGAGTGAGAGAATGGAGAATGGTGGAGTGTTCAGAGACTGAGGGTTCATTTGAGGATTCCACAGAAGGCCCTGCATAACTACACGAAGAGTGCTTTTTATTACACGCGTCACAGTTTGGAGTGGGGTAGATTGGAGTGGAGTGGGGTGGTTTAAATGGGGTGAGGTGGATTGGAGTAGCCCAGAGTTGAGTGGTTTGGATTTGAGTGGGTTGGATTATGGTGGACTGGAGTGGGGTGGATTGTATTGGAGTAGGATGGATTAGGGTGGACTGTATGGGAGTGTGGTGGGTTGGTTTGGAGTGGGGTAGATTAGATTGGAGTGAGGTGGGGTGGATTGGAGTCGGGTGGGATGCAGTGGGTAGGGTAGATTGGACTAGAGTGGGGTAGAATGGATCGGAGTGGGGTGGGGTGGATTGGATTGGAGTGGGGTGGGATGCAGTGGGTGGGGTAGATTGGACTAGAGTGGGGTAGAATGGATCGCAGTGGAGTGGGGTGGATTGGAGTGGAGTGGGGTAGATTGGATTGGAGTGGGGTGGGATGGAATGGGTGGGGAAGATTGGACTAGAGTGGGGTAGAATGGATCAGAGTAGGGTGGATTGGATTGGAGCGGGTGGGATGCAGTGGGTGAGGTAGATTGGACTAGAGTGGGGTAGATTGGATCGGAGTGGAGTGGGATGGAATGGGTGGGGTAGATTGGACTAGAGTGGGGTAGAATGGATCGGACTAGGGTGGATTGGATTGGAGCGGGGTAAATTGGATTGGAGTGGGGTGGGATGCAGTGGGTGGGGTGGATTGGACTAGAGTGGGGTAGAATGGATCGGAGTGGAGTGGGGTGGATTGGAGTGGAGTGGGGTAGATTGGATTGGAGTGGGGTGGGATGGAATGGGTGGGGTAGATTGGACTAGAGTGGAGTAGAATGGATCGGAGTGGGGTGGATTGGAGCGGGGTAGATTGGATTGGAGTGGGATGCAGTGGGTGGGGTAGATTGGACTAGAGTGGAGTAGATTGGATCGGAGTGGAGTGGGGTGGATTGTATTGGAGTAGGATGGATTAGGGTGGACTGGATAGGAGTGTGGTGGGTTGGATTGGAGTGGGGTAGATTGGAGTGGTGTAGATTGGATTGGGGTGAGGTGGGGTGGACTGGAGTGAGGTGGATTGGAGTGGGGTGGGATGTAGTGGGTGGGGTAGATTGGACTAGAGTGGGGTAGAATGGATCAGAGTGGAGTGGGGTGGATTGGAGTGGAGTGGGGTAGATTGGATTGGAGCGGGGTGGGATGGAATGGGTGGGGTAGATTGGACTAGAGTGGGGTGGAATGGATCGGAGTGGGGTGGATTGGATTGGAGCGGGGTGGATTGGATTGGAGTGGGGTGGGATGCAGCGGGTGGAGTAGATTGGACTAGAGTGGGGTAGAATGGATCAGAGTGGAGTGGGGTGGATTGGATTGGAGCGGGGTAGATTGGATTGGAGTGGGGTGGGATGGAATGGGTGGGGTAGATTGGACTAGAGTGGGGTAGAATGGATCGTTGTGTGGTGGATTGGATTGGAGCGGGGTAGATTGGATTGAAGTGGGGTGGGATGCAGCGGGTGGAGTAGATTGGACTAGAGTGGGGTAGAATGGATCGGAGTGGAGTGGGGTGGACTGGAGTGGAGTGGGGTAGATTGGATTGGAGTGGGGTGGGATGGAGTGGCTGGGGTAGATTGGACTAGAGTGGGGTAGAATGGATCGGACTAGGGTGGATTGGATTGGAGCGGGGTAGATTGGATTGGAGTGGGGTGGGATGCAGTGGGTGGGGTAGATTGGACTAGAGTGGGGTAGAATGGATCGCAGTGGAGTGGGGTGGATTGGAGTGGAGTCGGGTAGATTGGATTGGAGTGGGGTGGGATGGAATGGGTGGGGTAGATTGGACTAGAGTGGGGTAGAATGGATCAGAGTAGGTTGGATTGGATTGGAGCGGGGTGGGATGCAGTGGGTGAGGTAGATTGGACTAGAGTGGGGTAGATTGGATCGGAGTGGAGTGGGATGGAATGGGTGGGGTAGATTGGACTAGAGTGGGGTAGAATGGATCGGACTAGGGTGGATTGGATTGGAGCGGGGTAAATTGGATTGGAGTGGGGTGGGATGCAGTGGGTGGGGTGGATTGGACTAGAGTGGGGTAGAATGGATCGGAGTGGAGTGGGGTGGATTGGAGTGGAGTGGGGTAGATTGGATTGGAGTGGGGTGGGATGGAATGGGTGGGGTAGATTGGACTAGAGTGGAGTAGAATGGATCGGAGTGGGGTGGATTGGAGCGGGGTAGATTGGATTGGAGTGGGATGCAGTGGGTGGGGTAGATTGGACTGGAGTGGAGTAGATTGGATCGGAGTGGAGTGGGGTGGATTGTATTGGAGTAGGATGGATTAGGGTGGACTGGATAGGAGTGTGGTGGGTTGGATTGGAGTGGGGTAGATTGGAGTGGTGTAGATTGGATTGGGGTGAGGTGGGGTGGATTGGAGTGGGGTGGGATGCAGTGGGTGGGGTAGATTGGACTAGAGTGGGGTAGAATGGATCAGAGTGGAGTGGGGTGGATTGGAGTGGAGTGGGGTAGATTGGATTGGAGTGGGGTGGGATGGAATGGGTGGGGTAGATTGGACTAGAGTGGGGTGGAATGGATCGGAGTGGGGTGGATTGGATTGGAGCGGGGTGGATTGGATTGGAGTGGGGTGGGATGCAGCGGGTGGAGTAGATTGGACTAGAGTGGGGTAGAATGGATCAGAGTGGAGTGGGGTGGATTGGATTGGAGCGGGGTAGATTGGATTGGAGTGGGGTGGGATGGAATGGGTGGGGTAGATTGGACTAGAGTGGGGTAGAATGGATCGTTGTGGGGTGGATTGGATTTGAGCGGGGTAGATTGGATTGAAGTGGGGTGGGATGCAGCGGGTGGAGTAGATTGGACTAGAGTGGGGTAGAATGGATCGGAGTGGAGTGGGGTGGACTGGAGTGGAGTGGGGTAGATTGGATTGGAGTGGGGTGGGATGGAGTGGCTGGGGTAGATTGGACTAGAGTGGGGTAGAATGGATCGGACTAGGGTGGATTGGATTGGAGCGGGGTAGATTGGATTGGAGTGGGGTGGGATGCAGTGGGTGGGGTAGATTGGACTAGAGTGTGGTAGAATGGATCGCAGTGGAGTGGGGTGGATTGGAGTGGAGTGGGGTAGATTGGATTGGAGTGGGGTGGGATGGAATGGGTGGGGTAGATTGGACTAGAGTGGGGTAGAATGGATCAGAGTAGGGTGGATTGGATTGGAGCGGGGTGGGATGCAGTGGGTGAGGTAGATTGGACTAGAGTGGGGTATATTGGATTGGAGTGGGGTGGGATGGAATGGGTGGGGTAGATTGGACTAGAGTGGGGTAGAATGGATCGAGTGGGGTGGATTGGATTGGAGTAGGATGGATTAGGATGGACTGTATAGGAGTGTGGTGGGTTGGTTTGAAGTGGGGTAGATTGGATTGGAGTGAGGTGGGGTGGATTGGAGCGGGGTAGATTTGATTGGAGTGGGGTGGGATGCAGTGGGTGGGGTAGATTGGACTAGAGTGGGGTAGAATGGATCGGAGTGGAGTGGAGTGGGGTGGATTGGATTGGAGCGGGGTAGATTGGATTGGAGTGGGGTGGGATGGAATAGGTGGGGTAGATTGGACTAGAGTGGGGCAGAATGGATCAGAGTGGGGTGAATTGGATTGGTCCAGGGTAGATTGGATTGGAGTGGGGTGGGATGCAGCAGGTGGAGTAGATTGTACTAGAGTGGGCTAGAATGGATCGGAGTGGAGTGGATTGGATTGGAGTGGGGTAGTTTGGATTGGAGTGGGGTGGGATGGAATGGGTGTGGTAGATTGGACTAGAGTGGGGTAGAATGGATCAGAGTGGGGTGGATTGGATTGGAGCGGGGTAGATTGGATTGGAGTGGGGTGGGATGCAGTGGGTGGGGTAGATTGGACTAGAGTGGGGTAGAATGGATCGGAGTGGAGTGGGGTGGATTGGAATGGAGTGGGGTAGATTGGATTGGAGTGGGGTGGGATGGAATGGGTGGGGTAGATTGGACTAGAGTGGGGCAGAATGGATCAGAGTGGGGTGAATTGGATTGGAGCGGGGTAGATTGGATTGGAGTGGGGTGGGATGCAGCAGATGGAGTAGATTGTACTAGAGTGGGGTAGAATGGATTGGAGTGGAGTGGATTGGATTGGAGTGGGGTAGTTTGGATTGGAGTGGGGTGGGATGGAATGGGTGTGGTAGATTGGACTAGAGTGGGGTAGAATGGATCAGAGTGTGGTGGATTGAATTGGAGCGGGGTAGATTGGATTGCAGTGGGGTGGGATGCAGTGGGTGGGGTAGATTGGACTAGAGTGGGGTAGAATGGATCGGAGTGGGGTGGACTGGGGCGGGGTAGATTGGATTGGAGTGGGGTGGGATGGAATGGGTGGGGTAGATTGGACTAGAGTGGGGTAGAATGGATCGGAGTAGGGTGGATTGGATTGGAGCGGGGTAGATTGGATTGGAGTGGGGTGGGATGGGATGCAGTGGGTGGGGTAGATTGGACTAGAGTGGAGTAGATTGGATCGGAGTGGAGTGGGGTGGAATGTATTGGAGTAGGATGGATTAGGGTGGACTGGATAGGAGTGTGGTGGGGTAGATTGGAGTGGGGTAGATTGGATTGGAGTGAGGTGGGATGGATTGGAGTGGGGTGGATTGGAGTGGAGTGGGGTGGGATGCAGTGGGTGGAGTAGATTGGACTAGAGTGGGGTAGAATGGATCGGAGTGGGGTGGATTGGATTGGAGTGGGATGGATTAGGGTGGACTGGATAGGAGTGTGGTGGGGTAGATTGGAGTGGGGTAGATTGGATTGGAGTGAGGTGGGATGGATTGGAGTGGGGTGGATTGGAGTGGAGTGGGGTGGGATGCAGTGGGTGGAATAGATTGGACTAGAGTGGGGTAGAATGGATCGGAGTGGAGTGGGGTGGATTGGATTGGAGTGGGGTAGATTGGATTGGAGTGGGTGGGATGGAAAGGGTGTGGTAGATTGGACTAGAGTGGGGTAGAATGGATCGGAGTGGGGTGGATTGGATTGGAGCGGGGTAGATTGGATTGGAGTGGGGTGGGATGCAGTGGGTGGGGTAGATTGGACTAGAGTGGGGTAGATTGGATTGGAGGAGAGTGGGGTGGATTGCATTGGGGTGAGGTTGACTCAATTGGACTGGGTTGCGTTGGGGTTGATTGGATTGCATTAGTGCTGAGTGGAGTGGGGCAGATTGTTCTGGATTGGAGTGTGGCAGATTGTTTTGGATTAGAGTGGGACGGATTGTGGTAGTGTGGGGTGGACTGGATTGGGGTGGATTGGATTGGTGGGTGGATTGGACTGGAGTAGGGTGGATTGGGTGGAATAAAGTGGATTGGTGGGTGGATTGGATTGGTGTGGGGAGGATTGGAGTGAGGCAGATTGTTTTGGATTGGAATGGGGCGGATTGTTTTGCACTGGAGTGGGGCAGATTGTTTTGGATTGGAGTACGGTGGATTTTTTTGCAGATGGATGGGGCAGATTGTTTTGGATTGGAGTGGGGTAGAATGTGGTGTGGGGATGATTGGGTTGGATTTGGGGAGTAGGGTGGACTCGGGTGGGGAGGAGTGAATTGAATTGTGGTGGATTGAATTGGGGGTAGATTGAATTGGTGCGTGGTGGACTGGATTGGAGTGGGGTGAATCAAGATGGAATGGGGTGGGTTGAATTGGGGTGAGGTGGATTGGATTGGAGTGGGGCAGATTAGAGTGGGGCAGACTAGAGTAAGGCAGATTGGGGCGGGAAGACTGGAGTGGAACAGATTGGCATGGGGCAGATTAGCATGGGGCAGATTGGAGTGGGGCAAATTGTTTTGGATTACAGTGGGGCAGAATGGAGTGAGGTGGGAACATTAAAGTGTGGTGGATTGGAGTGGAGTGGATTGGGTGAGTAGTTTGGATTGAGTGGGATGGATTGGATTGAGTGGGGTGGATTGGATTGAGTGGCTTGGGGTAGTGTAGAGGAGGGATTGGTGTGAATTGGAGAGGGGGGTACTCAACAAATAAGTATTGACGTATAATTTCGGAAATTACACATAAGAAAGAGACAATGTTGCTTTGAAATATTTAGAACAAGATAATCGTCATCTTGTGAGAACAGCCCCCAGGAGCAAAAACAAAACAAAACATGAGTGCAAAGCGAGGAAAGAAGACTTGGAAAACTAAAATAAAGTTAACTAAAGAAAATAAAATGTTATCATTTTGTTTGTTCTGCTGGCCACATTTTTGATGGTCACGCACCTTCTGTTTGCAGGGGACCAGAAGTTAAACAGAACAAAATTGTACCTCAATCACGTCTGGAGCAGTGGAACGGCACTAATTAAGTTGAATCAATCAGTGCTTGGTCCCTGCTCCGCAGAAGGAAACGGAAATGATGCCAGGCATTCAGTGACGAATTACGAGGCTGTAAAGAAGAGTGCCATGTAAGCCAACAAACAATGAGCAATGGGCGGGCCCCAAGCCCTTTTTGTTCACAACAATGTCTCGAAAGCTCGACCCTAAGAAAGCTGCTCTAAGCAGGACACTGCTCTGACAAAGGGAACACACGATTGCCACTGAAGTGAGCCATTTACTTCTGGGCTGCTAGGTGGACTACCCCAAACTCTGCTCTCTCCCGGTATCCCCCCTCCCGACACAACACCACCACCCTCTCCTGATCAGCCCACATCTTTATGCAGCAAGGCAAACTGAAAGTAAGACTGACACATGCAAGAAGACTCATGGGCACCAGACCAGACTACCCCCAGCAGTAAGGTTTGCCTGGCACAGTTAGCATTGCCCAACTACCTCACAGCAGTAAGGCTTGCCTGTCATAGTTCACATAGCCTGAGCACCTAACAGCAGTAAGATCTGCCTGACAAAGTTCATGTATTCTGGCTAACTCCCAGCAGTAAGGTTTGCCTGACACAGTTCACATTGTCTGAGCACCTCCCACCGGTTCATGTAGTCCGACTACCTCCCAGCAGTAAGGTTTGCCTGGCACAGTTAGTATAGTATGACTACCTGTCAGCAGTAAGTTTTGCCTGAGACAGTTCACATAGCCCGAGCACCTCCCAGCAGTAGGTTTTGCCTGAGAAAGTTCACATTGTCCAAGCACCTCCCAGCAGTAAGTTTTGCCTGAGACCGTTCACATAGTCTGAGCACCTCCCAGCAGTAAGTTTTGCCTGAGACCGTTCACATAGTCTGAGCACCTCCCAGCAGTAAGTTTTGCCTGAGACAGTTCACATAGTTTGAGCACCTCCCAGCAGTAGGTTTTGCCTGAGACAGTTCACATAGTCTGAGCACCTCCCAGCAGTAAGTTTTGCCTGAGACCGTTCACATAGTCTGAGCACCTCCCAGCAGTAAGTTTTGCCTGAGACCGTTCATAGTCTGAGCACCTCCCAGCAGTAGCTTTGCCTGAGACAGTTCACATAGTCTGAGCCCCTCTCAGCAGTAGTTTTGTCTGACACAGTTCACATAACCTGAGCACCTCCCAGCAGTAAGTTTTGCCTGAGACAGTTCACATAGTCTGAGCACCTCCCAGTAGTAGCTTTGCCTGAGACCGTTCACATAGTCTGAGCACCTCCAAGCAGTAAGTTTTGCCTGAGACAGTTCACATAGTCTGAGCACTTCCAAGCAGTAGCTTTGCCTGAGACAGTTCACATAGTCTGAGCACCTCCCAGTAGTAGCTTTGCCTGAGACCGTTCACATAGTCTGAGCACCTCCAAGCAGTAAGTTTTGCCTGAGACAGTTCACATAGTCTGAGCACCTCCAAGCAGTAAGTTTTGCCTGAGACAGTTCACATAGTCTGAGCACTTCCAAGCAGTAGCTTTGCCTGAGACAGTTCACATAGTCTGAGCATCTCCCAGTAGTAGTTTTGCCTGAGAATGTTCACATAGTCTGAGCACCTCCCAGCAGTAAGTTTTGCCTGAGACAGTTCACATAGTCTGAACACCTCCCAGCAGTAAGTTTTGCCTGAGACAGTTCACATAGTCTGAGCACCTCCCAGCAGTAGCTTTGCCTGAGACAGTTTGTAGGAGGCTGGACTGGCTTGTAGTGAGTACCAAGGGGTACTTGCACCTTGCACCAGGCCCAGTTATCCCTTATTAGTGTATAGGGTGTCTAGCAGCTTAGGCTGATAGATAATGGTAGCTTAGCAGAGCAGCTTAGGCTGAACTAGGAGACGAGTGAAGCTCCTACAGTACCACTTAGTGTCATATGCACAATATCATAAGAAAACACAATACACAGTTATACTAAAAATAAAGGTACTTTATTTTTATGACAATATGCCAAAGTATCTCAGAGTGTACCCTCAGTGAGAGGATAGGAAATATACACAAGATATATGTACACAATACCAAAAATATGCAGTATAGTCTTAGAAAACAGTGCAAACAATGTATAGTTACAATAGGATGCAAAGGGGACACATAGGGATAGGGGCAACACAAACCATATACTCCAAAAGTGGAATGCGAACCACGAATGGACCCCAAACCCATGTGACCTTGTAGAGGGTCGCTGGGACTATTAGAAAATAGTGAGGGTTAGAAAAATAGCCCATCCCAAGACCCTGAAAAGTGAGTGCAAAGTGCACTGAAGTTCCCCAAAGGACAAAGAAGTCATGATAGGGGAATACTGCAGGAAAGACACAAACCAGCAATGCAACAACAATGGATTTCCAGTCGAGGGTACCTGTGGAACAAGGGGACCAAGTCCAAAAGTCACAAGCAAGTTGGAGATGGGCAGATGCCCAGGAAATGCCAGCTGTGGGTGCAAAGAAGCTTCTACTGGACAGAAGAAGCTTAGGTTTCTGCAAGAACGAGAAGGGCTAGACTTCCCCTTTGGAGGACAGATTCCTAACGCCGTGGAGAGTCGTGCAGAAGTGTTTTCCCGCCAAAAGACTGCCAACAAGCCTTGCTAGCTACAAATCGTGAGGTTAGTGTTTTTGGACGCTACTGTGGCCCAGGAGGGACCAGGATGTCGCAAATTGCGCCAGGAGACAGAGGGGACGTCGAGCAAGACAAGGAGCTCTCTCAGCAGCAGGTAGCACCCGGAGAAGTGCCAGAAACAGGCACTACGAGGATGCGTGAAACAGTGCTCACCCAAAGTTGCACAAAGGAGTCCCACGTCGCCGGAGACCAACTTAGAAAGTCGTGCAATGCAGGTTAGAGTGCCGTGGACCCAGACTTGGCTGTGCACAAAGGATTTCCGCCGGAAGTGCACAGGGGCCGGAGTAGCTGCAAAAGTCACGGTTCCCAGCAATGCAGTCTGGCGTGGGGAGGCAAGGACTTACCTCCACCAAACTTGGACTGAAGAGTCACTGGACTGTGGGGGTCACTTGGACATAGTTGCTGGATTCGAGGGACCTCGCTCGTCGTGCTGAGAGGAGACCCAAGGGACCGGTGATGCAGTTCTTTGGTGCCTGCGGTTGCAGGGGGAAGATTCCGTCGACCCACGGGAGATTTCTTCGGAGCTTCTAGTGCAGAAAGGAGGCAGACTACCCCCACAGCATGCACCACCAGGAGAACAGTCGAGAAGGCGTCAGGATCAGCGTCACAGAGTTGCAGTAGTCGTCTTAGCTACTTTGTTGCAGTTTTGCAGGCTTCCAGCGAGGTCAGCAGTCGATTCCTTGGCAGAAGGTGAAGAGAGAGATGCAGAGGAACTAGGATGAGCTCTTGCATTCGTTATCTAAAGTTTCCCCAGAGACAGAGACCCTACATAGCCAGAAAAGAGGGTTTGGCTACCTAGGAGAGAGGATAGGCTAGCAACACCTGAAGGAGCCTATCAGAAGGAGTCTCTGACGTCACCTGGTGGCACTGGCCACTCAGAGCAGTCCAGTGTGCCAGCAGCACCTCTGTTTCCAAGATGGCAGAGGTCTGGAGCACACTGGAGGAGCTCTGGGCACCTCCCAGGGGAGGTGCAGGTCAGGGGAGTGGTCACTCCCCTTTCCTTTGTCCAGTTTCGCGCCAGAGCAGGGCTAAGGGGTCCCTGAACCGGTGTAGACTGGCTTATGCAGAAATGGGCACCAAATGTGCCCATGAAAGCATTTCCAGAGGCTGGGGGAGGCTACTCCTCCCCTGCCTTCACACCAATTTCCAAAGGGAGAGGGTGTAACACCCTCTCTCAGAGGAAGTCCTTTGTTCTGCCATCCTGGGACAAGCCTGGCTTGACCCCAGGAGGGCAGAAACCTGTCTGAGGGGTTAGCAGCAGCAGCAGCTGCAGTGAAAACCCCAGGAAAGGCAGTTTGGCAGTACCAGGGTCTGTGCTACAGACCACTGGGATCATGGGATTGTGCCAACTATGCCAGGATGGCATAGAGGGGGCAATTCCATGATCATAGACATGTTACATGGCCATATTCGGAGTTACCATTGTGAAGCTACATATAGGTAGTGACCTATATGTAGTGCACGTGTGTAATGGTGTCCCCGCACTCACAAAGTCCGGGGAATTGGCCCTGAACAATGTGGGGGCACCTTGGCTAGTGCCAGGGTGCCCTCACACTAAGTAACTTTGCACCTAACCTTTACCAGGTAAAGGTTAGACATATAGGTGACTTATAAGTTACTTAAGTGCAGTGTAAAATGGCTGTGAAATAACGTGGACGTTATTTCACTCAGGCTGCAGTGGCAGGCCTGTGTAAGAATTGTCAGAGCTCCCTATGGGTGGCAAAAGAAATGCTGCAGCCCATAGGGATCTCCTGGAACCCCAATACCCTGGGTACCTCAGTACCACATAGTAGGGAATAATAAGGGTGTTCCAGAAAGCCAATGTAAATTGGTAAAATTGGTCACTAGCCTGTTAGTGACAATTTGAAAGAAATGAGAGAGCATAACCACTGAGGTTCTGATTAGCAGAGCCTCAGTGAGACACTTAGTCACTACACAGGTAACACATACAGGGCACACTTATGAGCACTAGGGCCCTGGGTTACCAGGGTCCCAGTGACACATACAACTAAAACAACATATATACAGTGAAAAAATGGGGGTAACATGCCAGGCAAGATGGTACTTTCCTACACAGCACACATAGTCCGAGCACCTCCCAGCAGTAAGATTTGCCTGAAACAGTTCACATAGTCCGAGCACCTCCCAGCAGTAGCTTTGCCTCACACAGTTCACATAACCTGAGCACTTCCCAGCAGTAAGGTCTGGTCCTGCTGCCATACCATGGTCAGAGCTGCCCCCAGCCGTGGGGTCCACGTGCCCCACTATTAGCTTAGCCACGTCCAGAGGTCTGTGCTGCTGTGAGCTCTGGCCCAGGACTGAAGGCGGAGCTCAGGTCAGAAGCAGCAGCCAAGCACAACGCTGCCACTTGGAGGGGTTATCAGTCAGAGGACGTCAGGAGCTGGCAGGACCCCTGGGAAAGGCAGAGAGCAGGAGGCCTGCTCTTCGTCAGGCTGAGGAGCTGTGTGACCCTCGGCAGAGCCACCAGGGCGTTGAGAGATGCTCACTGCCAGCTCGGCTGGGACAGCTCTGCCGTCACTTCCGGTGGGTAGAAGCAGAAAGGACACTGTGTCCTGAGAGCCTTCCCGGCCGTCAGCAGGACATCACATCACAACAGCCTGGTGCCGAGGAGCGCGACCCATCGAGGCCCACTAGCGGCAGTGGACAGGGAGGGGTGACGTCCTGGTGGGAGAGGGGAAGGATGGTGCATGGGTACAAATGGACCTCCCCCCCTAGTCCTCCAGGTAGAGGCCATCTGAGCAGAATACAGCAAGGTTCAGGAGGTATTGCACCTGGGAAATAAGTGCTACCCCTGGGAGGGCTGGGTCCCATGATGAGTATAAATGCCACATATTCTGAGAGAGGTATGTTGGTGTAAACACACTAGGAACCCAGAGCTGCACTACTGAGGGTGTAATGTTCCACCCTTCACTCTTAGGACGGTAACAAAATGTCTCGATTACTTAGCGGTAATCTTCATTACTTCCTCATGCCAGCACTTCCTCCTCTGTGGCCAATCCTCCTTCCATCAACTATTTCAGGTATGGCAGCCTCGGGCCCCATATGTCACCTGTAGGGGCAGATTTACAATCCCCTCCTGCCTCCCTGCCCCACCCGAGCATCATTTGTTTTACGCTAAGGTGGTGTCAAGGGTGCCTTTACCCAGCGCCAGCTTTACAAAGTGGCACAATGCATGGATTGTGCCACTTTGTAACCCCTTGCACCACATTACGCCTCTGCCAGGCATAATGCATGCATGGGGGGCTTTCCTCTGTTCGGAGGCCCAGAAAAATAGCGCAGTGAAATTTACGAGATTTCACTGCAAAATGTTTCCCGTAATTTTTAATGCCTGCCAAAGGCAGGCCTTATCGTGACGCTCCCATTGTTTCAATGGGCCTCCCCATGTATTGCTGGACTAGGGTCATAAGTTTTGGTGTTAGTCGACCAATGCTCCAGAATAGCATCAAAAACTTTGACGCTATATTGCTAACGTGCATCATGGTGCACTGCATTGTAAATACGGTGCTACCATAGTAACGTTAGGCAGAGGACGCAAGAAAAGTGCTGCATCATAGCTGAGGCACCCTTTTCTTGTCAGTATGCCCCATAGAGGCCTTTTTTCCTGTCTCAGGTGTGGTCACCTCCCATCCTACAGCGGCCTTGTGCTCGGCTCGGCTGCAGAGGTTTCCCATGTTGTAGATGCTAGGGAGCCCTTTTGTCCTGTTTCAGGAATGGGGCCTATATTATTGTACTGTTCTGCAGCATTTATATACCGCTTACGAACCCTATGTGGAGCACTGCAGCGCTTGCCTACACGTGTAGGGTGTGTGCTTGGAAGGATGATGTTTTTGTTTTGATCCTATGTGGGAAGTGTTTCCATGGCGGGTGTAATGAGCACTGAGGTACGGTTATCGTGTTGTGGGAAACAGCACATAGCAGTGTGGTGAAGTGCGAGAGACAGACGTGCGTTTTTCTGTTTTTATTTTGCTGGTCGCATTGAACAGCTCTGCCGGTCCCATTATGGTTTTTCATGTGATATATAGGGCCTCATTACAACCTTGGCGGTCTTCTGTGAAGACCGCTGAGGTTGCGGGTGCCAGAATACCACCAGTGATGGCGGTATTACTGGCTCCCTATTTCAACTTTTCCACTGGGCCAGTGGACAGTAACAGTGTTACCGTCCGCTGGCCCAGTGGAAATGTCACATCAACATTGCTGCCGGCTCGTAATAGAGCCAGCGGCAATGCTGATGTGCAGCAGGTGCAGTAGCACCCGTCGCACATTTCACTGCCCACAAATTGGGCAGTGAAATGCGCGATGGGGCTGTGCCTGGAGGCCCCAGCACTGCCGAAGCCAAGTGCATGGGCAGTGCAGGGGCCCCCAGGGGCACCCTGAGTCCCCTTACCGCCAGCCTTACCATGGTGGTGTCTACCGCCATGGACAAGCTGGCGGTAAAGGGAGTCAAAATCCCCAGGGCAGCGCTGCTTGCAGCGCTGGCGGATTACGACCACCGGGACCGCCATGGCGGTATACCGCCGGTCCTGGCAGTGTTACCGCGGCGGTACTGCCACGTCGGTCCAAATGTGGTGTGCAGTACTGCCAGCCTGTTGGCGGCACTACCGCCACAAAAGCCCTGGTGGTCACCGACCACCAGGGTTACAATGAGGGCCATAGTCTGCTCAGCAGTTTACTGTCAACCTAACCTCCTTACAAAATGTGATTAAATCATACAGCCTCACCTGCTGCAACTATGCAGATGACGCTCAAATCATTTTAAAATTGGATCTCCCCAAAGACCTCTAAAATTCACAACTCAGTGACTGCCTTTGTGCTATAAACACATGGGCACTAAAGAACCCTCTAAAGTTTAGCACCGCAAAGACAGAGATTGTGACCTGCGGACAAAATTACCAGCCTACTGCCATGTGGCCCAAGGAACTGGAAACTGAAGCACCTGCAACAGCAAGAGAAGTTACAAACCTAGGAGGAACTATGGATTCAGCCCTCTCCTTGATACTACATGCTAACAAAAGGCCACAAAGAATGCCCCCTACACCATGAAAACACTTACAGGCCGATTTAGAGTTCAGTGGAGGCATTACTCAGTCGCAAACGTGGCGGATATCCCATTGTCGTGTTACGATTTCCATAGGCTACAATGAGATCAAAATATGGCGGAAGGGTTATCTGTCACGTTTGTGATGGAGTAACTCCCTCCGTCAATCTCTAAACCAGGCCGTAAATCCCCTCTGTCCTTACCTTGCACACCAATATAAACTGCAAGCTAACTTCAAGTTCATAATCCCCAAGCTTGACTATGCCAACAGCCTAGACCGTGGTGCACCCACTGTCATCTTATGCAAAATACAGCTGAACCCGAATGCTGCTACAGGAGTCTGCCTGCCTTCACCCAAGAGAACACGTGACTCCAGTCTTTAAACCGCTCCACTGGCGACCCATAGTAAGAAGGATAGTGTTCAAGGCGCTCTGCAGTGTCCACTGAGCCTCCCAAGAAGAAGGACCACTATACCTGCAAGCTAAATCTAACTATATGAACCAAAAGAACTCTGCGCTCCAGGCATGCACCACTTATCATCTTACCAGCTTCCATAAGCCCGTAGGAGGCACTGCCCTCTCAGTACAAGCTGCCAAGCTCTGGAACTCACTACCAGCGCTAGAAGCACCCAGGGGGCATATTCACTCCCGAAGACAGGTGAGAACTTGGCTATTTCCGAGAAGCTCTAAAGGCCTCTGGTCCTGGTTCAGTTATGGAGGCCTCTTGTGCTGTAGTAGTTATAAAGGCCTCTGTGGGCGGATCCAAGCTGTGACCGACAATGTCTCTGGCTGAAGTTTGTGAAGCAAAAGAAGACGAGGGCTGAAGAAAGTGGCTTCGAAGTTAAGGCTAGATACAATATGTTTGCCACAAACAGTGCAAGTGCATTTACACGTCAAGCCTGAAATAGAGTGGGTGGAACGCCGAGATACTGAGTCCACTAGGGTGGGTGCCTAATTTGCACCAGAGGTCGCAGATGGGTTCACCGGCACTTGGCACCGGCACTTATTTTTCGTCATCAGACTTTCACCAAGAGAGAGAACAACACAAAATCCAGAAAGAAGGGGGAAGAGAAAGACTTTGACACAAGAAGGAATGAAAAAGGATATGTAGGAGTGAGTTTGTGGGGCAGGCATTGTCTGGTGGTGGATTAAAGAGACAGGCACTGTCTGTGGTGGATTAAAGGGGCAGGCAAGGTATGGTAGTGGGTGGAATAAAGGGGCAGGGAGTGTCTGGTGGTGGATTAAAGGGGCAGAGATTGTCTGGTGGTGGATTGAAGGGGCAGGGAGTGTCTGGTGGTGGATTAAAGAGGCAGAAAATGTCTGGTGGTGGATTAAAGGGGCAGGCAGTGTCTGGTGGTGGAATAAATGGACAGGAAGTGTCAGGTGGTGGATTAAAGAGGCAAGGAGTGTCTGGTGGTGGAATAAAGGGGCAGGAGTGTCTGGTGGTGGAACAAAGGGGCAGGAGTGTTTGGTGGTGGACTGAAGGGGCAGGCACTGTCTGGTGGTGGATTAAAGGAGCAAAAAGTGTCTGGTGATGGAATAAAGGGGCAGGGACTGTCTGGTGGTGGATTAAAGAGGCAGGGAGTGTCTGGTGGTGGATTAAAGAGGCAGGCACTGTCTGTGGTGGATTAAAGGGGCAGGCAAGGTATGGTAGTGGGTGGAATAAAGGGGCAGGGAGTGTCTGGTGGTGGATTAAAGGGGCAGAGATTGTCTGGTGGTGGATTGAAGGGTCAGGGAGTGTCTGGTGGTGGATTAAAGAGGCAGAAAATGTCTGGTGGTGGATTAAAGGGGCAGGCAGTGTCTGGTGGTGGAATAAATGGACAGGAAGTGTCAGGTGGTGGATTAAAGAGGCAAGGAGTGTCTGGTGGTGGAATAAAGGGGCAGAAGTGTCTGGTGGTGGAACAAAGGGGCAGGAGTGCCTGGCGGTGAACTGAAGGGGCAGGCACTGTCTGGTGGTGGATTAAAGGAGCAAGAAGTGTCTGGTGATGGAATAAAGGGGCAGGGAGTGTCTGGTGGTGGATTATAGAGGCAGGGAGTGTCTGGTGGTGGATTAAAGAGGCAGGCACTGTCTGTGGTGGATTAAAGGGGCAGGCAAGGTATGGTAGTGGATGGAATAAAGGGGCAGGGAGTGTCTGGTGGTGGATTAAAGGGGCAGAGATTGTCTGGTGGTGGATTGAAGGGCCAGGGAGTGTCTGGTGGTGGATTAAAGAGGCAGAAAATGTCTGGTGGTGGATTAAAGGGGCAGGCAGTGTCTGGTGGTGGAATAAATGGACAGGAAGTGTCAGGTGGTGGATTAAAGAGGCAAGGAGTGTCTGGTGGTGGAATAAAGGGGCAGGAGTGTCTGGTGGTGGAACAAAGGGGCAGGAGTGCCTGGCGGTGAACTGAAGGGGCAGGCACTGTCTGGTGGTGGATTAAAGGAGCAAGAAGTGTCTGGTGATGGAATAAAGGGGCAGGAAGTGTCTGGTGGTGGAATAGAGGGGTAGGGTGTGTCTGGTGGTGGAATAGAGGGGTAGGGTGTGTCTGGTGGTGGATTATAGAGGCAAGAGGGGGAATCAAGACTATGCCCTCTTGCTATTCGGCAGCAGCATAGCAACTTCTAAGCAATAGTTTGGGCCTGAGGCTCTGCTCGCTCTCTGCTGCTTGCAGCATGTATCATGTCTGTTAAATGCTGCCTTTGATGTTTTAGAAACAGAATGTAGATATATGTATGTGCCTACATACGTGTGTATGGTCTGTGTGTGTATGCGTGTGTATGTGTGTGTGGTCTGTGTGTGTGTGGTCTGTGTGTGTGTGTGTGTGTGTGTGTGGTCTGTGTGCGTGTATGTGTGTGTGTGGTCTGTGTGTGTATGTGTGTGTGGTCTATGTGTGCATATATGTGTGTGTGTGGTCTGTGTGTGTGCATGTGTGTGTGGTCTGTGTATGTGTATGTGTGTGTGTGTGTGTGTGGCCTGTGTGTGCATGTGTAGTCTTTGTGTGTGTATGTGTGTGTGGTCTGTGCAGGTGTGTGCGTTTGTGTGATCAGGATGCATGTTTTGGTGTGGCCTCTCTTTCTCTACGTGTGGCTGCCCACCTGCTGCTTCCTGCTGCTGTGTTGCTGAAGAGAGTTTACCAGCATATACCTGCCCACAGCTGGGCAGCTTGGAGGGAGCATCATGAGTGAATGAATGAATAATACTACTGGTATAACATGTTCATAACAACTGTGTATGTAAATATAAGTACAATTGTGGTCTGTGAGCCAGTGCTTTAAATGGAAACATAGAAGTGCTGGTACTCCCTCTTTAGAGTATCTGCTTTCTCATGGGAAGTGCAGGTTCTCTCCCAGTAAATGTACTGTAGCAGTGCTGAGAAGTGCAGGTACTCTCCCATGAAATGTACTGCAGCAGCGCTGAGGAGTGCAGTTACTCTCCCATGAAATGTACTGCAGCAGTGCTGAGAAGTCCAGATACTCTCTCATTAAATGTATTGCAGTAGTGCTGAGAAGTGCAAGTACTCTCCCACTGAATGTATTGCAGCAGTGCTGAGAAGTGCAGGTACTCTCCCATTAAATGTACTACAGTAGTGCTGAGAAGTGCAGGTACTCTCCCTTTAAATGTACTGCAGTAGTGCTGAGAAGTGCAAGTAGTCTCCCATTAAATGGACTGTAGCAGTGCTGAGAAGTGCAGGTACTCTCCCATTAAATGTATTGCAGGAGTGCTGAGAAGTGCAGGTACTCTCCCATTAAATGCACTGTAGCAGTGCTGAGAAGTGCAGGTACTCTCCCATTAAATGTATTGCGGAAGTGCTGTGAAGTGCAGGCACTCTCCCATTATATGTATATGTGCAGGTAGTCTCCCATTAAATGTACTGCAGCAGTGCTGAGAAGTGCAGGTACTATCCCATTAAATGTACTGCAGCAGTGCTGAGAAGTGCAGGTACTCTCCCATTATATGTGCAGGTACTCTCCCATTAAATGTACTGCAGCAGTGCTGAGAAGTTCAGGTACTCTCCCATTAAATGTACTGCAGCAGAGCTGAGAAGTTCAAGTATTCTCCCATTAAATGCACTGCAGCAGTGCTGAGAAGTGCAGGCAAATCTCCCATTTAATGTATTGCAGGAGTGCTGAGAGGTGCAGGACTCTCCCATAAAATGTATGGCAGGAGTGCTGAGAAGTGCAGGCACTCTCCCTCTAAATGTACTGCAGCAACGCTGAAAGGTGCAGAGCTCTCCCATTAAATGTCCTGAAGCAGTGCTGAGAAGTGCCGGTACTCTCCCATTAAATGTGTTGTAGCTGAGAAGTGCAGGTACTCTCCCATTAAATGTATTGCAGCAGTGCTGAGAAGTGCAAGTACTCTCCCATTAAATGTATTGCAGCAGTACTGAGAAGTGCAAGTACTCTCCCTTTAAATTTACTGCAGCAGCGCTGAGAGTTGCAGGACTCTCCCATTAAATGTATTGCAGCAGTGCTGAGAAGTGCTGGTACTCTCCCTTTAAATGTATTGCAGGAGTGCTGAGAAGTGCAGGTACTCTCCCATGAAATGTACTGCAGCAGTGCTGAGAAGTGCAGGTAACTCTCCCATTAAATGCACTGCAGCAGTGCTGAGAAGTGCAGGCACTCTCCCTTTAAATTTACTGCAGCAGCGCTGAGAGTTGCAGGACTCTCCCATTAAATGTATTGCAGCAGTGCTGAGAAGTGCTGGTACTCTCCCATTAAATGTATTGCAGGAGTGCTGAGAAGTGCAGGTACTCTCTCATTAAATGTACTGCAGCAGTGCTGAGAAGTGCAGGTACTCTCCCATTAAAGGTATTGGAGTAGTGCTGAGAAGTGCAGTACTCTCCCATGAAATGTATTGCAGCAGTGCTTCGGAAGTGCAGGTACTCTCCCATTAAATGTATTGCAGGAGTGCTGAGAAGTGCAGGTACTCTCTCATTAAATGCACTGCAGCAGTGCTGAGAAGTGGCGTTACTCTCCCATTAAATGCACTGCAGCAGTGCTGAGAAGTGCAGGCACTCTCCCTTTAAATGTACTGGGTGTGTGCAGGGGTGGGAGCACGCATAATAATGTATTTATCACTCTAATGAGTGGGGAGAGGTGGTCCGACCATGTGACCCGTCAGGCCTATCTCACCTCAGTACACGTTGCACGTGTTCACTCCTTCACACCCCTCACGGCCCCCAGGGGGTAGCTCCCAGAAGGAGCTGGGGTGGCTTGAAGCCCATGATGTCTGTGCTAGGCACTGCCCGGGCCGGCGCGTGTGGAGACCTCACCACCCACATGAGGTGCCCACATGATGCCCTTGGGAGCAGTGCCCAGGAGCACATGCCTTCCTGGGTACTCCGGGCCCCTTCCTGCCAGGGGGTGTTGTGGAGACGGTTGTGACAACATGCGGCCCCCGCCGAGCCCGGAGGCTGCTGGTTTATTTGCAGAGCCCGGAGGAGGGGGCTGTGGCTTCGGCCTCCCTGCAGCTGCTGGGCAGATGCTCCGAGCACGAGACTTGACTCAGAGAAGGGCTGTCTCAGCCTTTCATCCTTCCTGTTGGGGGGGCTCCTCCAGCGGGGCCATCTCTCTTTCTCACTCACTGGTGGCATTCTATGTCGCAGGTACATCACACTGGAACATGTGAGGCCTCTTGTGTGGGCCTAGGTAGCCCCTGGCACCCCCGGGTCTAGTACTGGGCGAGGAAGGTACTTCCTGGAGGCTCCGGCCTCCCTCTGTGGGTGGCAGAACCGAGCCTCAAGGAAAGGCTGACCCCAGCTTCAGGAGCCAGCCACAGTATCAACAGGACCACAGGAATTATGCGGCAGCGAAGGACCAAATTATGCGGTAGAGTTGACAAAATTATGCTGTAAGAAAAACTGCGCAATCCAGCCCAGACAGTAGACGTTTTATTTCATTAGTTTCTCATTTTAACCCCTTCGATACTGTCTTGGAAAAGTCGCACCTCCCGAGGTTTAGGTGGGATGAACAAAAGTAGGGGGTCCGTTCAAAGGGCATGGCCTAACAAATGTAAATAGGAACTCTTTCCAAGGGCGCGGCCTATATAGTTAGGGGCGTGGCTTAAACATGTAAACTGAGACCCCGTGCTCCCCACAGCAGACCCCACCAGTATTTCGGTGCCTCTCCGAGCTTTCATCCAGATTTATCTCACACTGGTGGAAATGCACCTGAAACAAGCCAAGGCTATGACAACAGTATCAGATGCAAGGGTAACACCAATGATTTTGTTCTAAATAAATACATCCAGGATTTTCAAAGCGCTGTAAATCACCCACGAGGGCCTCAAGGCTCTGCACTGTGGGCCGGGGGAGATAAAGCTGATTTGCCCAGGATCACAGGATGAGGACCCCACGCCGAGACTCGAGCCTGGTTCCCCAGCTCCGAAGTCGGCACGCGAGGCCGATACCCCATCCTCTCCCTTCTTATAAATACTGAGTTCAATTTCGGAAATACCAGTGTGAATTACACATTAGACGGTTTTCGAAAGGGGGCGGCGGTGCCCCCACTTGTGCTCCTTTTCTCCCCACATCTTTCTGGACTCTCATTCTGACACTTCAACTCTCATGTCCTAGTTCCTCCTTCACTCTACCCACTGCACACACACTGCACCCCCCGCCTCTGGGCACTGCACCCTCTTTAATTATAGCACAAAAACCCAACACTGTGGAAAACACACCAATGGAAAGCGAGATAAAATAAAACCTGCAGTGCTGAGGAGCTACTCTGCTCACATGGACTGCATCAAAAGTTCTTAGTCATTGCTCAAAAATCCGTGTTTTTACCTATAGAATGAATGACATAAATATAGGGCCCAATGTGGACCCGTTCCAATGTCTATTTATAACAGCTGCCGGATCTGAGATGCGGAGAGCCCCGCCCCACGTAAAGCCCGGTGCATCCCTGCTCCCTGAACACAGCAGTCAGCAGCTGAAAGGCGACACATGAACACCTCCAAAGCGCCTAGTACTGAGCGCGCGGCACACTCTCTTTAGTACCTTTTGATACCTTTAAGCAATAACCTTGACTGGCCTTGGAGGCAGGTATTAGTCACTTCAATGTTTATTTCATTTAAGAACAACAGTAGTTGTGCTCATTCTAAATTACATGAACAGCTCCACCATGTGGCTGAATATAAAAAGTACCAGTTTTGACAGTTAAGTGCCGGTGCCGACCACCGGGAACCACCGGCTCAAATTAAGCACCGACGAGCGAGCATAGTGATGTGGCTGCTGTACGGCCTGTGCATGGCCTGTGCACCCACGTCAGCGGGGCCTTACTCACAGCGGAGAAGTTGCTCCGAAGTTTGTGAAGAAGTCCAGCATCCTACCCTGGTACATGGCGTTACTCACAGCAGGCTGGGCGCGGAGGAGGGGGCACATAGCGTATTGAGAATGATGAAGAGAACAGTGGATGTCCCCGTGAGCAAGAGCTTTAAAGGGCGCAAAGGGTGAGATTAGGGGTAACAGGAAAGACTAGAATGGAACATAAAGCAAAGAGGAGGGAAAAAAACAATGGGGGCTGGTCCGGGGGAGGCAAGGTGGTGAGAACAAGGGCCATAGGGACCTGAGCAAGACACAAAAAGAGCAATATTTTATTTGGAGGGAGGCGGGAACTGTTTGTGGGGGGGGGGGGGGTTAGTTCATAATTTGTTAGAAAATTATGGGAGAATTTTGATTCGTGCATCAAGAAGGATGTTATTAAATAGCGCCAAGCCTGGTCCTTAGTGAACCAGCCTTTTCACAACAGCAAAGGAGCCTGTGGTGATTGTTGTGCCAAGGAGCCACATCCATGACTGAAAACACAGAAGCAACAGAACTGCATAATTCCAGTGGCCCTGAGTGTGAAACAGCAGCCGCACACAATCAATGCAATACACAGGCGCGACTGTCCCTTCAAAGTCAATGGGTCTCTCTTTACATAGATGATGTGATGTGCACTAATCACGAGGGTGTTGCACTTCCGGGTCCAACCACAGACCCAGACATACTTAAAGCATCTATGCAGTGAGGGAAGCCTACTGAAAGTAACAGTGAGGGCTGCAGACAACGTCTCCTCTGAGGATAGGATCTGTCTCCAGTTCTCACACTATGGATCTCCACAGGGCCCAGAAAAGCTTTGGGAGCCCTAGAGAAGATTGTACTGTGTCAAGTGTGTTTCCCATGTTCACTGCACAGGAATCTTTGCTCTCCAAACCCTTAATGTAATTGTAGCAAACTTGGTGTGAGAAAGTAGCCTCTTTCTAGCCTTGTTACCCCCACTTTGGGCCTGTTTGTGAGTATATGTCAGGGTGTTTTCACTGTCTCACTGGGATCCTGCTAGCCAGGGCCCAGTGCTCATGGTGAAAACCCTATGTTTTCAGTATGTTTGTTATGTGTCACTGGGACCCTGCTAGCCAGGACCCCAGTGCTCATAAGTTTGTGACCTATATGTATGTGTTCCCTGTGTGGTGCCTAACTGTCTCACTGAGGCTCTGCTAACCAGAACCTCAGTGGTTATGCTTTCTCTGTACAAATTGTCACTAACAGGCTAGTGACCAATTTCACCAATTTACATTGGCATACTGAAACACCCTTATAATTCCCTAGAGTATGGTAATGTGCTGGTTGCGGAATTCCTCAACCTTATGGTGGTTCTGGCCTGGGTCTTAAAGGACGGGATGGCCACTCATAGAGTTGGTCATACCCTAGATGGGATTTTCACCCGTCCCGAGGAAGCATTTTATCTTTCAACCACCCCATTAGAGTGGACAGATCATGCCCTCCTGACGTTTAAATTTCTGGCCAAGCAGCAGCCCATAATATCCATTCCCCAGAAAAAACTGATAAGACCCTGGAGAAAAATTGCAGTAGAACCACTGAAAGCTACACTTCTACATAATTGGAATGATCCAAAGGTGTCCATGCTGTCACCGCTTGCTAGATTTAATCTGGGCATTCAACAAGCAATGGACACGCTAGCACCGGCAAGAATCTCTGCTTCTCGTATTAGGAAGAAACCTAATCAACCTTGGTTCTCTCAAGCCCTCAAAATCCTTCAGAGGAAATACCGGCAGAAGGAGCGCTGTTGGAAACTCAGCCTCTGCGAAGCCGAGAGGGTGGATCTCAAGCTCGCACTTAACACTTATAAAGAAGCCTGTCGGGTAGCCAAATCGGACTATTTTACATGTAAAATCAGCGAAGCAGCCAACTCTTCTAGAGAACTATTTAGAACTGTTAACGCTCTCACCACTCCTTTAGGCTCTCCCAAAGTAGAAAACTCTCAAGACTTCTGTAATAAAGTAGCCAAATCTTTTGAATGCAAGGTTCTTGACATTTACTCCAGCTTTAGGTTGGATAAGAAACTAGCTAGCCCGTCCCCCCGGCTGACTGTTCATCTGCACCCTGAGGTGACAATTAACGGGACGCCAGACAAGCCACTCTTACTTTCAAAATTTAAGATGCCCTCTCATGAGGCTCTGTGTAAACTGCTCTTGGAAGGAAAATCTGGCTCCCCTTTGGACCCCTGCCCCCCGGCTATCCTCCAATTAGTACCAGAGCTAGTGGTTTCTATGCTGGCCCCTATTTTTCAGGAAGTGCTAGCATCGGGCTTTTACCCCAGGGTTTGGAAAGAAACTACTATTATTCCGCTAAAAAAGAAGGCAGCTGGTAAACCCGATGACTTGACGAACTTACGCCCAATAGCCCTTCTCCCCTATGCGGCCAAAATCTTAGAAAAACATCTTAATAAAGAATTGGTTGATTTCCTGTCTGCCTCTAAAGGCTTGGACAGCTCGCAACATGGTTTTCGGAAATCCCACAGCACTGAATCAGCTCTCATTGCATCTTCGGACACCATACGTAGACTGGTGGATAAGGGGCAGGGGGTCTTTCTGGTGTTATTGGATTTGTCGGCAGCTTTTGACACCATTGCTCCCCATATCCTGCTAGACCGCTTATATCAGGCAGGCATTAGAGACCAGGCTCTTAAATTGATCGAATCTTTTCTATCTGACAGGTGGGCCACAGTTAGCAGTGGCGATTTTAGATCCTTTGCCTACCTGTTGCCGTGTGGGGTCCCTCAGGGCTCCTCTTTAAGCCCGACGCTATTTAACGTGTACGTGGCACCGCTGGCAGAGCTGGTTCGCTCTTTTGGCTTTATTCCCACTTCATATGCAGACGATACTCAAATCATTATCCCTATTGATAAAGATCTTGAAGAAGTGGCTGTCCGCTTCAACGCCTGTATGACAGCAGTCAATCACTGGATGAAGTCCAACTGGTTGAAACTCAACTGTGAAAAAACTGAGATCTTGTGCTTTGGAATTGAAAGGGTACATTGGTCTTCTAGCTGGTGGCCTGAAGAGTGTGGGACGCTTCCTGTTCCACGGTCTACCTCAAGAAATTTAGGAGTAGTATTTGATGAGCAACTGTCATTTAAACCTCAGGTCAATCTGACAGTCAAGTCCTGTCTGTGGACTATGAAGAAATTAAAAAAAAATATTTCCTTTTATTCCACAGACCTGTAGAACCACTGTCATTTTGGCTTTAGTCATTTCCAGATTGGATTATGGAAATGCGCTTTTACTCAATCTGGACAAAGAATCTTTGCACAAACTACAGCTGATGCAGAATACTGCTGCCAGGCTGTTATTAAAATTGCCTCGTGGGGCCTCTGTTAAGAGGTGCCTTAAAGATCTACACTGGCTTCCGGTAATCCATCGGCTCTCTTTTAAGGCTCTCTGCATCACTCACAAGGCTGTCCATGGGATTGGGCCTACGACACTAACCACCAAGCTGCAATGACACAGGCCGAATCGGCTGTTGCGCTCGGCCTGTGCCTATCAAATTCAAACATCCCGCACTAAGAAAGTAAAGTGGGGAGACAGAGCATTTACCATTGCAGCTGCTAAAATTTGGAACTCTCGACCATTGAATATAAGGCAAGAACATAACTATTTAATATTTAGGAAATTGGTCAAGACCTGGCTGTTTCCTCAATAAGTTTGGGAGTTCTCTGGTCAAGTTACCCCGCCTTACCCAGTTAGCGCTTCGATGCCCTTGGGCCGGAATGCGCTTTATAAATACTCAATACAATACAATACAATACTGAGGTACCCAGGGTATTGGGGTTCCAGGAGATCCCTATGGGATGCAGCATTTCTTTTGCCACCCATAGGGAGCTCTGACAATTCTTACACAGGCCTGCCACTGCAGCCTGAGTGAAATAACGTCCACATTATTTCACAGCCATTTACCACTGCACTTAAGTAACTTATAAGTCACCTATATGTCTAACCTTTACCTGGTAAAGGTTGGGTGCTAAGTTACTTAGTGTGTGGGCACCCTGGCACTAGCCAAGGTGCCCCCACATTGTTCAGGACAAATTCCCCGGACTTTGTGAGTGTGGGGACACCATTACACGCGTGCACTACACATAGGTCACTACATATGTGTAGCTTCACAATGGTAACTCCGAATATGGCCATGTAACATGTCTATGATCATGGAATTGCCCCCTCTATGCCATCCTGGCATAGTTGGCACAATCCCATGATCCCACGGGTCTGTAGCACAGACCCTGGTACTGCCAAACTGCCTTTTCAGGGGTTTCACTGCAGCTGCTGCTGCTGCCAACCCCTCAGACAGGTTTCTGCCCTCCTGGGGTCCAGCCAGGCTTGGCCCAGGATGGCAGAACAAAGGACTTCCTCAGAGAGAGGGTGTTACACCCTTTCCCTTTTCAAAAAGGTGTTAAGGCAGGGGAGGAGTAGCCTCCCCCAGCCTCTGGAAATGCTTTCATGGGCACAGATGGTGCCCATTTCTGCATAAGCCAGTCTACACCGGTTCAGGGACCCCTCAGCCCTGCTCTGGTGCGAAACAGGACAAAGGAAAGGGGAGTGATCACTCCCCTGACCTGCACCTCCCCTGGGAGGTGCCCAGAGCTCCTCCAGTGTGCTCCAGACCTCTGCCATCTTGGAAACAGAGGTGCTGCTGGCACACTGGACTGCTCTGAGTGGCCAGGGCCAGCAGGTGACGTCAGAGACTCCTTCTGATCAGCTCCTTCAGGTGTTGCTAGCCTATCCTCTCTCCTAAGTAGCCAAAGCCTCTTTTCTGGCTATTTAGGGTCTCTGCTTTGGGGATTTCCTTAGATAACGAATGCAAGAGCTCATCAGAGTTCCTCTGCATCTCTCTCTTCACCTTCTGCCAAGGAATCGACTGCTGACCGCGCTGGAAGCCTGCAAAACTGCAACAAAGTAGCGAAGATGACTACTGCAACTCTGTAACGCTGATCCTGCCGCCTTCTCAACTGTTTTCCTGGTGGTGCATGCTGTGGGGGTAGTCTGCCTCCTCTCTGCACTAGAAGCTCCGAAGAAATCTCCCGTGGGTCGACGGAATTGTCCACCTGCTACCGCAGGCACCAAAGAACTGCATCACCAGTCCCCTGGGTCTCCTCTCAGTACGACGAGCGAGGTCCCTTGAATCCAGCAACTCTGTCCAAGTGACTCCCACAGTCCAGTGACTCTTCAGTCCAAGTTTGGTGGAGGTAAGTCTTTGCCTCCCCACGCCAGACTGCATTGCTGGGAACCATGTCTTTTGCAGCTACTCCGGCCTCTGTGCACTTCCGGCGGAAATCCTTTGTGCACAGCCAAGCCTGGGTCCACGGCACTCTAACCTGCATTGCACAACTTTCTAAGTTGTCCTCCGGCGGCGTGGGACTCCTTTGTGCAACCTTGGGTGAGCACTGTTTCACTCCTCTTTGTAGTGCCTGTTCTGGCACTTCTGCAGGTGCTGCCTGCTTCTGAGAGGGCTCCTTGTCTTGCTGGACGCCTCCTCTGTCCCCTGACGCAATTGGCGACATCCTGGTCCCTCCTGGGCCACAGCAGCATCCAAAAACCCTAACTGCACAATTTGCAGCTAGCAAGGCTTGCTGGCAGTCTTTCGGCGGGAAAACACTTCTGCACGACTCTTCACGATGTGGGACATCCATCCTCCAAAGGGGAAGTTTCTAGCCCTTGTCGTTCCTGCAGAATCCTCAGCTTCTACTGCCTAGTAGCAGCTTCTTTGCACCCACAGCTGGCATTTCCTGGTCATCTGCCCATCTCCGACTTGCTTGTGACTTTTGGACTTGGTCCCCTTGTTCCACAGGTACCCTCGTTTGAAATCCATCGTTGTTGCATTGCTGGTTTGTGTCTTTCCTGCAGAATTCCCCTATCACGACTTCTGTGTCCTTTGGGGAACTTTAGTGCACTTTGCACTCACTTTTCAGGGTCTTGGGGTGGGCTATTTTTCTAACCCTCACTGTTTTCTTACAGTCCCAGCGACCCTCTACAAGGTCACATAGGTTTGGGGTCCATTCGTGGTTCGCATTCCACTTTTGGAGTATATGGTTTGTGTTGCCCCTATTCCTATGTGTACCCATTGCATCCTATTGTAACTATACATTGTTTGCACTGTTTTCTAATACTATACTGCATATTTTTGGTATTGTGTACATATATCTTGTGTATATTTGCTATCCTCATACTGAGGGTACTCACTGAGATACTTTTGGCATATTGTCATAAAAATAAAGTACCTTTATTTTTAGTATATCTGTGTATTGTGTTTTCTTATGATATTGTGCATATGACACTAAGTGGTACTGTAGTAGCTTCACACGTCTCCTAGTTCAGCCTAAGCTGCTCTGCTAAGCTACCATTATCTATCAGCCTAAGCTGCTAGACACCCTATACACTAATAAGGGATAACTGGGCCTGGTGCAAGGTGCAAGTACCCCTAGGTACTCACTACAAGCCAGTCCAGCCTCCTACACTTGGCCTGAAACTAGAACCTTACTCAGGCCTCAGTGCTCCCACGTATTTCGTCGGTCGCAGTACGCCTCGTTCTGTAGTAGAACAGGAAGAAACCTAAAGATGAAGCATGCCACCAATGGATAACCCTGGTGAGTGAGGGCTTTTCATACAAAAAACCTTTTTTCTCTCTGTGGAAGTCACTTCAGACTGGGCCTTTTTGTACAATTACATAAGTTCTAAGGAGGACACACCCAGTCCCATCAAACCCTCCTTCTCTCCCTTTTGTTGGCATATTATAAAAATATGTCAGTGGCTTGAGAGGGTTGTAAGTGAGAGCTATCCGGACCATCAGTCTTAAGGACAGTCCTCAAAAACAGGTTTGCAGACTGTCCGGAAACCTAGATTTAAAAATAAAAGCCCATTGCAGTCCCACATTGGAGAAATACATTTTTGTCCATTTTGAATCCATGAAACTAAAGTTCAGACCATGGAAACCTTATCCAGAAAAACCTTACAAATGTAAAATAAAATACCTATCAAGGCTTCTGGCAAGGCCCTATGGCCAGCCTGAGGTGAACATGGTTGAAGGCCGTGTGCAGTGGAGCTTGGATGTTAGTGACAGGTTACCATATTATTAGCAAATTACAACTTTTTCACCCCCTGGAACCTTGCCCTCTAGTGACATATTTGCATGAAGCTCCATATACTCAGCATCAGCTAAACACTGTAAGGGTCGTCAAATTCCATACCGGGTCACAAAACGCCTCCAGGCATGTTTGCAAATAAAACAAAACTTGGCTTTAACTTTGCACCATTTTTAGGATCAGCCTAAAACCTGAGATTCCTGCACTGGGCTGAACATGCTAACAACCTGTCAAATAGCAAATAGATTAATAAACCTGTGTCAACCTTAATATCAAATGAACAATAGGTGGCCCTTAACACGCTCCTCTTTGATGGATTTATATGAAACTCAAGATATCAAGAATAAGCGAAAGATGGTGGGGATCTGCCTAAATTCTTGTAGATTTGTCAAATGGTCCTAAACATATAAGCACACCAAATGCATGTATATTTCACGAAACACGCCTGTGTAGTTCTGTGGAGCTCAGTCTCCATTGAAAAGTATTATTTAGTTTTTTTAAATAATCCAACAAATCTGCATGAAACTTTCCAAAAGTACTCCCATTTTGGGGTACTCATGGCATGGTTCAAGCGTATCTGTCAAACGGTGGTAAAAATAAGGTAGGATATCAAAAGAGACGTTTCCCATTATAACTCCTATAGCATTTTTTGATCCTCGATATAGAAAAAAACTGTTGAACAGAATACCACCAAACCTGGCATGTAAGTAGACCTTTACTCAAATAAGTGCCTTGGCTTGGTTTGGTGTATATCTGATCGGAAGTTTAAAAAAATACTATTTGAAAGAGTTCAAAGCTTAAATTATAGACCTAGCTAGACAGTTGATCTGTAACAGTCTAGGGACCCGATGCACAAAGGTAAGCTTAGATTTTTGGTCTAAGTTTAGACGAAACGTCTACGTTTATGACTTTTTGGTATTCCCAAAGGAAAGTTACAAGTAGTATCTTTACGTCTGCAATCTGGGGCGGAGGGAATCTCCGCACTCGGGGCGCAGATCTGCCTCGAGTGCGGAGATTCCACTCCAGGTGTGGAGAGTACAATCCGGGTACAGAGATTACACTGTGGGTGCGGAGAGTACACTCCGGGTGTGGAGATTACACTGCGGGTGCAGAGAGTACAATCCGGGTGCGGAGATTGCACTGCGGGTGCGGAGAGTACAATCCAAGAGCGGAGATTACACTGCGGGTGCGGAGAGTACACTCCGGGTGCGGAGATTACACTGCGGGTGCAGAGAGTACACTCCGGGTGCGGAGATTACACTGCGGGTGCGGAGAGTACAATCCAAGAGCGGAGATTACACTGCGGGTGCGAAGAGTACACTCCGGGTGCGGAGATTACACTGCGGGTGCGGAGAGTACACTCCGGGTGTGGAGATTACACTGCGGGTGCAGAGAGTACAATCCGGGTGCGGAGATTGCACTGCGGGTGCGGAGAGTACAATCCAGGAGCGGAGATTACACTGCGGGTGCGGAGAGTACACTCCGGGTGCGGAGATTAAACTGCGGGTGCGGAGAGTACACTCCGGGTGCGGAGATTACACTGCGGGTGCGGAGAGTACAATCCGGGTGCGGAGATTACACTGCGGGTGGGGAGAGTACAATCCGGGTGCGGAGATTACACTGCGGGTGGGGAGAGTACAAGCCAGGAGCGGAGATTACACTGCGGGTGCGGAGAGTACACTCCGGGTGCGGAGATTACACTGCGGGTGCGGAGAGTACACTCCGGGTGCGGAGATTACACTGCGGGTGCGGAGAGTACAATCCGGGTGCGGAGATTACACTGCGGGTGGGGAGAGTACAATCCGGGTGCAGATATTACACTGCGGGTGGGGAGAGTACAATCCGGGTGCGGAGATTACACTGCGGGTGCGGAGAGTACAATCCGGGTGCGGAGATTCCACTGCGGGTATAGAGAGTACAATTCGGGTGCGGAGATTACACTGCGGGTGTAGAGAGTACAATCCGGGTACGGAGACTACACTGTGGGTGCGGAGAGTACACTCCGGGTGCGGAGATTACACTCTAGGTGTGGAGAGTACACTCCGGGTGCGGAGATTACACTGCGGGTGTAGAGAGTACAATCCGGGTACGGAGACTACACTGTGGGTGCGGAGAGTACACTCCGGGAGCGGAGACTACACTGCGGGTGCAGAGAGTACACTCCGGGTGCAGAGACTACACTGTGGGTGTAGAGAGTACAATCCGGGTGCGGAGATTACACTGCGGGTGCGGAGAGTACAATCTGGGTGCATTGATTCCACTCTAGGTGCGGAGAGTACAATCCGGGTGCAGAGATTACACTGCGGGTGCAGAGAGTACAATCCGGGAGCGGAGATTACACTGCGGGTGCAGAGAGTACACTCCGGGTGCGGAGATTACACTGCGGGTGCAGAGATTACACTGCGGGTGTGAAGAGTACAATCCGGGTGCAGAGATTACACTGCGGGTGTAGAGAGTACAATCCGGGTGCGGAGATTCCACTCTAGGTGCGGAGAGTACAATCCGGGTGCGGAGATTACACTGCGGGTGCAGAGAGTACAATCCGGGTGCGGAGATTACACTGTGGGTGTGGAGAGTACACTCTGGGTGCGGAGATTACACTGCGGGTGCAGAGAGTACAATCCGGGTGCGGAGATTACACTGCGGGTGCAGAGAGTACAATCCGGGTGCGGAGATTACACTGCTGTTGTAGAGTGGAACCCCAGATTTCAGCACTGAGATTCTACCCCGAGTGCAGAGATTACTCCTGAGTGCAGACGTAAAGATACTACTTGTAACGCACCTTTGTGGATACTGAAAAGTCGTAAACTTAGACTTTTGGTTTAAATTTAGAACAAAAGTCTAAGTTTACCTTTGTGGATCGGCCCCGGAGATCTCTATAAAAACCTGGGTTGCAAATTTCCGGAAGCCTCTGCAAACCCAAAATTGAAAAAAATACTCATAACTAATTGGACAAGGAAGCTTTGTCTCCTAATGGGTACTTTGGTTACATAAACGCCAAAGTCAGGTTTGCATACCTGAAGTTGGTCACACAGAGGGAATTCTGCTGCTGCCCCCATGGCAAGACTGGCGCTCCGGTCCCGAGTCCTGAGAAAGTAGAATGAAAAAAGCCAATAGGGAACCGGGGTAGCACAGCCTGACCTCCTGGCTCAGGGGAGAGGTTTAGAAAAAAAAACCAAGTAACAACATTTTTAAGAAAGTATATTTTTCCCTAGGACTTGTGGACCTTGCAGCATGATTCACTGGTACCAGCTCTGGTGCTGAGGTCTGCAAAACGTAACCACATGTCCACAAACCTTTGACATTAGGGGCCAGATGTAGCAAAGGTTTTTACCCATTCTGTGTCTATGGGAAAAAGTGTTTATACATATGGCCCTAGGTCCTGATCCTCAATGCCAGGCGAAGCAGGGGTTGGCCGGCCACAGAGGGCGCGGCCATAGGCCAGGCCGGGCGAACGATCTTTGCTACACTGAACCTTGGGCTGAGTGCAGCAGGGAGGGGGTCACCTCACTGCAGCTGGTGGGACACCAAGGGCCAGGCCCCGCAGCCATCCTTGCTGCACATGACTAAAGGTCATGCCATGCAGGGCTTGGCAGTGCACACACGGCTGGGCATAAGGCCCGCAGCCGGTCCCTGCTGTGCCCAGGAGGTGGCCATGTGCAGTGCCAGTCAGCAATGAACAGAAGCTGAGGTCCAAAACACGGCTCCATCCAGAATATGATAAAAAAATCCCAAACATTTATTGAAAAAAACAAAGGTTAAATTTATGGTTAGCTTTGCTTATAAAACTATTAAGGATGTTTAAAAAAAACTGAAATTCACTGAAAAAAGGGATGGCGAAATTGCAGTTATGGGTACAAAGCAAAACCTGAAAAACACTGCACAGCAGGGGCTTTCATAAGGTGAAGTTATGGGGTGTTGGGTGCAGGGCATGACCAGAGGCTTGGCCCTATGTCCAATCCCTCAGTGCGCAGAGGGGGAGTTAGGGGTGCTGGGTGCGGGGCATGGCCAGAAGCTTGGCCCTATGGCCACTCCCTCAGTGCACAGAGGGGGAGTTAGGGGTGTTGGGTGCATGGCCAGAGGCTAGGCCCTACGGTCACTCCCTCAGTGCGCAGAGGGGGAGTTAGGGGTGCTGGGTGCGGGGCACGGCCAGAAGCTAGGCCCTACGGTCACTCCCTCAGTGCGCAGAGGGGGAGTTAGGGGAGATGGGTGCAGGGCAGGGCCAAAGGCTAGGCCCTACGGTCACTCCCTCAGTGCGCAGAGGGGGAGTTAGGGGAGATGGGTGCAGGGCACGGCCAGAGGCTAGGCCCTACGGTCACTCCCTCAGTGCGCAGAAGGGGAGTTAGGGGTGTTGGGTGCATGGCCAGAGGCTAGGCCCTACGGTCACTCCCTCAGTGCGCAGAGGGGGAGTTAGGGGTGCTGGGTGCGGGGCACGGCCAGAGGCTAGGCCCTACGGTCACTCCCTCAGTGCGCAGAGGGGGAGTTAGGGGTGTTGGGTGCATGGCCAGAGGCTAGGCCCTACGGTCACTCCCTCAGTGCGCAGAGGGGGAGTTAGGGGTGTTGGGTGCAGGGCACGGTCTGAGGCTAGGCCCTACGGTCACTCCCTCAGAGCGCAGAGGGGGAGTTAGGGGTGTTGGGTGCAGGGCATGGCCAGAGGATAGGCCCTACGGTCACTCCCTCAGTGCGCAGAGGGGGAGTTAGGGGTGTTGGGTGCATGGCCAGAGGCTAGGCCCTACGGTCACTCCCTCACTGCGCAGAGGGGGAGTTAGGGGTGCTGGGTGAGGGGCATGGCCAGAAGCTAGGCCCTACGGTCACTCCCTCAGTGCGCAGAGGGGGAGTTAGGGGTGCTGGGTGCAGGGCACGGCCAGAGGCTAGGCCCTATGGTCACTCCCTCAGTGCGCAGAGGGGGAGTTAGGGGAGATGGGTGCAGGGCATGGCCAAAGGCTAGGCCCTACGGTCACTCCCTCAGTGCGCAGAGGGGGAGTTAGGGGAGATGGGTGCAGGGCACAGCCAGAGGCTAGGCCCTACGGTCACTCCCTCAGTGCGCAGAGGGGGAGTTAGGGGTGTTGGGTGCATGGCCAGAGGCTAGGCCCTACGGTCACTCCCTCAGTGCGCAGAGGGGGAGTTAGGGGTGTTGGGTGCAGGGCACGGCCAGAGGCTAGGCCCTACGGTCACTCCCTCAGTGCGCAGAGGGGGAGTTAGGGGTGCTGGGTGCAGGGCACGGCCAGAGGCTAGGCCCTACGGTCACTCCCTCAGTGCGCAGAGGGGGAGTTAGGGGAGATGGGTGCAGGGCACGGCCAAAGGCTAGGCCCTACGGTCACTCCCTCAGTGCGCAGAGGGGGAGTTAGGGGTGCTGGGTGCGGGGCATGGCCAGAGGCTAGGCCCTACGGTCAATCCCTCAGTGCGCAGAGGGGGAGTTAGGGGAGATGGGTGCAGGGCAGGGCCAAAGGCTAGGCCCTACGGTCACTCCCTCAGTGCGCAGAGGGGGAGTTAGGGGTGTTGGGTGCAGGGCACGGCCAGAGGCTAGGCCCTACGGTCAATTCCTCAGTGCGCAGAGGGGGAGTTAGGGGAGATGGGTGCAGGGCACGGCCAAAGGCTAGGCCCTACAGTCACTCCCTCAGTGCGCAGAGGGGGAGTTAGGGGTGTTGGGTGCAGGGCACGGCCAGAGGCTAGGCCCTACGGTCACTCCCTCAGTGCGCAGAGGGGGAGTTAGGGGTGCTGAGTGCGGGGCACGGCCAGAGGCTAGGCCCTACGGTCACTCCCTCAGTGCGCAGAGGGGGAGTTAGGGGAGATGGGTGCAGGGCACGGCCAGAGGCTAGGCCCTACGGTCACTCCCTCAGTGCGCAGAGGGGGAGTTAGGGGTGTTGGGTGCATGGCCAGAGGCTAGGCCCTACGGTCACTCCCTCAGTGCACAGAGGGGGAGTTAGGGGTGCTGGGTGCAGGGCACAGCAAGAGGCTAGGCCCTATGGTCACTCCCTCAGTGCGCAGAGGGGGAGTTAGGGGAGATGGGTGCAGGGCATGGCCAAAGGGTAGGCCCTACGGTCACTCCCTCAGTGCGCAGAGGGGGAGTTAGGGGAGATGGGTGCAGGGCATGGCCAGAGGCTAGGCCCTGTTGCCAATCCCTCAGTGCGCAGAGGGGGAGTTAGGGGTGCTGGGTGCGGGGCACGGCCAGAGGCTCGGCCCTACGGTCACTCCCTCAGTGCGCAGAGGGGGAGTTAGGGGAGATGGGTGCAGGGCACGCCCAGAGGCTAGGCCCTACGGTCAATCCCTCAGTGCGCAGAGGGGGAGTTAGGGGAGATGGGTGCAGGGCACGGCCAAAGGCTAGGCCCTACGGTCACTCCCTCAGTGCGCAGAGGGGGAGTTAGGGGTGCTGGGTGCAGGGCACGGCCAGAGGCTAGGCCCTACGGTCACTCCCTCAGTGCGCAGAGGGGGAGTTAGGGGAGATGGGTGCAGGGCACGGCCAGAGGCTAGGCCCTACGGTCACTCCCTCAGTGCGCAGAGGGGGAGTTAGGGGTGTTGGGTGCATGGCCAGAGGCTAGGCCCTACGGTCACTCCCTCAGTGCGCAGAGGGGGAGTTAGGGGTGCTGGGTGCGGGGCATGGCCAGAGGCTAGGCCCTACGGTCACTCCCTCAGTGCGCAGAGGGGGAGTTAGGGGAGATGGGTGCAGGGCACGGGCAGAGGCTAGGCCCTACGGTCACTCCCTCAGTGCGCAGAGGGGGAGTTAGGGGAGATGGGTGCAGGGCACGGCCAGAGGCTAGGCCCTACGGTCACTCCCTCAGTGCGCAGAGGGGGAGTTAGGGGTGTTGGGTGCAGGGCACGGCCAGAGGCTAGGCCCTACGGTCACTCCCTCAGTGCGCAGAGGGGGAGTTAGGGGTGCTGGGTGCAGGGCACGGCCAGAGGCTAGGCCCTACGGTCACTCCCTCAGTGCGCAGAGGGGGAGTTAGGGGAGATGGGTGCAGGGCATGGCCAGAGGCTAGGCCCTGTTGCCAATCCCTCAGTGCGCAGAGGGGGAGTTAGGGGTGTTGGGTGCAGGGCACGGCCAGAGGCTAGGCCCTACGGTCACTCCCTCAGTGCGCAGAGGGGGAGTTAGGGGTGTTGGGTGCACGGCCAGAGGCTAGGCCCTACGGTCACTCCCTCAGTGCGCTGAGGGGGAGTTAGGGGAGATGGGTGCAGGGCATGGCCAAAGGCTAGGCCCTACGGTCACTCCCTCAGTGCGCAGAGGGGGAGTTAGGGGTGTTGGGTGCAGGGCACGGCCAGAGGCTAGGCCCTACGGTCACTCCCTCAGTGCGCAGAGGGGGAGTTAGGGGTGCTGGGTGCGGGGCACGGCCAGAGGCTAGGCCCTACGGTCAATCCCTCAGTGCGCAGAGGGGGAGTTAGGGGAGATGGGTGCAGGGCATGGCCAAAGGCTAGGCCCTACGGTCACTCCCTCAGTGCGCAGAGGGGGAGTTAGGGGTGTTGGGTGCATGGCCAGAGGCTAAGCCCTACGGTCACTCCCTCAGTGCGCAGAGGGGGAGTTAGGGGTATTGGGTGCAAGGCACGGCCAGAGGCTAGGCCCTACGGTCACTCCCTCAGTGCGCAGAGGGGGAGTTAGGGGTGTTGGGTACAGGGCACGGCCAGAGGCTAGGCCCTACGGTCACTCCCTCAGTGCGCAGAGGGGGAGTTAGGGGTTCTGGGTGCAGGGCACGGCCAGAGGCTAGGCCCTACGGTCACTCCCTCAGTGCGCAGAGGGGGAGTTAGGGGAGATGGGTGCAGGGCACGGCCAGAGGCTAGGCCCTACGGTCAATCCCTCAGTGCGCAGAGGGGGAGTTAGGGGTGCTGGGTGCAGGGCACGGCCAGAGGCTAGGCCCTACGGTCAATCCCTCAGTGCGCAGAGGGGGAGTTAGGGGAGATGGGTGCAGGGCACGGCCAAAGGCTAGGCCCTACGGTCACTCCCTCAGTGCGCAGAGGGGGAGTTAGGGGTGCTGGGTGCAGGGCACGGCCAGAGGCTAGGCCCTACGGTCACTCCCTCAGTGCGCAGAGGGGGAGTTAGGGGAGATGGGTGCAGGGCACGGCCAGAGGCTAGGCCCTACGGTCACTCCCTCAGTGCGCAGAGGGGGAGTTAGGGGAGATGGGTGCAGGGCACGGCCAGAGGCTAGGCCCTACGGTCACTCCCTCAGTGCGAAGAGGGGGAGTTAGGGGTGTTGGGTGCATGGCCAGAGGCTAGGCCCTACGGTCACTCCCTCAGTGCACAGAGGGGGAGTTAGGGGTGCTGGGTGCAGGGCACGGCCAGAGGCTAGGCCCTATGGTCACTCCCTCAGTGCGCAGAGGGGGAGTTAGGGGAGATGGGTGCAGGGCATGGCCAAAGGGTAGGCCCTACGGTCACTCCCTCAGTGCGCAGAGGGGGAGTTAGGGGAGATGGGTGCAGGGCATGGCCAGAGGCTAGGCCCTGTTGCCAATCCCTCAGTGCGCAGAGGGGGAGTTAGGGGTGCTGGGTGCGGGGCACGGCCAGAGGCTAGGCCCTACGGTCACTCCCTCAGTGCGCAGAGGGGGAGTTAGGGGAGATGGGTGCAGGGCACGGCCAGAGGCTAGGCCCTACGGTCACTCCCTCAGTGCGCAGAGGGGGAGTTAGGGGAGATGGGTGCAGGGCACGGCCAGAGGCTAGGCCCTACGGTCACTCCCTCAGTGCGCAGAGGGGGAGTTAGGGGTGTTGGGTGCATGGCCAGAGGCTAGGCCCTACGGTCACTCCCTCAGTGCGCAGAGGGGGAGTTAGGGGTGCTGGGTGCGGGGCATGGCCAGAGGCTAGGCCCTACGGTCACTCCCTCAGTGCGCAGAGGGGGAGTTAGGGGAGATGGGTGCAGGGCACGGCCAGAGGCTAGGCCCTACGGTCACTCCCTCAGTGCGCAGAGGGGGAGTTAGGGGTGTTGGGTGCATGGCCAGAGGCTAGGCCCTACGGTCACTCCCTCAGTGCGCAGAGGGGGAGTTAGGGGTGCTGGGTGCGGGGCATGGCCAGAGGCTAGGCCCTACGGTCACTCCCTCAGTGCGCAGAGGGGGAGTTAGGGGTGCTGGGTGCAGGGCACGGCCAGAGGCTAGGCCCTACGGTCACTCCCTCAGTGCGCAGAGGGGGAGTTAGGGGAGATGGGTGCAGGGCATGGCCAGAGGCTAGGCCCTGTTGCCAATCCCTCAGTGCGCAGAGGGGGAGTTAGGGGTTTTGGGTGCAGGGCACGGCCAGAGGCTAGGCCCTACGGTCACTCCCTCAGTGCGCAGAGGGGGAGTTAGGGGTGTTGGGTGCACGGCCAGAGGCTAGGCCCTACGGTCACTCCCTCAGTGCGCAGAGGGGGAGTTAGGGGAGATGGGTGCAGGGCACGGCCAGAGGCTAGGCCCTACGGTCACTCCCTCAGTGCGCAGAGGGGGAGTTAGGGGTGTTGGGTGCACGGCCAGAGGCTAGGCCCTACGGTCACTCCCTCAGTGCACAGAGGGGGAGTTAGGGGTGTTGGGTGCACGGCCAGAGGCTAGGCCCTACGGTCACTCCCTCAGTGCACAGAGGGGGAGTTAGGGGTGTTGGGTGCACGGCCAGAGGCTAGGCCCTACGGTCACTCCCTCAGTGCGCAGAGGGGGAGTTAGGGGAGATGGGTGCAGGGCACGGCCAGAGGCTAGGCCCTACGGTCACTCCCTCAGTGCGCAGAGGGGGAGTTAGGGGTGTTGGGTGCATGGCCAGAGGCTAGGCCCTACGGTCACTCCCTCAGTGCGCAGAGGGGGAGTTAGGGGTGCTGGGTGCAGGGCATGGCCAGACGCTAGGCCCTACGGTCACTCCCTCAGTGCGCAGAGGGGGAGTTAGGGGTGTTGGGTGCAGGGCACGGCCAGAGGCTAGGCCCTACGGTCACTCCCTCAGTGCGCAGAGGGGGAGTTAGGGGTGTTGGGTGCAGGGCACGGCCAGAGGCTAGGCCCTACGGTCACTCCCTCAGTGCGCAGAGGGGGAGTTAGGGGAGATGGGTGCACGGCCAGAGGCTAGGCCCTACGGTCACTCCCTCAGTGCGCAGAGGGGGAGATGGTTGAATATGATCAAGAAACTCTAGAAATTTACTGATAAACTAAAAGTTAAAGTGACGCTATGGTTTGGCAATAAGATCTTATCTTACCTTAAAATAAAAACATAAATTCACTGACAAACACAAAGTTTAAAGTGATAGCATAACTAGGTGTGAAATATCATAAAAACGAATGTTTAAATACCAAAAAACATGAACCTCATCAGCCACAGTTTACAGAGCTAAGTGTAACATGTGCCCCCGCCAGGCACTGCTTATGACTTCACATATGAGATCCCTCACAAGATGGTAAATGACATCATTGATGACTTCACTGATGACACCACAGTGACGTAGAGCACAGAGTTACTGAGTTTTCTCATGTGGGTCAACAGCATGTAAACAGCCCAAGTCTTGGAGGCGTGTGGTGTGCGCGAAAGGTTATATGTGCACCGTTTACAAGTCACTTAAGTGTGTGGAACAAGTACTACAGCATGTTAAACATGGTGATGTCATCAATGATGTTATTTAAGACGTTATCAGTGATGTCATGTATGATGTCATAAAACATGTCATGAGTGATGTCATATGTGAAGTCATAAGCGTGCATGGGGGGGGTGCAAGCTATAGTTAGCTCAATAAACTATAACTGATGAATTTCAGTGTTTTTTAAAATTTTAAACAATAGCCCAAGGCCTAATTGTAACGTAACTTTAATCTTAGTTTTTTTTGTCAGTGAACATATTTAAATATACAGTATAGGTATAGCAGGGCTAATAGAATTATGGAGCAGGGAAGTTCCAAATTATGCGGCAGGGTTGAGTAAATGATGTGGTGAGAAAAGGCAAATTATGTGGCATTGTGGGGCACAGTTTGTACTAATATTAACTTCATTATTTTGTCATTTTTTAAACTGGCCACACTCTCTGGGCACCGGTAAAAATCTCACAATAAGCAACAGAGAGTTGATCACACCAGCTTTGCAAAGGGCCTTCCACCGCGCAGCAACACGCGGTGTTGCATAGTTAGTAACTTTTGAACTATTTGAGCTAGAAACATTTTTTTGTTAACATCTTCAGATTATGAAGTAGATGATGGATTATGTGGCAAATCTATAATTATGTGGAAATCGTAGCGGCCGCACAATGGTATAATTCCACTGGCCCTGATGTATAGGCACAGAGAGTGTGAGTAAATCCCCTCCAGCACTGACATGCATCCAGGAGCCCGAGGCTGGGCCCTGCAGCTGCGCCCATCCCTGGGGGGCCCTTCTCTTCCCCACACAGGGGCCGCGCAGTGACTGAGTCCAGGGGAGGGAGTGCACCCCTGGGCCGCGGGCGTGTGCTGTTATTACAAGAGGCTCTGTGCAGACGGCCTGGGGAGGCTGCAGGCCCCCCAGCCCTCCCCGGAGGGCTCTGTTTACCTTGGCACCCTGTCCCCAAACAGTGCTCTCAGTATCCTGGATGTGCCGAGCGTTCAAACAAGATCCAGCCCTGGGAACGAGAGGGCCTGGGGACCTGGCATAGACCTCACTGCTGATAACTCAGTCTGGGGACGGATTATGCTTTAATAATATCAGCTCTGCAGCCGGCTCCCTTACACTGACCTCTGCAAGGCGGAGTGTGGAGCTTCTGCCAAAAGCATGGCCTCTCCGTGTGGCAGCTTAATGGACTTCCTTCATGAGAGTTTGAAGCTGTGACCCCTGGCTTCTTTCCTGTGACCCCTGGCTTGCCTCCTGTAACCCCTGGCTCGCCTCCTGCGACCCCTGGCTCCCCTTCTGCAACCCCTGCCTCCTCTTCTGTGACCCCTGGCTCATCTCCTGTGACCCGTGGCTGCCTCCTCTGACCCCTGGCTTGCCTCCTGCGGCCCCTGGCTCTCTCCTGCAACCCCTGGCTCGCCTCCTGCGACCTCTGGCTTGCCTCCTGTGGCCCCTGGCTTCCTACCTGTGACCCCTGTAACCCCTGGCTCGCCTCCTGCGACCCCTGGCTCCTCTTCTGTGACCCCTGGCTCATCTCCTGTGACCCCTGGCATGTCTCCTGCAACCCCTGGCTTGCCTCTTGTGGCCCCTGGCTTGTCTCCTGAAACCCTGGCTTGCCTCCTGCGACCCCTGGCATGTCTCCTGCAACCTCTGGCTTGCTTCTTGCAACCTCTGGCTTGCCTCCTGCAACCCCTGGAATGTCTCCTGCAACCCATGGCTTGCCTTCTGTGACCCCTGGCTCATCTCTTGAACTCCTGGCTTGCCTCCTGCGACCCCTGGCTTGCTTCTTGCAACCTCTGGCTTCCTTCCTGTGACCCCTGGCTCACCTCCTGCGACCTCTGGCTCACTTCCTGCAGCCCCTGGCTCCTCTCCTGTGACCCCTGACCTGCCTCCTGCAACTCCTGGCTCACCTCCTATAACCCCTGGCTCACTTCCTGCAACCTCTGGCTCCTCTCCTGTGACCCCTGGCTTGCCTACTGCGACCCCTGGCTCGTCTCCTGTGACCCCTGGCTCGTCTCCTGTGACCCCTGGCTTGCCTCCTGCGACCAGTGGCTCGCCTCCTGCAACCCCTGGCTCCTCTCCTGTGACCCCTAACCTGCCTCCTGCGACTCCTGGCTCGCCTCTTACAACCCCTGGTCCACTTACTGCAATCCTTGGCTCCTCTCCTGTGACCCCTGGCTTGCCTCCTGCGACCCCTGGCTCGTCTCCCGTGACCCCTGGCTCGTATCCTGTAACCCCTGGCTTGACTCCTGTGACCCCTGGCATATCTCCTGCAACTAATGGCTTGTCTCCTGTGACCCCTGGCTCGTCTCCTGAACCCCTGCCTTGCCTCCTGCGACCCCTGGCTTGTCTTCTGTGACCCCTGGCTTGCTTCTTGCAACCCCTGGCTTTCCTTCTGAGACCCCTGGCTCGTCTCCTGTGACCCCTGGCTTGCCTTCTGTGACCCCTGGCTCTCCTCCTGTGACCCCTGGCTCATCTCCTGTGACCTCTGGATTGCCACCTGCGACCCCTGGCATGTCTCCTGCAACCCCTGGCTTGTCTCCTGTTACCCCTGGCATGTCTCCTGCAACCTCTGGCTTGCCTCCTGCAACCCCTGGCTTGCCTTATGTGACCCCTGGCTTGTCTCTTGAACCCCTGGCTTGCCTCCTGTGACCCCTGGCTTGCTTCTTGCAACCCCTGGCTTGACTCCTGCAACCCCTGGCATGTCTCCTGCAACCTCTGGCTTGCCTCCTGTGACCCCTGGCAGGCCTCCTGCGACCTCTGGTGTGTCTCCTGTGACTCCTGGCTTGCCTCCTGTGACCCCTGGCATGTCTCCTGCGACCCCTGGCTTGCCTCCTGCGACCCCTGGCTTGTCTCCTGCAACCCCTGGCTTGCCTCCTGCGACCTCTGGACTTTCCTTGTGACCCCTGGCCTCCTCAGTGTAGAGGCAGTGTCAGAAGCAGAAGCCACACACGGTTCTAATGAGCCTTGTTTACCTTCTCTGCCTCTCAGTTACATTGTGTGCAGAAGGCCTGAAAGCTCTCAGCAGTTTGGTTCTAAGTAAAGTAAAAAAACGTGAAAAACAATTATTTAATTTTGCAAGTGGGACAGACACCATTGAAAGGAGCGTCTGTGATCGCTGCTGCCTCTGGGCTTGTGAAAGGGGCGGGGCATAAGGGATACCGCAGGAAGAGAGAGCAGGGGAGGGTGAAAAGAAGGGGAAATAACAAGAGGAAGAGGAGGAGACCACAGGTGAGAGGTCAAAAGGGGTGTGTGTGTCTGAGTGTATGTGTGTGTGTGTCTGTGTGTGTCTGTGTGTTTGTGTATGTGTGTGTATGTGGCTGTGTGTGTGTCTGTGTATGTGTGTGTCTGTGTATGTGTGTATGTCTGTGTGTGTGTGTGTCTGTGTGTGTGTCTGTGTATGTGTGTATGTGTGTGTCTGTGTGTGTGTGTCTGTGTATGTGTGTGTGTGTATGTGTGTGTCTGTGTCTGTGTGTGTGTGTTTGTATGTGTGTGCGCGCGGGTCTGTGTTTGTGTGTATGTGTGTGTGTGTGTGTGTGTGTGTGTGTCTGTGTGTGTGTGTGTGTATGTGTGTGTGTCTGTGTATGTGTGTGTGTGTCTGTGTATGTGTGTGTGTGTCTGTGTGTGTGTCTGTGTGTGTATGTGTGTGTATGTGGCTGTGTGTGTGTCTGTGTTTGTGTGTGTATGTATGTGTGTCTGTGTGTGTGTGTCTGTGTATGTGTGTATGTCTGTGTGTGTGTGTGTCTGTGTGTGTGTCTGTGTATGTGTGTATGTGTGTGTGTGTGTGTAAGGAAATGCCTCCTTGGCATGGTTACCCCCTGACTTTTTGCTTTTGCTGATGCTATGTTTTGAATTGAAAGTGTGCTGAGGTCTGCTAACCAGGCCCCAGCACCAGTTTTCTTTCCCTAACCTGTACTTTTGTATCCACAATTGGCACACCCTGGCATCCAGGTAAGTCCCTTGTAACTGGTACCTCTGGTACCAAGGGCCCTGATGCCAGGGAAGGTCTCTGAGGGCTGCAGCATGTCTTATGCCACCCTGGAGACCCCTCACTCAGCACAGACACACTGCTTACCAGCTTGTGTGTGCTAGTGAGAACAAAATGAGTAAGTCGACATGGCACTCCCCTCAGGGTGCCATGCCAGCCTCTCACTGCCTATGCAGTATAGGTAAGACACCCCTCTAGCAGGCCTTACAGCCCTAAGGCAGGGTGCACTATACCATAGGTGAGGGCCCCAGTGCATGAGCATGGTACCCCTACAGTGTCTAAACAAAACCTTAGACATTGTAAGTGCAGGGTAGCCATAAGAGTATATGGTCTGGGAGTCTGTCAAACACGAACTCCACAGCACCATAATGGCTACACTGAAAACTGGGAAGTTTGGTATCAAACTTCTCAGCACAATAAATGCACACTGATGCCAGTGTACATTTTATTGTGAAATACACCCCAGAGGGCACCTTAGAGGTGCCCCCTGAAACCTTAACCGACTATCTGTGTAGGCTGACTGGTTCCAGCAGCCTGCCACAACCGAGACATGTTGCTGGCCCCATGGGGAGAGTGCCTTTGTCACTCTGAGGCCAGTAACAAAGCCTGCACTGGGTGGAGATGCTAACACCTCCCCCAGGCAGGAGCTGTCACACCTGGCGGTGAGCCTCAAAGGCTCACCCCTTTGTGCCAGCACCGCAGGACACTCCAGCTAGTGGAGTTGCCCGCCCCCTCCGGCCACGGCCCCCCCTTTTGGCGGCAAGGCCGGAGAAAATAATGAGAACAACGAGGAGGAGTCACTGGCCAGTCAGGACAGCCCCTAAGGTGTCCTGAGCTGAAGTGACTCTAACTTTTAGAAATCCTCCATCTTGCAGATGGAGGATTCCCCCAATAGGATTAGGGATGTGATCCCCTCCCCTTGGGAGGAGGCACAAAGAGGGTGTACTCACCCTCAGGGCTAGTAGCCATTGGCTACTAACCCCCCAGACCTAAACACGCCCTTAAATTTAGTATTTAAGGGCTCACCTGAACCTAGAAAAACAGATTCCTGCAACTACAAGAAGAAGGACTGCTGAGCTGAAAAACCCCTGCAGAGGAAGACCAGAAGACACCAACTGCCTTGGCCCCAGACTTACCGGCCTGTCTCCTGCCTTCCAAAGAAACCTGCTCCAGCGACGCTTTCCAAGGGACCAGCGACCTCTGAATCCTCGGAGGACTGCCCTGCTTCGAAAAAGACAAGAAACTCCCGAGGACAGCGGCACTGCTCTAAAAGAACTGCAACTTTGTTACAAGGAGCTGATTTAAAGACCCCTGCAACTCCCCGCAAGAAGCGTGAGACTTGCAACACTGCACCCGGCGACCCCGACTCGACTGGTGGAGAACAACCCACTTAGGGAGGACCCTCCGGCGACTCTACGACTGTGAGTAACCAAAGTTGTCCCCCCTGAGCCCCCACAGCGACGCCTGCAGAGGGAATCCCCAGGCTCCCCCTGACCGCGACTGTCTGAACTCCCTTTCCCGATGGCTGGAAAAGACCCTGCACCCGCAGCCCCCAGCCCCTAAATAAACTGAACTTCTGTGCAGGAGTGACCCCCAGGAGGCCCTCTCCCTTGCCCAGGTGGTGGCTACCCCGAGGAGCCCCCCCCTTGCCTGCCTGCATCGCTGAAGAGACCCCTTGGTCTCCCATTGAAAACCGAAGGAAACCCGACGCATGTTTGCACACTGCACCCGGCCGTCCCCGCGCTGCTGAGGGTGTACTTTCTGTGCTACTTTGTGTCCCCCCCAGTGCCCTACAAAACCCCCCTGGTCTGCCTTCCGAAGACGCGGGTACTTACCTGCTGGCAGACTGGAACCGGGGCACCCCCTTCTCTCCATTACAGCCTATGCGTTTTGGGCACCTCTTTGACCTTTGCACCTGACCGGTCCTGAGCTGCTGGTGTGATAACTTTGGGGTTGCTCTGAACCCCCAACGGTGGGCTACCTTGGACCCAAACCTGAGACTTGTAAGTCATTTACTTACCTGACAAAACTAACAAAAACTTACCTCCCCCAGGAACTGTGAAAATTGCAGTGTGTCCACTTTTAAAACAGCTTATTGTGTTTTATGTAAAAAGTATACATGCTAAAGTAATGATTCAAAGTTCCTAGAGTACTTACCTGCAATACCTTTCAAATGAGATATTACATGTGAAATTTGAACCTGTGGTTCTTAAAATAAACTAAGAAAATATATTTTTCTATAACAAAACCTATTGGCTGGATTTGTCTCTGAGTGTGTGTTCCTCATTTATTGCCTGCGTGTATGTACAACAAATGCTTAACACTACTCCTTGGATAAGCCTACTGCTCGACCACACTACCACAAAATAGAGCATTAGTATTATCTCTTTTTACCACTATTTTACCTCTAAGGGGAACCCTTGGACTCTGTGCATGCTATTCCTTACTTTGAAATAGCACATACAGAGCCAACTTCCTACATTGGTGGATCAGCGGTGGGGTACAAGACTTTGCATTTGCTGGACTACTCAGCCAATACCTGATCACACGACAAATTCCAAAAATTGTCATTAGAAATTGATTTTTGCAATTTGAAATTTTTCTAAATTCTTTAAAGTCCTGCTAGGGCCTTGTGTTAGTCCCTGTTAGCATTTCTTTTAGAGTTTAAAAGTTTGTTAAAAGTTTGAATTAGATTCTAGAACCAGTTTTAGTTTCTTAAAAAGTATTCCAACTTTTAGAAGAATAATGTCTAGTACAGATATGAATGTGGTGGAACTCGACACCACACCTTACCTCCATCTCCAGATGAAAGAGCTAAGGTCACTCTGTACAATAAGAAAAATAACAATGGGCTCCAGACCTACCAAACTACAGCTCCAGGAGCTGTTGGCAGAGTATGATAGAGCCAACCCCTCTGTGGATGGCAACACAGAGGATGATGATAGTGACTTGGAGGGTGATTACCCCCCACCAGTCCTATCTAGGGAGAACAGGGCTTCTCAAGCCCTGACTCCAACAATAATAGTCAGAGATGCTGGCTCCCTCACAGGAGGGACCAGCACCTCTGAAATCACTGAGGATAACTCCAGTGAAGAGGACATCCAGTTAGCCAGGATGGCCAAAAGATTGGCTTTGGAAAGACAGATCCTAGCCATAGAAAGGGAAAGACAAGAGATGGGCCTAGGACCCATCAATGGTGGCAGCAACATAACTAGGGTCAGAGATTCTCCTGACATGTTGAAAATCCCCAAAGGGATTGTGACTAAATATGAAGATGGTGATGACATCACCAAATGGTTCACAGCTTTTGAGAGGGCTTGTGAAACCAGAAAAGTGAACAAATCTCACTGGGGTGCTCTCCTTTGGGAAATGTTCACAGGAAAGTGTAGGGATAGACTCCTCACACTCTCTAAAAAAGATGCAGAATCTTATGACCTCATGAAGGGTACCCTGATTGAGGGCTTTGGATTCTCCACTGAGGAGTATAGGATTAGATTCAGGGGGGCTCAAAAATCCTCGAGCCAGACCTGGGTTGACTTTGTAGACTACTCAGTAAAAACACTAGATGGTTGGATTCAAGGCAATGGTGTAAATGATTATGATGGGCTGTACAATTTATTTGTGAAAGAACACCTATTAAGTAATCGCTTCAATGATAAACTGCATCAGCATCTGGTGGACCTAGGACCAATTTCTCCCCAAGAATTGGGAAAGAAGGCGGACCATTGGGTCAAGACTAGGGTGTCCAAAACTTCCACAGGGGGTGACCAAAAGAAAGGGGTCACAAAACCTCCCCAGGGGAAAGGTGGTGAGACAGCCAAAAACAAAAATAGTAAAGAGTCTTCTACAGGCCCCCAAAAACCTGCACAGGAGGGTGGGCCCAGAGCCTCTTCACAAAACAATTCTGGGTACAAGGGTAAAAACTTTGATCCCAAAAAGGCCTGGTGTCGTAACTGTAGTCAGTCTGGACACCAAACTGGAGACAAGGCCTGTCCCAAGAAAGATACCACTTCTAACTCCCATCCAGCTAAAACTGGAATGGCCAGTCTCCAAGTGGGATCAACAGTGTGCCCAGAGCAAATCAGGTGTCACACTGAAGCTACATTAGTCTCTGAGGGTGGGGTGGATTTAGCCACACTGGCTGCCTGGCCCCCTAACATGCAAAAATACAGGCAGCAGCTCTTAATTAATGGGACAAGTGTAGAGGGCCTGAGGGATACAGGTGCCAGTGTCACCATGGTGAGAGAGAAACTGGTTTCCCCTGGCCAATACCTGACTGGACAAACCTATCCAGTCACCAATGCTGACAATCAAACTAAAGTACATCCCATGGCAATGGTAACTTTAGAGTGGGGAGGGGTCAATGGCCTGAAACAGGTGGTGGTCTCCTCAAATATCCCAGTAGACTGTTTGCTTGGAAATGACCTGGAGTCCTCAGCATGGGCTGAGGTAGAACTGAAAACCCATGCAGCCATGCTGGGTATCCCTGAACTGGTGTGTGTCAAGACAAGGGCACAGTGCAAGGCACAGGGTGAAAAAGTAGAGCTGGAGTCTGGAAAAATGGCCCAGCCTACCAAGAGAAAAGGAAAGTCAGCTGGGAAACCAGCTGCAACACAACACCAAAAAGAGAACCTCTCTTCTCAGGAAGAAGTTCTGCCCTCTGAGGGAACTGAGCCTATGGAACTGGAACCTTATCAGGTTGAGCTCTTAGGCCCAGGGGGACCCTGAAGGGAAGAGTTGTGTAAGGGACAAGAAACCTGTCCCTCTCTTGAAGGCCTTAGGCAGCAAGCTGCTGAAGAGTCCAAAGGCAAGAAAAATGGAACACATAGGGTCTATTGGGAAGATGGACTCCTGTACACTGAGGCAAGAGATCCCAAACCTGGTGCCACTAGGAGAGTGGTAGTGCCTCAGGGTTTCAGAGAGTTTATTCTGACCTTAGCCCATGATATTCCCCTTGCTGGGCATTTGGGACAAACCAAGACGTGGGAGAGGTTAGTCAACCACTTCTACTGGCCCAATATGTCCCAGAAGGTTAAGGAGTTTTGCCTCTCCTGCCCCACCTGTCAAGCCAGTGGTAAGACAGGTGGGCATCCAAAGGCCCCCCTCATTCCACTTCCAGTGGTGGGGGTCCCCTTTGAAAGAGTGGGTGTGGACATAGTTGGTCCACTAGAACCTCCCACAGCCTCAGGAAATATGTACATCCTAGTAGTAGTGGATCATGCTACTAGGTATCCTGAAGCTATCCCCCTTAGGTCGACTACTGCCCCTGCAGTAGCCAAGGCCCTCATTGGTATCTTTACCAGAGTGGGCTTCCCTAAGGAGGTGGTGTCTGACAGAGGTACCAACTTCATGTCAGCATACCTAAAACACATGTGGAATGAGTGTGGAGTGACTTATAAGTTCACTACACCATATCATCCACAAACTAATGGCCTTGTTGAGAGATTCAACAAGACATTAAAGGGCATGATCATGGGGCTCCCAGAGAAACTCAAAAGGAGATGGGATGTCCTCTTGCCATGTCTGCTTTTCGCTTACAGAGAGGTGCCTCAGAAGGGAGTAGGATTCTCACCCTTTGAACTTCTGTTTGGCCACCCTGTAAGGGGACCACTTGCTCTTGTTAAAGAAGGCTGGGAGAGACCTCTTCATGAGCCTAAACAAGACATAGTGGACTATGTACTTGGCCTTCGCTCAAGGATGGCAGAGTACATGGAAAAGGCAAGCAAAAACCTTGCGGCCAACCAACAACTCCAGAAGTTGTGGTATGACCAAAAGGCTGCACTGGTTGAATTTCAACCAGGGCAGAAAGTCTGGGTTCTGGAGCCTGTGGCTCCCAGGGCACTTCAGGACAAATGGAGTGGCCCTTACCCAGTACTAGAAAGGAAGAGTCAGGTCACCTACCTGGTGGACCTGGGCACAAGCAGGAGCCCCAAGAGGGTGATCCATGTGAACCGCCTTAAGCTCTTCCATGACAGGGCTGATGTAAATCTGTTGATGGTGACAGATGAGGACCAGGAAGCTGAGAGTGAGCCTCTCCCTGATCTCCTCTCATCAGACCCTAAAGATGGCTCAGTAGATGGAGTGATCTACTCAGACACCCTCTCTGGCCAACAGCAAGCTGACTGTAGGAAGGTCCTGCAACAGTTTGCTGAACTCTTTTCCCTAACCCCTGGTCAGACACACCTGTGTACCCATGATGTGGACACAGGAGACAGCATGCCTGTCAAAAACAAAATATTTAGACAGTCTGATCAAGTTAAGGAAAGCATCAAGGTGGAAGTCCACAAGATGCTGGAATTGGGAGTAATTGAGTACTCTGACAGCCCCTGGGCTAGCCCAGTGGTCTTAGTCCCCAAACCTCACACCAAAGAAGGAAAGAGAGAGATGAGGTTTTGTGTGGACTACAGAGGTCTCAACTCTGTCACCAAGACAGATGCTCATCCCATTCCTAGAGCTGATGAGCTAATAGACAAATTAGGGGCTGCCAAATTCTTAAGTACCTTTGACTTAACAGCAGGGTACTGGCAAATCAAAATGGCCCCTGGAGCAAAAGAAAAGACAGCATTCTCCACACCTGATGGGCATTATCAGTTCACTGTTATGCCCTTTGGTTTAAAGAATGCCCCTGCCACCTTCCAAAGGTTGGTGAATCAAGTCCTTGCTGGGTTGGAATCCTTTAGTGCAGCTTATCTTGATGATATTGCTGTCTTCAGCTCCACCTGGCAGGATCACCTGGTCCACCTGAAGAAGGTTTTGAAGGCTCTGCAATCTGCAGGCCTCTCTATCAAGGCATCCAAATGCCAGATAGGGCAGGGAACTGTGGTTTACTTGGGACACCTTGTAGGTGGAGGCCAAGTTCAGCCACTCCAACCCAAGATCCAGACTATTCTGGACTGGGTAGCTCCAAAAACCCAGACTCAAGTCAGGGCATTCCTTGGCTTGACTGGGTACTATAGGAGGTTTGTGAAGGGATATGGATCCATTGTGACAGCCCTCACAGAACTCACTTCCAAGAAAATGCCCAAGAAAGTAAACTGGACTGTAGAATGCCAACAGGCCTTTGACACCCTGAAGCAAGCTATGTGCACAGCACCAGTTCTAAAAGCTCCAGATTACTCCAAGCAATTCATTGTGCAAACAGATGCCTCTGAACATGGGATAGGGGCAGTTTTGTCCCAAACAAATGATGATGGCCTTGACCAGCCTGTTGCTTTCATTAGCAGGAGGTTACTCCCCAGGGAGCAGCGTTGGAGTGCCATTGAGAGGGAGGCCTTTGCTGTGGTTTGGTCCCTGAAGAAGTTGAGACCATACCTCTTTGGTACTCACTTCCTAGTTCAGACTGACCACAGACCTCTCAGATGGCTGATGCAAATGAAAGGTGAAAATCCAAAACTGTTGAGGTGGTCCATCTCCCTACAGGGAATGGACTTTATAGTGCAACACAGACCTGGGACTGCCCATGCCAATGCAGATGGCCTTTCCAGGTTCTTCCACTTAGAAAATGAAGACTCTCTTGGGAAAGGTTAGTCTCATCCTCTTTCGTTTGGGGGGGGTTGTGTAAGGAAATGCCTCCTTGGCATGGTTACCCCCTGACTTTTTGCTTTTGCTGATGCTATGTTTTGAATTGAAAGTGTGCTGAGGTCTGCTAACCAGGCCTCAGCACCAGTGTTCTTTCCCTAACCTGTACTTTTGTATCCACAATTGGCACACCCTGGCATCCAGGTAAGTCCCTTGTAACTGGTACCTCTGGTACCAAGGGCCCTGATGCCAGGGAAGGTCTCTGAGGGCTGCAGCATGTCTTATGCCACCCTGGAGACCCCTCACTCAGCACAGACACACTGCTTACCAGCTTGTGTGTGCTAGTGAGAACAAAATGAGTAAGTCGACATGGCACTCCCCTCAGGGTGCCATGCCAGCCTCTCACTGCCTATGCAGTATAGGTAAGACACCCCTCTAGCAGGCCTTACAGCCCTAAGGCAGGGTGCACTATACCATAGGTGAGGGCACCAGTGCATGAGCACTGTGCCCCTACAGTGTCTAAGCCAAACCTTAGACATTGTAAGTGCAGGGTAGCCATAAGAGTATATGGTCTGGGAGTCTGTCAAACACGAACTCCACAGCACCATAATGGCTACACTGAAAACTGGGAAGTTTGGTATCAAACTTCTCAGCACAATAAATGCACACTGATGCCAGTGTACATTTTATTGTGAAATACACCCCAGAGGGCACCTTAGAGGTGCCCCCTGAAACCTTAACCGACTCTCTGTGTAGGCTGACTGGTTCCAGCAGCCTGCCACAACCGAGACATGTTGCTGGCCCCATGGGGAGAGTGCCTTTGTCACTCTGAGGCCAGTAACAAAGCCTGCACTGGGTGGAGATGCTAACACCTCCCCCAGGCAGGAGCTGTCACACCTGGCGGTGAGCCTCAAAGGCTCACCCCTTTGTGCCAGCACCGCAGGACACTCCAGCTAGTGGAGTTGCCCGCCCCCTCCGGCCACGGCCCCCACTTTTGGCGGCAAGGCCGGAGAAAATAATGAGAACAACAAGGAGGAGTCACTGGCCAGTCAGGACAGCCCCTAAGGTGTCCTGAGCTGAAGTGACTCTAACTTTTAGAAATCCTCCATCTTGCAGATGGAGGATTCCCCCAATAGGATTAAGGATGTGACCCCCTCCCCTTGGGAGGAGGCACAAAGAGGGTGTACTCACCCTCAGGGCTAGTAGCCATTGGCTACTAACCCCCCAGACCTAAACACGCCCTTAAATTTAGTATTTAAGGGCTCCCCTGAACCTAGAAAAACAGATTCCTGCAACTACAAGAAGAAGGACTGCTGAGCTGAAAAACCCCTGCAGAGGAAGACCAGAAGACACCAACTGCCTTGGCCCCAGACTTACCGGCCTGTCTCCTGCCTTCCAAAGAAACCTGCTCCAGCGACGCTTTCCAAGGGACCAGCGACCTCTGAATCCTCAGAGGACTGCCCTGCTTCGAAAAAGACAAGAAACTCCTGAGGACAGCGGCACTGCTTCAAAAGAACTGCAACTTTGTTACAAGGAGCAGATTTAAAGACCCCTGCAACTCCCCGCAAGAAGCGTGAGACTTGCAACACTGCACCCGGCGACCCCGACTCGACTGGTGGAGAACAACCCACTTAGGGATGACCCTCCGCGACTCTACGACTGTGAGTAACCAAAGTTGTCCCCCCTGAGCCCCCACAGCGACGCCTGCAGAGGGAATCCCCAGGCTCCCCCTGACCGCGACTGTCTGAACTCCCTTTCCCGACGGCTGGAAAAGACCCTGCACCCGCAGCCCCCAGCCCCTAAAGAAACGGAACTTCTGTGCAGGAGTGACCCCCAGGAGGCCCTCTCCCTTGCCCAGGTGGTGGCTACCCCGAGGAGCCCCCCCCTTGCCTGCCTGCATCGCTGAAGAGACCCCTTGGTCTCCCATTGAAAACCGAAGGAAACCCGACGCGTGTTTGCACACTGCACCCGGCCGTCCCCGCGCTGCTGAGGGTGTACTTTCTGTGCTACTTTGTGTCCCCCCCGGTGCCCTACAAAACCCCCCTGGTCTGCCCTCCGAAGACGCGGGTACTTACCTGCTGGCAGACTGGAACCGGGGCACCCCCTTCTCTCCATTATAGCCTATGCGTTTTGGGCACCTCTTTGACCTTTGCACCTGACCGGCCCTGAGCTGCTGGTGTGATAACTTTGGGGTTGCTCTGAACCCCCAACGGTGGGCTACCTTGGACCTAAACCTGAGACTTGTAAGTGATTTACTTACCTGACAAAACTAACAAAAACTTACCTCCCCCAGGAACTGTGAAAATTGCAGTGTGTCCACTTTTAAAACAGCTTATTGTGTTTTATGTAAAAAGTATACATGCTAAAGTAATGATTCAAAGTTCCTAGAGTACTTACCTGCAATACCTTTCAAATGAGATATTACATGTGAAATTCGAACCTGTGGTTCTTAAAATAAACTAAGAAAAGATATTTTTCTATAACAAAACCTATTGGCTGGATTTGTCTCTGAGTGTGTGTTCCTCATTTATTGTCTATGTGTATGTACAACAAATGCTTAACACTACTCCTTGAATAAGCCTACTGCTCGACCACACTACCACAAAATAGAGCATTAGTATTATCTCTTTTTACCACTATTTTACCTCTAAGGGGAACCCTTGGACTCTGTGCATGCTATTCCTTACTTTGAAATAGCACATACAGAGCCAACTTCCTACATTTGTGTGTGTCTGTGTGTGTCTGTGTATGTGTGTGTGTGTGTGTGTGTGTGTGTGTGTCTGTGTATCTGTGTGTGTCTGTGTGTCTGTGTGTCTGTGTGTGTCTGTGTATGTGTGTGTGTGTCTGTGTGTCTGTGTATGTGTGTTTGTATGTGTGCGCGCGCGTGTCTGTGTTTGTGTGTGTGTGTGTGTGTGTCTGTGTATCTGTGTGTGTCTGTGTGTCTGTGTGTCTGTGTGTGTCTGTGTATGTGTGTGTGTGTATGTGTGTGTCTGTGTGTGTCTGTGTATGTGTGTTTGTATGTGTGCGCGCGCGTGTCTGTGTGTGTGTGCATGTGTGTCTGTGTGTGTGTTTATGTGTGCATGTGTGTGTGTTAGGGAGACAGAGGGATTTAAATCGGCATCAGAGAGAGGTGCTAGGTGTGAGAGAAATATAGAGAAGGAAAGAGCCACAGGTGAGAGCCACAGGTGAGAGAGAGACAGCCAGGGAGAGGGGAGACAGCTGGAGAGGTGTGATGCGCGCAGAGGAATGAGAAACAGCTGAGGGGGCGGGGGGAGGGTGAGAGACACGCAGGTACGAGAGGTGGGAGATGGGAAACAGAGGTGAGAAAGAGACAGAACAGGTCAGAGAGCCAGGCGAGAGAGGGGAGCTGAGATATTACAGAGAGAGGAGTGGGAAAGACAAGGCTGAAAACAAGAGGCGAGAGAAGGGGTGAGAGAGAAAAAGGACAAAGCCAAGAAACAGACAGATGCGGAGGGTGACAGCGGGTCGAAGGTCATATGACGTCACTGCCTCTGCTGTCACTGGGGTGAGGTGACGTGTGATGTGCGTGGCAGCAGTGCAGAGCACGAGACCCCAATGAGACATCGCACAAGTCCTGCACTTTAGAAGCCCCAACTCAGAGACTGGGTGCCACTGACATTCACTCATCAGATCCTGATCCGAGGTGGGAGGAGGGGCGATCCAGGGAGACTGAATCAGGAAGAGACCGACGACAAACACTGACAGAGAGCGGAAGCATGGATTTAAAGGGACCCAGAAGCCCTGAGAGACAGACCGGACGTGCGAGTGATGGAGGAAGCCTGAGCAGGAATCACACCCAAGCAGCCTTGGCACCGGGCAGCGCCGGCAGGGGCACCCCAGGAGCTCCGTGGGCCCAGGACTTACCTTACCATAAACTAAGCACTGACTGTGTCCGAATCCTTCACATGTGAACGGGGAGGGCCTCAGACTAGAGCTGCTGACTGCAAAGGGTACAAGTCTAGACAGGGCCGTACTGGGACATCAAAAGCAGTCCTGGCAAAAATGTTCAAACCAACCCTGCTCCAATCCATCCAGCCATCCATCCACCCATTCACCTGTCTGTGAGAAAAGGCCTCTTTTCTCATGGTTAGCCCCCACTTTTTGCCTGGCATTTGATGTAGCCTCAAAGTTGTTAGTGTCCAGGGCCCCTGCTAACAGGTGCCCAGGGCCAGAGCTCTTTCCCTAAAACTGTTGTGATGCATTGGCACAAATGGCAGCACCTTTAGCTGCCACTTTAAGACCCTAGTACATGGTACTTAGGTACCCAGGCCATGGGGTGCCAAGGGCAGCAGCACAGGTTGTGCCCCCGTCTAGGGCCATGCATTCCAGATGTGCCCAGCACTGCAGCGGAGTGTCCTGATGCAATCCTAAAAGACACACTCGACCTGGCGCACAGCCTGCGTGCCCTGTCTGCTACGCACCGCATGCAGTGTAGGGAAGTCACCCCTCTGCCAGGCCTTGCAGCCCTCTACACAGGGAGCCAGCCTCCTACATTTGGTGCATCAGCAATGGCATAAGGACGTTGCATTTCCTGATACCATTTTGCCAATTCTGTGAGCACATGAATAACTCTCCAAATTGTCTTTAGCCTAATTCCTTTTATTTTTCAATTGGCTATAAGTTTTTACAAATGTTTAAAATAACTGTTAGGGCCCTGGTTAGGTCCCTACAACAATAGCAAACAGTTAAAAATCCTTATTTTCGTTGGCCTATTCAAAAGGGGTTCCAGATTTATAAAAAGGTCCCAAACGTAGTAAAGTAAACATGTCTGATGCATAGAGTCAGAGCCAGGAGCTCGACCCGGCCACTTACCAGGCATCTAGCTAGGACCAGTTACTGCATCAAATTCGTGCTGGAAAAAGCCCGGTGCAGATAAACTTAGGCTTCCGGTGGCCCAGCATGAAAAAGAAAACCCCACAGATGAATTAGATGATGAAGTATCTGGGGGAGAAGAGGGCCCTGTGGGAAATGGACATGAGGGTAGCTGATCCATCCAAAGCACTAATGCATCCACAGAGGAAGACCTGGTCTTAGCCAGGCTGAGCAAAAGACTGACCGTAGAGAGTCAGCTTTTGGAACTTGAAAAACAGGGGAAAGAGTTGGGCTTAGGGCCCATCTCTGGTTGCAGCATCCAAGTACTGAAAGAAAGACCTTTCAATCTCAAGCACCCAAAAGGAGCTGCCCCTCCCTTCACAGAAGCAGATGATATAGTGGAATGGGTTTCTGCCTTTGAAAGAGCCTGCAGTGGGTGAGTAATTGAGAAAAAGCACTGGGGAGTACTGTTGTGGGAGTTATTCTCACAAAAGTGCAGGGATAGTTCTCCTGGCACTGAATGAGGCAGATTCTAAATCCTATGACCTCCTGAAGGGTGCCCTGGTTGAGGGCTTTGGATTTACAACTGAAGAGTACAGGATAAAGTTCAGGGAGGCTTGAAAAACCCAGAGCTAAACGTGGGTAGAGTTTGTGGACTATTCAGTAAACATGGTGGGTGGTTCGGTAGTTGGTAACAAGGTGCACGATTATGACCGGCTTTATAACCTATTCATGAAAGAGCAGCTGATGAGTGAATGTTTCAAATAGAGGCTACACCAATACCTGGCAGAAGAAGGTCCACTTCCCCCTCAAGAACTGGGGAGGAAGGCAGACCACTGGGCCACAACAAGGGGAAGTGAAATTACCACTGGTGGGGGAGACCAAAAGAAAGAGGCCAAACAGCCCCCACCAAGGGAAAGATGGGGACAAAACAAAATGAGTCTTCTTAAGGTTGCCAGCAACCTGTACAGGAGGGTGGGCCTCAGTAATGATGCTAGGTAGTTGGTTAGAGGGCAACAAGGTACATGATTAGGAAGGGCTGTACAGCTTAGTGATGAGATAACACCTCCTGAGTAATTGTGTCCATGACCAGTTGCACCAGTAGCTAGTAAGCTTGGGGCCAGATTCCCCCCAAGAGTTTGGGAGGAAGGCTGATTATTGGGTGAGAACTAGGGTGTGCAAAACCAGAACTGGAGGGGGTGACCAAAAAGAAAAGAGTCAGGGAGCCGCCCCACCCCCCTGCCCACCCAAAGAGAAAAAGGTGGATCAACCTAGAAATAAAGAAAAGCAGTCCCCATGCCCCCAAAAGTCTGTCCAGGTGGGTGGGCCCAAAGACACCACACAAAACAAAGGTGGGTATCAGGGTAAAACTGGGAAGCCACTAAGGCATGGTGCCACAAATGTCAAAAGACAGGGCATCACACCAAGGATACTTCTTGTCACAAAAACAAACCCACAGGGTTACCCAGTCTAGGCACTGGGGATGATTTCTCAGATGAGGAGGTCCTCATAGCCTTTAACTAGAAAGTCGGCTCCACATGTGAGTTGGAGATTCCAGAGGGGGGTAGCCACTTCCGCCACATGCTGGTGAACTGAATCCCACCCACTGCCCTGAGAGACACCTGTGCCAGTCACACAGTTGTGCATGACAGGCTGGTGCTTCCAAACCAGTGTATCCCAGGAGAGACTGCAGGGTTAGGGTATCCCAGGGAAAGTCACTGATAGGCAGGAGCTGTAGTGCCTATAGAGATAGATGGGACTCTTAGCTGGTAGTCAGTGCAGACCTCCCCCTTGAGTGTCTACTTGGAAATGACCACCCAGAGATCATAACTAAGAACGTACTTACCCAATTTTGAAGATCTTGGTCTTGACATTTTTATAAAAGTCTGAAGTATTTTTGGTCTCAAGTTATTCTTTTGAGTGTGTTTCTTGCTTTATTGATACTGTGAGTACAACAAATGTTTTGCACTTCTCCAAGATCGGTCTAACTGCTCGACCAAGCTACTATAAAAATTAGAGCATTAGGTGCTCTAGCTTTTACCTGGACTCTCTGCACAGTGAGACAAGCTTTGCACAGCACATAGAGAGTCAGCCTCTCACACCCTCCATCCACCAGTCCATCCATCCACACATCTACCCATCCATCCATCCTTCTATCCCTCCATCCATCAGTCTGTCCACCTGTCCATCCATCCAGCCATCCATCCATCCCTTCTCACCTCTCCCTCTGATCTCTGGCTCTCTGTCCATCCCTGTCTCCCTCTCTTTCTCTAACGAAGCCCCCTGTGCCTGCTGCATTTAATGTCAATGAGCTGGGGAAAGTGAGAGGGGCACCATCCGGAGCCCCGGACTTTCAAAACCGGCATCCAAGGGCTCCTGCCCACTGGGGAAACACCCGATAAAATGAGAGGCCTCTCAAGTTCTGGTCTTCAAGCTGTCATCCAGTGTAGTGAAAACCAAGCTGTTCTCTAATGGGCCCTGTGTCTCAATGTCCAGGGAGGTAGCTTCAGGGGGCGTGTTCGGGGCCTTACACTGTGTCTTGGGGGTGTTCCATGGGCGTTGCATGGGTTTCCCCATGCAACACCCATGCATTTTGATGCATTCCCAGATTTTAAGGATGTGGAAAAAGCCTCCCGGGATTGTTTTGTACAGGAAGGTGTACCTGTGTGTTTGGCTGGTTGTCTGAGGCCGGGCAAACACACATGCGCACTTAGGTTTCTCCGACCGAGCTAGCTGTATACACAGCCAGGCTGGAGAAACAGCACAGACCCCAGGCCTGTGTCTGAGCAGCAGTGACTGATGCTCAGACTAATCCTGATGCTGCTTATGTTATATGTTTAACATGTAAGCAGCGCCAGGATTGGTGGGGAGCCTGTGCTGGTGTCCCAGCGAATGCTGGGACACCACAAGAGCGGCGAGGCGGCAGCAGATGACAGACAAGTCGGCTCAGCACGAGGTAACTGTTTTCCCAAAAATGTTTCCCCCGTCGTCCCCTCCCCCATTGACATATGCGGCAGCGGCGGCCGCTGACCACCTTTGACGAGGAATTGAAATGCTTTGATCCCACTGATCTCTAAGTGGGACACCCTTATATTCTACATTATTCAACAAACTCCAATTTCTTAAAATGTTCAACAAAGCTCTGGAAATGAACATCCACATTTTATAAACATCCCTGCTACGAAGAACTTGTCCACAGCACTGTATCACAATTACTTAACATGGGCACATGCTAAGATTTCCACTGGTGGATAATCTGTTGTCAACAGGAGCTTTGATCTTTCTCACAGATTGTTTTCACAGGTTTTGGCGTAAAGCCACTTTCACACATGCCTCTGCAGCCCACACTACGTGTGCTCATGCTTTGCTTTATTTCATGGAGTAAAAACTGCGATTTGTAAACAGTGCACCATATAACTTTCAGCACGCACAATCACACTGGCCTGCAAGACGTGGTCCGTTTCCATGTTAGGGACTCATACGTGTACACTCAATAATTCAAAGCTGTATATGACTGCAGTGTTATCAGTGACGTCGTCACTGATGTGATCAATGATGTCATTTGACAAGCCAACAGTGATGCCATCAATGACATCATGTTATGTATCATGAGTGATGTAATATGTGAGGCCAAAAGCAGTGCAAGGCAGATGCAAGTTTTAGCTAAGCAAAAATACCTAGAGAATTTGAAGTGTTTTGTAGTTGTTAAACATGCGTTTTTATTATATTTCAACACCTAACTATCTTTTCTGTGGAGTTGCAGTCTTGTGCGATCATGAGTATCATTTGTTAATTCTAACACTATAAAAATTGAGCAGAAATGGCCCTGGCTGCGGATTAGAAGCTGGATCCACAGGCATCTTTATTCCCTATTTCAGATCACAAGTGTCATATGTGACAGAGACACTGGCAAGTTATTTCCCAATCCTTCAAAATATTCAGAGCAGTGATTAATGAACCTTTAATGTGTCACTGGCACCGACAAGTAATTGCCACATTATATATGGAAGGAAAGGTCCTCTTTTGACATGGTTACCCCCCCCCCACACACACTTTTTCCTGGTATCTGATGTGATTTCGACTAACAGTGCATTGGGTTCCTGCTAATCAGGTCCACAGTGCCCGATCTCTTGCTCCAAACTGTACATTTGTTTCCCTAACTGGCTAATCCTTTAGCACCCTCTATAAGTCCCTAGTAAGTGGTACCCCTGGTATGGAGGGTCTGAGGTTCTAAAGGGGTCTCTAAGGGCTGCAGCACCACTTGTGCCACCCTAAGGGATCGCTCACCAAGCTCGTGACAGGCTGCCATTGCCGGCTGCGTGTCTTGGTGCAGACAGAAGTGAAACCATGACATGGCACACAGTCTGGGTGCCCGTCCCCTAAGACTGCCTGCAATATATGTAAGTCACCCCTCCAGCAGGCCTTACAGCCCTAAGGCAGGGTGCATTATATTACACGTGAGGGCATATCCATATGAGCAGATATTCCCCTGCTATATCTTTGTCGATTCTCAGATATAGTAAGTGACCAGAGGAGCCATTTTAAATGCATGTGCTGGACACTGGTCAATATGAGTTCCCCAAATACATGATGGCTTCACTGAAGATAGAGATGTTTGGTATCAGACTTCTCGTAGTGGTGAACGCCCACTGATGCCAGTGTTGGATTTACCAACACATGCACCCAGGGGGCACCTTAGAGGTGTCCTCTGAAAACCTACCAGCCTCTGGTGTGCTTGCTGGTTGGTTTCTGCCAGCTGTCCACCCGAGACACCGTTCTCGGCCCCGAGGGTGAGAGCTCTTTACTCTCAGGAGGTCCAGAAAAAAAAATTGTCTGAGAAGAGAGTGAAACACCTCCACCCCCTCCCACAGGATGACCTGCTGATTAGGTATCCTAAGGTCTGCCGCCTTTGAAATGTGAATCTGCCTTACAGGAGAGAAAGCCCTCCCTGCATCCCAAGCCCTTTTGGCACCTGGGCAGGAGGGAAAACTAGCCAGTCCGGTAGGAGTACAACCCTCAGGCTAGTACCACCCCTAAGGTGCACTAAGCCAAGGTGAACACAATTTTTCAGAGGCAGCCAACTTTGAGATGGCATGCCTAGAAATTCTGGGCAGGGTTATGCCCACTTCCCACAGGAAGTGGTCATAGAGGGGGCATAGTGACCCAAAGGGTCAGTAGCCCATTGGCAACTACCCTACAAACACTAACACCCCTAAATTCTGTCACCAGAGAAGCAGATGCTGATGACCTAAGAAGACCAGGGACACTGAAGAGCCAAGAAAGCAGAAAAGGAGAAAAGAACCAGCTGACCTGTTACCAACTGAACCAAAGTCGAGTGGTCCTGCAGTTGTGACTTCAGAAACCCAGAAGGACTTCATGTCTGCGAAAAAGACTCAGGACCACCGTGAACAGCAGATCCAAAGAATGGACTATGAGGCCTCCTGAACCACCAAACCTGACATCTGGGGTCACCAGTGCACCTGCCGTCTCCGACCTGAAGTGGACCACTGGTGCCAAGAAGGTTCCCCAGCCCTTCAGAGTCTGAGCCTATTGTGGTTTCACCCCTCCTGGACTTCCCAACAATGCCTGCAGCCCCTACATGCAGCCCCCCTCTACCGCTACTGCGCTGGTAAGGAAAAGCTGACACCTAAGGACACCTCTGCACCTCTCTCTCCTGAGCCATGTAGAAGAGCACCAAAGGTGCCTACCTGTGCCCGAGCATCGTGAGGCCTGAGCCCCGTTGTTGATTCAGCCCAACTGGCCTCCTGGTCAGAGCTGCAGCCTCTTTTTGCAATGACCGATCCCTATTGAAATGCATTGGGCACCCGACACTGTTTTGCACCGTGCACCCGGCCACCCCTGTGCCACTGCGGGTGTTCTGTGGGTGCTGCCTTGGACCTTGCCCACCACTCACCTTAACTCCTGGAGACTGGTCTTGTAAGTCTCTGTATACCCGTTTGCAGAACTTGTTTTTCCTACCATAGGATAATATTGCAGAACTCAGACATTGCAGTGTGTCCACTTTTTAAAACGAAAAGGTACTTACCTCAATGATTTTAATCTGATGTCTAAACAAATATAAAGATACCTGATATTTTTCTAAATTGGTGTGGATCTCCTTCTTGAATCGTGTGTTTCTCATTTATTGATTATTGTGTGTATTTCTGGATGTCTTGCACTCCTCAGAGTTAAGCCTAAGGATGCTGTACCATATTATTCCTAAATAGAGCACTTTGGGATTGCATAGCAAGGTCTGTCCACTCGCTGGGGAACCCCAGGACCCTTTACACAGTATTTACTGTAGAATATGAGGATACAAACCAGTTTCCTTCATTGTAAATGCAAGATCAGCTTTAGGGCTGTTGATCACTCGCTGAGTTTTATCTCAGTTACCTCCAGCTTGGTTGTCCTACATCTTGTGTTTATTCCATCGAGAAGGTACCACACACTTGGAATAAGTTCTTTTACTGCTAATTTGAACATTTACCATCAATAGTGTGTTGGGAGGCCACCCTTCTTATTCCCATCCTTGCCCTAAGTGGAATATAAACCTTTGCTCTGACAACTTTGCCTCCACATGTCTTTAACTCCAAAAGTTTCTCGCTCAGTTTCTTCTAGAGTGGATTTTGATCACATTTTCTACTTTCACAGTGCTTAGAAAAGGCATGAGTGTGGTATGATGTACTACATAAAAACAATCTAGTAATATTATTATAATACTTCATATTCACTGCTCTGAGTTATTCAAATGGATTAGGATCCTGTGTGGTCCCAACAGCCCCCTCACAGGCTGCCAGAGGGGTCATTAGTTCATCCCCCGGCACGGGCAGTTTCACAGAGATACCACCAGTCTCACCCTAAGGGCCAGACTCACAAGGCCCTAGTGTCACTTTTTACGACGCTCCGGTAGTGCTAACCACTTCTCCATATTTACAAGGAGGTGTAACGCCACTTTTTTTGGCTTTACGCCTCCCTGTAAATATGGGCCCCTCTGACGCAGTTTTCTGCATCAGAGGGGCGTGCAATGGGTGTTGCAGTGGGCGTTCCACCGCAACACCCATTGCTTTTGACGCTGCCCCAGATTTACAGGAAGGCGTAAATTTGAGGCAGCTCCAAAATCTAATGCCACCCGATTGGTGGCGTGAGCAAGGCACAGCAAAGAGGAATACTTTTATTCCTCTTTTTTTTTTGCTTTTTCTATGTGTGCTGCAGAATGCAGCACACATAGAAGAAGCAAAATGCAGTGGATGAGTGTCTATGTGCAGGAAGGGACACCTTCCTGCACATAAACAACCACACCCCTCAACGCAGACACATGGTGCACGGATGCTTGCATTAGCACAGGCTGCTTAATTTAGCGCAGTCGCAGGGGGAAATGCAACTGTGTGCCGTATTCTTGTAAACATGGCACATTCCTGCGAAACTGGCGCAGCACTGCTAATTTTGGCGCAGCTCCGCGCTCCACAAGTTTCTTGTGAATCTGGCCCAAAGTTTTATCCTTAGTTGTCTGTAATCATTATCAGACAATAGTTCCCTTGACATTTCTTCAGCACCACCTGCTCCTAAGGATGGGCAGGTGTGTCCCACAAGGTGATGCTTTATAAATGCTTCTTGTAGGAGTGGATTAAAAGACAGAGTGGGTCACACTTTAGAGTGTAGCTGTTGTGCTCTGTTTGCTGGAGTTATCTATATATTTATTCAATTTCTATAAACTGCTCTATGTCGCCTTTTAGGTATTTCTGATACCCAATCAGTTTAATTTAATTTTTTATTTATTGGGTGTCACTTTAGAGAGTTTTAGACCACATCATTCTGTGATCCTTGAGATATAATCTAGAGGCCACATCCTTAGGGGCTCCGCCTTGGAATGCATAGTTCTACCACGGTGGGGGGATGCCTTGCCTTAGACAGGAAATCATCAACTCTTCGGTCTGGGATTACATATCTTGGGGGGGGTGATTAATTTCCCTCTTCCCCTCCTTGTGGTGGTTTCTTACTTCAGGGTACTGCAAGTGGGAAAAGTCTTGGAATGATGAGGGAGAGATCAGTCGGCGCAGGTGGGGGTTGCTGGTCAGATTTGAATTCCTCAACACATTTCCTCATTTGTCACAAGATCAGGTGAAAGGGTCTGGAACACCTCAGGTTTCATTGCTGTCCTGAAATAGAGATGGTCAGCTTCTGCCCTGCTAAGCGATGACCCCCCAGCTTTCTTCAGCTTGGAACCTTCTACCCCCAGTGACCTGCCTCCGTGTGTCACATTTTTGAAGGACTGATAGGTGCAGTGCTTAATTTGAAGTAGAATGAGTGCCGGTGCCCAAAGCTGTGCATTCTTCAGTCGACCTCCTGCATCTTTATTCCACCACCAGACACTCCCTGCTCCTTTATTCCACCACCAGACACTCCAGCCCCTTTATTCCACCACCAGACACCCCAGGCCCCTTTATTCCACCACCAAACACCCCAGGCCCCTTTATTCCACCACCAGACACCCCAGGCCCCTTTATTCCACCACCAGACACTCCAGCACCTTTATTCCACCACCAGACAGTCCTGCCCCCTTTATTCCACCACCAGACACTCCTTCCCCTTTATTCCACCACCAGACACTCCTTCCCCTTTATTCCACCACCAGCCACCCCTGGCCCCTTTATTCTACCACCAGACACCCCTGCCCCTTTATTCCACCACCAGACACTCCCTGTCCCTTTATTCCACCACCAGACACTCCTTCCCCTTTATTCTACCACCAGACACTCCCTGTCCCTTTATTCCACCACCAGACACTCCAGCCCCTTTATTCCACCACCAGACACCCCAGACCCCTTTATTCCACCACCAAACACCCCAGGCCCCTTTATTCCACCACCAGACACCCCAGGCCCCTTTATTCCACCACCAGACACTCCAGCCCCTTTATTCCACCACCAGACAGTCCTGCCCCCTTTATTCCACCACCAGACACTCCTTCCCCTTTATTCCACCACAAGACACTCCTTCCCCTTTATTCCACCACCAGCCACCCCTGGCCCCTTTATTCTACCACCAGACACCCCTGCCCCTTTATTCCACCACCAGACACTCCCTGTCCCTTTATTCCACCACCAGACACTCCTTCCCCTTTATTCTACCACCAGACACTCCCTGTCCCTTTATTCCACCACCAGACACCCCGCTCCTTTATTCCACCACCAGACACTCCCTGCCCCTCTATTCCACCACCAGGCACCCCTGGCCCCTTTATTCTACCACCAGACACTCCCGGTCCCTTTATTCCACCACCAGACACTCCTGGCCCCTTTATTCCACCACCAGACTTCCCTGGCCCCTTTAGTCCACCACCAGACACTCCAGCCTCTTTATTCCACCACCACACACCCTACCCCTCTATTCCACCACTAGACACCCCTGCCCCTTTGTTCCACCACCAGACACTACCTGTCCCTTTATTCCACCACCAGACACCCTACCCCTCTATTCCACCACCAGACACCCCTGCCCCTTTATTCCACCACCAGACACTCCCTGCTCCTTTTTTCCACCACCAGACACCCCGGCCCCTCTATTCCACCACCAGACACTCCTGGCCCCTTTATTCCACCACCAGACACTCCTGGCCCCTTTATTCCACCACCAGAAACTCCTGCCCCTTTATTCCACCACCAGACACTCCTGCCTCTTCATTCCACCTCCACACACCCTACCCCTCTATTCCACCACCAGACACTCCCTGCCCCTTTATTCCACCACCAGACACTCCCTGCCCCTCTATTCCACCACCAGACACCCCTGGCTCCTTTATTCTACCACCAGACACCCCTGGCCCCTTTATTACACCACCAGGCACTCCTGTCCCTTTATTCCACCACCAGACACTCCTACCCCTTTACTCCACCACCAGACACTCCTGCCCCTTTATTCCACAACCATACACTCCTCTCCCTTTATTCCACAACCATACACTCCCTGCCCATTACAGCTACCTTAAAAATTGGAGCATTAGGTGGTCTAATTTTTACCTCTGGAAACCAATGTGTGGTTGCCTGGACCCCCTTCATAGGGTGCCTAGTTTTGCACACTATATAGAGGGCCAGCCTCCTACACACCGGACACTCCCTGTCCCTTTATTCCACCACTGCACACTCCTTGTCCCTTCATTCCACTACCCAACACTCCCTGCCCCTTTATCTCACCACCAGACACTCCCTGCCCCTTTATCTCACCACCAGACACTCCCTGCTTCTTTATTCCACCACCAGACACTCACTGCTTCTTTATCCCACCACCAGACACTCCCTGTCCCTTTGTCCCACCACCAGACACTCCCTGCCCCTTTATTCCACTACCAGACACTTAGTGCCCCTTTGTTCCACCACCAGGCACTCCCTGCCTCTTTATTCCACCTCCCACCACCAGACACTCCTGACCCCTTTATTCCACTACCCCTAAATTCACCACCCACCAGGCACTCCCTGCCCCTTTATTCCACTACCAGACACTCCTTGCATCTTTATTCCACCACCAGACACTCCCTGCCCCATTATTCCACCACCAGACAATCCTGCCCCTTTATTCCATGACCAGACACTCATTGCCCCTTTATTCCATCACCACACACTCCTTGTCTCTTCATTCCACCACCAGACACTCCCTGCCCCTTTATTCCAGCACCAGATACTCCTACCTCTTTATTCCACCACCAGACAATCTAAACCCCCCTATTCCACCACTAAACACTCCCTGTCCCTTTATTCACCACCAGACACTCCCTGCCTCTTTATTCCACCACCAGACACTCCCTGCCTCTTTATTCCACCACCCACCAGACACTCCCGACCCCTTTATTCCACTACCAGACAATCCCTGCCCCTTTATTCCACCACCAGAAACTCACTGACCCTTTATCTGGCCACCAGACACTCCTGCCCCTTTATTCCACCACCAGGCACTCACTGCTTCCTATTCCACCCCACCAGACACTCCCTGCCTCTTTATTCCACCACCAGATATCCCTGCCCCCTAAATTCACCACCAGACACTCTCTGCCACTTTATTCCACCACCAGACACTCATTGGCCCTTGATTCCACCACCAGACACTCCAGCCTCTTTATTCCACCCCCAGCTGACTCCTGCTCCTTTATTCCACCACCAGACACTCCCTGCAGCTTTATTCCACCAACAGACACTCTCTGCTCCTTTATTCCACCACCAGATGCTACCTTCTCCTTTATTCTACCACTGTGTGAGACATGGCCTCTTTTGGCATGGTTAGCACCCACTTTTTGCATGATGTTGAAGTGTCCTAGAAGTTGTAGTGCCCTGGGCCCCTGCTAACCGGCCCCCCTGGGCCAGAGCTCTTTCCCTAAATCTGTTGTGATGCTTGGCACAATTGGATACACTCTTACATATCAGTGTAAGACCCTAGTAATTGGGTACCCCAGTACCCAGGGCATGGGATAGTAGGAGTAGACCCCTGAGGGCAGCAGCACTGATTGTGCCACCCTCTAGGCCCTACACCCAGATACACCCAGCACTGCAGGATGAGTGTACTGAAACAAACCTAAAAAGGCAAACTCGACATGGCACACTCCCTGTGTGCCCTGTCCACCGTACACTGCATATGATATGGGTAAGTCACCCCTCTGGTAGACCTTTGTAGGAGGCTGGACTGGCTTGTAGTGAGTACCAAGGGGTACTTGCAGCTTGCACCAGGCCCAGTTATCCCTTATTAGTGTATAGGGTGTCTAGCAGCTTAGGCTGATAGATAATGGTAGCTTAGCAGAGCAGCTTAGGCTGAACTAGGAGACGTGTGAAGCTACTACAGTACCACTTAGTGTCATATGCACAATATCATAAGAAAACACAATACACAGTTATACTAAAAATAAAGGTACTTTATTTTTATGACAATATGCCAAAGTATCTTAGAGTGTACCCTCAGTGAGAGGATAGGAAATATACACACGATATATATACACAATAGCAAAAATATGCAGTATAGTCTTAGAAAACAGTGCAAACAATGTATAGTTACAATAGGATGCAATGGGGAAACATAGGGATAGGGGCAACACAAACCATATACTCCAAAAGTGGAATGCGAACCACAAATGGACCCCAAACCTATGTGACCTTGTAGAGGGTCGCTGGGACTATTAGAAAATAGTGAGAGTTAGAAAAATAACCCTCCCCAAGACCCTGAAAAGTGAGTGCAAAGTGCACTAAAGTTCCCCTAAGGACAAAGTAGTCGTGTTAGAGGAATAATGCAGGAAAGACACAAACCAGCAATGCAACAACTGTGGATTTCCAATCTAGGGTACCTGAGGAACAAGGGGACCAAGTCCAAAAGTCACAAGCAAGTCGGAGATGGGCAAATGCCCAGGAAATGCCAGCTGCGGGTGCAAAGAAGCTTCTACTGGACAGAAGAAGCTGAGGTTTCTGCAGGAACAAAACGGGCTAGAGACATCCCCTTTGGTGGACGGATCCCTCTCGCCGTGGAGAGTCGTGCAGAAGTGTTTTCCCGCCGAAAAAATGCCAACAAGCCTTGCTAGCTGCAAATCGTGCGGTTAGCGTTTTTGGACGCTGCTGAGGCCCAGGAAGGACCAGGAGGTCGCAAATTGGACCAGCAGAGAGAGGGGACGTCGAGCAAGACAAGGAGCCCTCTCTGAGGCAGGTAGCACCCAGAGAAGTGGCAGAAACAGGCACTACAAGGATGCGTGAAACGGTGCTCGCCGAAGTTGCACAAAGGAGTCCCACGTCGCCGGAGACCAACTTAGAAAGTCGTGCAATGCAGGTTAGAGTGCCGTGGACCCAGGCTTGGCTGTGCACAAAGGATTTCTGCCGGAAGTGCACAGGGGCCGGAGTAGCTGCAAAGTCACGGTTCCCAGCAATGCAGCCCAGCGAGGTGAGGCAAGGACTTACCTCCACCAAACTTGGACTGAAGAGTCACTGGACTGTGGGGGTCACTTGGACAGAGTTGCTGGATTCGAGGGACCTCGCTCGTCGTGCTGAGAGGAGACCCAAGGGACCGGTAATGCAGCTTTTTGGTGCCTGCGGTTGCAGGGGGAAGATTCCGTCGACCCACGGGAGATTTCTTCGGAGCTTCTGGTGCAGAGAGGAGGCAGACTACCCCCACAGCATGCACAAGCAGGAAAACAGTCGAGAAGGCGGCAGGATCAGCGTTACAGAGTTGCAGTAGTCGTCTTTGCTACTATGTTGCAGGTTTGCAGGCTTCCAGCGCGGTCAGCAGTCGATTCCTTATCAGAAGGTGAAGAGAGAGATGCAGAGGAACTCGGATGAGCTCTTGCATTCGTTATCTGAAGTTTCCCCAGAGACAGAGACCCTAAATAGCCAGAAAAGAGGGTTTGGCTACCTAGGAGAGAGGATAGGCTACTAACACCTGAAGGAGCCTATCAGCAGGAGTCTCTGACGTCACCTGGTGGCACTGGCCACTCAGAGCAGTCCAGTGTGCCAGCAGCACCTCTGTTTCCAAGATGGCAGAGGTCTGGAGCACACTGGAGGAGCTCTGGACACCTCCCAGGGGAGGTGCAGGTCAGGGGAGTGGTCACTCCCCTTTCCTTTGTCCAGTTTCGCGCCAGAGCAGGGGCTAAGGGGTCCCTGAACCGGTGTAGACTGGATTATGCAGAATTGGGCACATCTGTGCCCAACAAAGCATTTCCAGAGGCTGGGGGAGGCTACTCCTCCCCTGCCTTCACACCATTTTCCAAAGGGAGAGGGTGTCACACCCTCTCTCAGAGGAAGTTCTTTGTTCTGCCATCCTGGGCCAGGCCTGGCTGGACCCCAGGAGGGCAGATGCCTGTCTGAGGGGTTGGCAGCAGCAGCAGCTGCAGTGAAACCCCAGGAAGGGCAGTTTGGCAGTACCAGGGTCTGTGCTACAGACCACTGGGATCATGGAATTGTACCAACAATGCCAGGATGGCATAGAGGGGGCAATTCCATGATCTTAGACATGTTACATGGCCATATTCGGAGTTACCATTGTGAAGCTACATATAGGTAGTGACCTATATGTAGTGCACGCGTGTAATGGTGTCCCCGCACTCACAAAGTTCAGGGAATTGGCTCTGAACAATGTGGGGGCACCTTGGCTAGTGCCAGGGTGCCCTCACACTAAGTAACTTTGCACCTAACCTTTACCAGGTAAAGGTTAGACATATGGGTGACTTATAAGTTACTTAAGTGCAGTGTAAAATGGCTGTGAAATAACGTGGACGTTATTTCACTCAGGCTGCAGTGGCAGGCCTGTGTAAGAATTGTCAGAGCTCCCTATGGGTGGCAAAAGAAATGCTGCAGCCCATAGGGATCTCCTGGAACCCCAATACCCTGGGTACCTCAGTACCATATACTAGGGAATTATAAGGGTGTTCCAGTAAGCCAATGTAAATTGGTAAAAATGGTCACTAGCCTGTTAGTGACAATTTGGAAAGAAATGAGAGAGCATAACCACTGAGGTTCTGATTAGCAGAGCCTCAGTGAGACAGTTAGTTACTACACAGGTAACACATTCAGGCACACTTATGAGCACTGGGGCCCTGGGTTACCAGGGTCCCAGTGACACATACAACTAAAACAACATATATACAGTGAAAAATGGGGGTAACATGCCAGGCAAGATGGTACTTTCCTACAACCTTATAGCCCTAAAGCAGGGTGCACTATACTATGTGTGAGGGCATAATTGCAGGAGCAATATGTTCCCACTGTGTCCTTGCCAGACCTGGGACATAGTGAGTGAACAGCATAGCCATTTTTAGTACATCTACTGGCCACTGGTCAAACACGAGTTCCCCAGCTACATGATGGCTACTCTGCACCCTGGGTTGTTTAGTATCAAACAACTAAGAATATTAAATCCAAACTGATGCCAGTATTGGATTTAACCCTAAATGTACCCAGGGGCCACCTTAGAGGTGCCCCCTGCAAAAGCTAACCTAACTGGCATAGTTGCTGACTGGTTCCATCCAGCTGGCCAATATACAAACCTGGGGGAGAGCCTTGGCTCTCTGGTTTGTAAAACAATGCCCTTCCTGGGTGGAGGAGCTAACACCCCCTCCAGCAGATATGTGCACCTCCCGGGCGGTGAGCAACAAAGGACTACAGCCCCTGAAAATCAAGCCTCCAGGCCTCCTGCTAGCAGCAGATGGCTTCCCCCTCTGCAAACCCCACCTTTGATGGGAGCAAAAGCGGGAAACCACACAAAGGTTAAGAGGAGTGGCCTCACTGAGCATGCACCACTCCAAGCGACTTGCAGGCAAAGTGGACCTTCCATTTCATTTTCCTCCATGACAGCAGGAAAATAACCAATGAGGTTTAGGGAAGTGACCTTTCCCACAGGAAGTGGTCACTGTAGTGGGTGTAGCCACCCAAGGGTAAGTGTCTCATTAGACACTACCAGGTTCCCCCTAAAAACGCCCACTAAATTCAGTATTTAGTAGGCTCTCCTAGACCAAGAAACTAGATTCATCTAAAAGAAGAGAAGACAGCACCAAAGAATCCCCCAAAATGAGAACAGAGAACCTGCTGCACCAGAAAAGCCCCTAAGACCCTTGCTCGCTGCACCAGAGTCCCGACAATTGCCGCTGCAAAGGAGCTTGTCGCATAGGTTCTCATTATGCTAATGAGGCTACTGCATTTGGGAGACAGGATGAAATGGATTGTGGCTACTAAGTATTATTCTACACAACATGACGCCTGTCGGCCTAATCTGGGTTCTCCGGCTAGCTAGCAACGCCTCATCTCCGGCCAAGATGATTGTGGCAACCGGGCGCATGACAAGGAAAACTCCTCAGGGGAATAGTGGTTGATCAGATCCCACCCCTTTCTCTCAGTTGCCAAAAAGTATCATACAGGTAAAGACAACAGAGGCAGAATATAGTTCAATAAGGATTTATTGAAGTAACTGCATCTTAGATAAAAAAGGCGTGTGTTGCAATAACTAGGATGATATAACACAATAAAAGAAGCAGGTGACTGACAGAGTAAAACAAAAGAATAATCCTACCAAGTTGTCACTGGGCGAAATGTATATATATAAATTTCTCCTACCTACACTATGTTTGAGCACAGCGTAATAAGCCTAATCTGCCCTTTGGGTTTCCCCCCTGCGGGTACATCATCCCTCATACCTGGAGGAAGACGCCTGTGGTCTAGAGAGACACCGTCCCCATGTGGATCAGGGGTCCATCTGTCTAAGCAAGTAGCTGCAGTGAAGCAGTCAGCAATCAGCATACTGTCGTGGTCATCTGGCTGGAATCTCCCTCTAACGTGTCTAGGACAGAGGGGTGTTTTATAATAAAACAACTGACCTTCTAAGAAATAGTCCCCACACATGAGTGCGTGTTTTCTATGAATGTTGGAGACATAGCATACCACGTTTTTCGGCAATCCTATCTGACTGTAGCCTTGGAGAAAGCACAAACCGAAATAAATGTCCTACTAAGAGCGTGATGCTTTCCTAGGCGAAAGTACAATGAGATAAAGAAAATAAAACAGCACTGCAAATGTGACTATTGCTAGAAAAAACCCAATGCTGAATAAAATTTAACAGAGCTAAAGTGCACAGTGGCAGGCCTAGTTAGCTTAAAATAATGTGTCTAAAACATGGCTAAAATAGCTATACAACACAGTGACCATTGGACTGACCTTAAAGGCTTTGCAAATAGTCCAAGATCTCCCTCCTGAGTGGAGGCACCACTCAAGAAACCAAAGAAACCTGAAAGGAACCAGCAGACCGGTGAGTGACACTTCACCGACCGGACAATATCTCCGTAACCGGAAGTTGCAGCCAGACCCGACAACACATCAACAACAGCCCAGATAAGACCTGCAAGTGTGCCAACTTTGGTGGCACAGCGCCCTCCTGTGGCCGAGTTGTGCAAATACCTCTGGTACTGGTCAGTCCACTTGGAGGGGCCACCTGGAAAAGCAGATGGTTTAAAGGTTCTGCCTGGAGGTCCCCTTGGGCTGTCGAGGTTGCAAGGGGTTAGGAACCTGTGGAGCACAGCTGGGTCCTTGTTGCAGGGCACAGGGCGGCCGGATGCAGGGCAAATTGGTGATCCAGGAGCTGTGCGCAATGGAGCCCTTTGGAGCTGGAGGTAAGTCTCTTTTGAAGGCAGCTTGCAGGACAACGGTGGCACTCTGGTAGGAGGTCCAAGGTGTTCCTGAAGTCCCTTGACTGGGGCTTCCTCCTGATCTACTTGCGGCTCTGGGGGAGCTGGTTTTCTTGGAGTCTGATATCCACTGACCAGTATCCGGGGTATTGGCACGACTCGGCCACTGGAGGGCACAGTGCCACCAATATTGGCAGACTTGTAGGTTTTATCCAGGCTGTCGTCGGTGTGTTGGCAGGTCCAGCTTCAACTTCCGGTTGTGGAGATATTGGCTGGTCAGTGAAGTGACCCTCACTGGCTTGTTGGTACTTGCTGCTATCTTGAGTGGTGCCTCCCCTCACGAGGGAGATTTCAGGCTATTTGCAAAGCCTCGAAGCCCTTGGGGCCTTTTGAGGTCAGTCCAGTGGTCAGCTCCTCCGCATCGGCAATTGTTGGGACACAGGTGCAGCAGGCCGGGTTTGGCGCCTTTTCTTGTAAAACAGGTCCTCAGTTCTCTGGCTGTGGTTCTTCTTGTTGCTATCTTCTCTTTGACCTTTCTAATCTAAAATCTTGGTCTAGGGGTGCCTACTAAAAACTGAATTTAGTGGGTGTTTTAGGGGGACCCGGTAGTGTCCAATGGGACACTTACCTTTGGGTGGCTGCACCTACTATAGTGACGACTTCCTGTGGGACAGGCCACTTCCCTAAACCTTATTGGCTATTTTCTGTCCACGCAAGATGGAGGAAAATGAAAAAGAGGGAGCACCTTGCAGGCAACACCTTAGGGTGGTGCATGCCAAGTGAGGCCATTCCTCCTATCCTTTGTTAGGTTTCCTGCTTTTGCTCCCACCAAAAGTGGGGATTTGCAAAGGGAGATGCCATCTGCTGCCAGCAGCAGGCTTGGGGGTCGAGTTTCAAGGGCGGTAAGCCCTTTGAAGCTCACAGCCAGGACAGCGTGCATTTCTGAGGGAGGGGGTGTTTGCTCCTACACCCAGGAAGGGCATTGTCTTACAAACTGGAGAGGCAGGGCTCTCCCCCAAGGTTTGGTTTGTATATTGGCTGCCTGGAGGTAGCAGCTAGATAAGAACAGTCAGCAACCATGCCAGGATAGTTAGCTTTTGCAGGGGGCAGCTCTAATGTGGTCCCTGGGTACTTTTAGGGATAAATCGAATATTGGTATCAGTTTGGATTTATCATTCTGAGTGCTTTGATACCAAACAACCCAGGGTTCAGAGTGGCCATCATGTAGCTAGGAAACTCGTGTTTGACCAGTGTCCAGCACATACATTAAAATGGCTGCTCTGTTCTCTCACTATGTCCCAGGTTTGGCAAGGACAACACAGTGGGGACATATTGCTCATGCAGCTTTGCCCTCACATATAATATGGAGCATCCTGCCTTAAGGCTGTAAGGTCTGCCCGAGGACTATCTTACCCATAGTAAATGTAGTGTATGGTGGACAGGCGCAAAGGCAGTGTGCCATGTCAAGTTTGTATTTTAGGTTTGCCCCAGAACACTCAGCCTGCAATGTCAGTGCTGGGTGCATCTGAATGCAGGGCCCTAGAGGGTGGCACAATCTGTGCTGCTGTCTTCAGGGCCCTATCCATAGTACCCCATGCCCTGGGCACATAGGTGCCTACTTACTGGGGACTTATAGTGGTAGCTAAGGGTGTATCCAATTGTGCCAATGCATCACAACAGATTTAGGGAAAGAGCTCTGACCCAGGAAGCATGGTTAGCAGGGGCCCTGGGCACTACAATTTCTAGGACACATCAACATCAGGTGGCAAAAAGTAGGGGGCTGACCATTCAAAAAAGAGGCCCTCTCTCACACAGACACTGCCTGCCTGTTTATTCCACCACCAGGCACCCAATGCCTCTTTATTCCACCACCAGACACCCCCATGTTCCCAGTAGGCTCCCTGTGCCCCCCCGTCTCCCTTCCGCTCCCAGTGGCCCTGCCTGGCCTCTATAGTCCCTCTAGGATTCCTGTGGCCAGGGCCGTAGCCACGTGGGGGCATTTGAAGGCCGGGCCAGACCATATTAATCTCCCCCCCCTCCAAATGAAGGTGCAGTATTTATGGAAAGCTCAGTTTCAAATCAGTTTATCTTATCAAACTGCTTTCACACTTGAATGCCTACAGCCTAATAGAAAGAACAGGATAGAGTTCAGAAGGTGAATTAGCAATAAAATAATTTTTTTATGGTTTTACATTCACCATGTTCACATCAGAGGTTAAATGTCTGGCTGTGTCTTCTGAAAAATTATTGAATACTCTTCATGTGGGGATAATGTTTTCTTTTGTCCTTGACTGCAAAGTGAGAGGATTTTGGAAAGTGAACTATGTCACAATCTCGCTGGGCTGGGCCCCTGGAATTGTATGGCTAGGGAGCCTAAATTATAATTATATGGCAAGGTTGAATAAATTATTCAGTTAAAAACGCAAATGATGTGGCTTAATGCAGCACATTTTGTGATAGTATTAATTCATTATTTTGCCATTTTTAGGTCGAGTGTGCAAGTGCTTTGACCTGTAGTAATCTATCAGTGGGCTTTTAACCACGCCCACCACCCACCCATCAATTTCACTCATTCGTGGGCTTGCCTTTCAAAAATCCTTTCTTATCTTTGGTAAATGCTTTATGTTTATCCCTCCTTGGGGCAGTTTGTTTACCGCCTTGGCCATGGTTACATGGATAATTGCACATTTGCCGATACGTTTGAGGGCAAGCAAACTTCTTTTTCCTTTTGTGTCTCTCCTTCACGCTCATGGCGTCTGTGGCGCTTTGAATCGGCTCGCTTACGTCAACTGTTTCACTTTTCATTCTCAATTTATGTAGCAAGAAAAGTCCAGTTAGGAATTTACAGTTCTAGCTCTTACTCGATCAAACGTAAGACCCATTGCATTGCAAATGCTTGTTATAAGTTAGCACCAGTGCTTTAAATGGGCCAGTACTGTCCGGTACTGAGTACCGGCACTTTTTTATTTTGAGAGGGAGAGTACCGGGACATCTCAAGAAAAACGTAATACTTTTAATTGGAGAGTACCGGCACTTCTCAGAAACAAGCAGGTACTCTGGCACAGAGTACCTGCACTTTATTTTCTCCATTTCAAGCACTGGTTAGCACTGTCTGGGCAAAGGTTTCACGTCCTTAGGAAACAGTTCCACATTCAAATATGGAGATCAGTAGCTGAAATATGACTGGTCACCATTTGTGAAGGACCTTCCACAGCACATCAGTACATGATGCAGCATTTTTAATAACTTTTGAACTAGTTGAGCTAGAAACTATTTTTCTCTGTTACAATCTGCAGAATATGCAGCAGATGATGGGTTATGTGCCAAATGCAGCAAATTCATAATCATGCGGAAAACTACACAGTTGCAGAATCGCATAATTCCGTGGTGAAGCGTGACACCCGGGGGAGTGGGATGTGAGGCCAGACCTTTCAAACCTTTGCAATTTTTGAATTATGTTCAAGTTGCTTGGTCTAAAGTCCTACTTTGACTAATGCAAGTTATTGCCATGATACACAGAGTCTCACAGATTTGGAGTATCTTCCTGGGGTGACCTGAGTATGTCTTATTCACCTTTTTTGTGAATTGTGATAAGCAGTGCATGCTTGGAGTGCTTGAAATTAGCTCATGGGTATAGCGGTTGTAGGAGGCTGGCCTGGTGTGTGGTGGGTACCCAAGGTACTTACACCTTATACCAGGTCCAGGTATCACCTATTAGTGTCTAGAAGCCAGGCTGTCTAGAGGTAGCTGTGGATGAGCAGCCAAGGCTTATCTAGGAGACATGTCGAAAATAAAACTCTAGGTAGAAAAAAATAAATATATATATCATTTGAGAGTCCATCTGCATAAATAAATTAAAAACACAATAAAAACACGTTTTCATGGAAAACCTTTCTGTCGGTACATGATTGGCTTAAAATCACAACGAACATCAATGTGAGTACACAAAGCTCATGCAATACCACTGTAGTCACACAGCACTTACACACATGAAAGAAAACACAGTGTTACAAAAATAAAGGTACTTTATTTTAGTGACACAATACCAAAAAGAACTTAAGAGGCAACTCTCCAATGGGAGGTAAGTAACACACTAAATATATACACTAGTTACCGGGAATAGGCATAGAAAGTGATAGAAAGCAGTGCAAATGCAGCTAGACAATAGTGACCCTAGGGGGAGTCCAGACCATATGCTAACAAAATGGAATACGAACACAGGGCCCCCACCTAGGTACGTGGAATGTGTAGAGGGGAGCTGGGGGTACTAGGAAACCCCAAAGGTAAGTACCACAGTGTCCCCTAGCGACCAGGAGGAAAGGTTAGGGGATTTTCCCCAAACCACCCAAAAGTAAGGAAACACCCAGACAAGGCTGCAAAAAACCAGCAGTGGATTCCTGAAGAGGAAGAGCTGTGGAAGAAGGGACCAAGTCTCGAAGTCACAGAAGAGTCCAGCGGGAGCCTCTACCCACCCAGCTGTGGATGCAGGGGTTGGTCAATGGTCATGTGAAGAATGTCAGCACTGCAGCCCTGGAGTCGATGAAGAGTTCTGACGGATTCAGACGATGTCCCACGCTGGAAGAAGAATTGCAGTCGGGTGTTGGTGCAGAAAATCCACCAACAAGCCTTGACAAAGGCAAAGGTCGTGGTTGGCAAAAAGTGGAGCTGCCGTGGATCAGCAAGGCCCAGGAGGACTCAACTCAGGAAGGGGAGTCAGAGGAGTCCCTCAGTGACACAGAGAGCCCACAGGAGCAAAGGCAGCACCCACAGGGACACAGGAGTTGCAGAAGAGCCCACGAAGGAAGAAGGGTCCCACACCGCAGGAGAACCACGCAGAGGGATGTGCGTCACAGGAAGGAGTGTTGGGGGCTGGAGCTACACGTAGCCTGAAGATCCCTTCGAGGAAATGCAAACAAGCCTTGGCAGCTGCAAGAGACGCAGAGCATGGGGGTACTGTCCTGTGTAGGAAGGCAAGGGCTTACCTCCACCAAAGTTGGACAGCTGGCAGAGAGGACCAAGCGGACTGCTCCATACCACCACCCATGATGCAGGATCCACACAGCTCAGGATGAGAGGAGATCCACGGAGCCGGTCGTTGTTGCAGTAGGTGGCTGCGGATGCAGGGGAGTGACTACTTCACTCCAAGGGAGATTCCTTCTTCCTTCTCGTGCAGACTGAAGACTTGCCACCCTCAGAGGATGCACAGCCGGGGAAATGTTGCTGAAGCTGGAAGGAGCTGTAGAAACAATGTTGCAGGAATAGACTTCTTCGTGGATGCAGATTGTCGGTTCCTGAAGGGTCCAGTTACGGTTCCAGTGGCTAGAAGTCAAAGTAAGGTTGCAGAAGAGTCCTGCTGGAATCTTGCAAGCCGAATCTGAGGACCCACCCAAGAAAGAGACCCTAAATAGCCCTGAAAGGGGGATTGGTCACCTAGCGAGGTGACCACCTATCAGGAAGGGGCTCTGACATCACTTGCCTGGCCTGGCCACTCAGATGCTGCCAGAGGTCCCTGCCAACCTTGGATTCAAGATGGCAAAATCCAGTGATCCTCTGGAGGCACTCTGGACACCACCCCTGGGATGGTGATGGACAGGAGAGTGGTCACCCCCCTTTCCATTGTCCAGTTTCGCACCAGAGCAGGGACTGGAGGTCCCTGAACCAGTGTAGAGTGGTTTACGCATGGATTGCACCAAATGTGCCTTTCAAAGCATACCAGTGGCTTAGGGAGACTACCCCTCTCAAGCCATGTAACACCTATTTCAAAAGGGAGAGGGTGTTAACCCCCGAAAGGAAATCCTAAGTTCTGCCTTCCTGTGTTTGAGCTGATCAAGCAGCAGGAGGGCAGAAACCTGTCTGAGGGGTGCCAGCAGCTTGGGCTGCCTGGAAAACCCTGCAAGACTGGTGGTAACAATGCTTTGGGTGCTCTAAGGAGCCCCCAGACTGCATGGAATCAGACTTCCAATACTGGCAACAGTATTGGGGTATGTTTCCAACATGTTTGATCCCAAACATGCCTAGGTCCGGAGTTACCATTATGTAGCTGGACATAGGTAGTGACCTATGCTCAGTACACGCGTAAAATGGACCTGGAGTTCGTGGGGGCACCTCTGCTAGTGCAGGGGTGCCCTCACACGCAGGTACTTGCACCCCCGGAGTGCTTGCAACACTGTTGTCGGTGAAAGTAGAGAAGCCGTCTTGCATCAGCATTGGATGAGTCGTGTTTTGTGTATGATGCATGTGGCTGCGTCAAGTTACAGGCTGCTGGCATCGTCAAGCTTGGAAGTTACGAGTTTGAGGATAGCTTGCAGTTTCTGTTGGTATCCAAGGTACGGGAGGATGCAACGTAGCAGAAGGGCACTCTGATGTTATTAACAAGAGATATTGAATCTTGGTCTGAATTCACGTTTATCAATAGGTTTCCGACTCCTCTTGATATTTTTGGAGGGGACTCATGTTCCTTCAGCCATATCACGGTAGGCAGGAATTTTTACCATTGACTTCAGGTCGTATTCTCTGTCTTCAATGTACTGAGTGTAGGAGGCTGGACTGGCTTGTAGTGAGTACCAAGGGGTACTTGCGCCTTGCACCAGGCCCAGTTATCCCTTATTAGTGTATAGGGTGTCTAGCAGCTTAGGCTGATAGATAATGGTAGCTTAGCAGAGCAGCTTAGGCTGAACTAGGAGACGTGTGAAGCTACTACAGTACCACTTAGTGTCATATGCACAATATCATAAGAAAACACAATACACAGTTATACTAAAAATAAAGGTACTTTATTTTTATGACAATATGCCAAAGTATCTTAGAGTGTACCCTCAGTGAGAGGATAGGAAATATACACAAGATATATATACACAATAGCAAAAATATGCAGTATAGTCTTAGAAAACAGTGCAAACAATGTATAGTTACAATAGGATGCAATGGGGAAACATAGGGATAGGGGCTACACAAACCATATACTCCAAAAGTGGAATGCGAACCACGAATGGACCCCAAACCTATGTGACCTTGTAGAGGGTCGCTGGGACTATTAGAAAATAGTGAGAGTTAGAAAAATAACCCTCCCCAAGACCCTGAAAAGTGAGTGCAAAGTGCACTAAAGTTCCCCTAAGGACAAAATAGTCGTGTTAGAGGAATAATGCAGGAAAGACACAAACCAGCAATGCAACAACTGTGGATTTCCAGTCTAGGGGACCTGTGGAACAAGGGGACCAAGTCCAAAAGTCACAAGCAAGTCGGAGATGGGCAGATGCCCAGGAAATGCCAGCTGCGGGTGCAAAGAAGCTTCGACTGGACAGAAGAAGCTGAGGTTTCTGCAGGAACGAAAAAGGCTAGAGACTTCCCCTTTGGTGGACGGATCCCTCTCGCCTTGGAGAGTTGTGCAGAAGTGTTTTCCCGCCGGAAGGACGCCAACAAGCCTTGCTACACGCAAATCGTGCGTTTGGCGTTTTTGGACGCTGCTGGGGCCCAGGAGGGACCAGGAGGTCGCAAATTGGACCTGCAGAGAGAGAGGACGTCGAGCAAGACAAAGAGCCCTCACTGAAGCAGGTAGCACCCGGAGAAGTGCCAGAAACAGGCACTACAAGGATGCGTGAAACGGTGCTCGCCGAAGTTGCACAAAGGAGTCCCACGTCGCCGGAGACCAACTTAGAAAGTCGTGCAATGCAGGTTAGAGTGCCGTGGACCCAGGCTTGGCTGTGCACAAAGGATTTCCGCCGGAAGTGCAAAGGGGCCGGAGTAGCTGCAAAGTCGCGGTTCCCAGCAATGCAGCCCAGCGAGGTGAGGCAAGGACTTACCTCCACCAAACTTGGGCTGAAGAGTCACTGGACTGTGGGGGTCACTTGGACAGCGTCGCTGGATTCGAGGGACCTCGCTCGTCGTGCTGAGAGGAGACCCAAGGGACCGGTAATGCAGCTTTTTGGTGCCTGCGGTTGCAGGGGGAAGATTCCGTCGACCCACGGGAGATTTCTTCGGAGCTTCTGGTGCAGAGAGGAGGCAGGCTACCCCCACAGCATGCACAAGCAGGAAAACAGTCGAGAAGGCGGCAGGATCAGCGTTACAGAGTTGCAGTAGTCGTCTTTGCTACTATGTTGCAGGTTTGCAGGCTTCCAGCGCGGTCAGCGGTCGTTTCCTTATCAGAAGGTGAAGAGAGAGATGCAGAGGAACTCGGCTGAGCTCATGCATTCGTTATCTAAAGTTTCCCCAGAGACAGAGACCCTAAATAGCCAGAAAAGAGGGTTTGGCTACCTAGGAGAGAGGATAGGCTACTAACACCTGAAGGAGCCTATCAGCAGGAGTCTCTGACGTCACCTGGTGGCACTGGCCACTCAGAGCAGTCCAGTGTGCCAGCAGCACCTATGTTTCCAAGATGGCAGAGGTCTGGAGCACACTGGAGGAGCTCTGGACACCTCCCAGGGGAGGTGCAGGTCAGGGGAGTGGTCACTCCCCTTTCCTTTGTCCAGTTTCGCGCCAGAGCAGGGGCTAAGGGGTCCCTGAACCGGTGTAGACTGGCTTATGCAGAATTGGGCACCTCTGTGCCCAACAAAGCATTTCCAGAGGCTGGGGGAGGCTATTCCTCCCCTGCCTTCACACCATTTTCCAAAGGGAGAGGGTGTCACACCCTCTCTCAGAGGAAGTTCTTTGTTCTGCCATCCTGGGCCAGGCCTGGCTGGACCCCAGGAGGGCAGCTGCCTGTCTGAGGGGTTGGCAGCAGCAGCAGCTGCAGTGAAACCCCAGGAAGGGCAGTTTGGCAGTACCAGGGTCTGTGCTACAGACCACTGGGATCATGGAATTGTACCAACAATGCCAGGATGGCATAGAGGGGGCAATTCCATGATCATAGACATGTTACATGGCCATATTCGGAGTTACCATGGTGAAGCTACATATAGGTAGTGACCTATATGTAGTGCACGCGTGTAATGGTGTCCCCGCACTCACAAAGTTCAGGGAATTGGCTCTGAACAATGTGGGGGCACCTTGGCTAGTGCCAGGGTGCCCTCACACTAAGTAACTTTGCACCCAACCTTTACCAGGTAAAGGTTAGACATATAGGTGACTTATAAGTTACTTAAGTGCAGTGTAAAATGGCTGTGAAATAACGTGGACGTTATTTCACTCAGGCTGCAGTGGCAGGCCTGTGTAAGAATTGTCAGAGCTCCCTATGGGTGGCAAAAGAAATGCTGCAGCCCATAGGGATCTCCTGGAACCCCAATACCCTGGGTACCTCAGTACCATATACTAGGGAATTACAAGGGTGTTCCAGTAAGCCAATGTAAATTGGTAAAAATGGTCACTAGCCTGTTAGTGACAATTTAAAAGTAATGAGAGAGCATAACCACTGAGGTTCTGGTTAGCAGAGCCTCAGTGAGACAGTTAGGCACCACACAGGGAACATATACATGCACACCTATGAGCACTGGGGCCCTGTGTGACAGGGTCCCAGTGACACATACATATAGGCCACAAACCTATGAGCACTGGGGTCCTGACTAGCAGGATCCCAGTGACACATAACAACCATACTGAAAACATGGTGTTTTCACTATGAGCACTGAGGCCTGGCTATCAGGATCCCAGTGAGACAGTGAAAACAGTGACAAACACCCTGACATACACTCACAAACAGGCCAAAAGTGGGGGTAACAAGGCTAGAAAGAGGCTACCTTCTCACACAACCCCCCCCCCCAAACGAAGGACAATAAGGCTAACCTTGGCCAGTTGAGACTTTATTGTCTAAGTGGTGATAAGTAGAGAGTAGCTCTGCAATAGACTGGTTACTCCCTTTATCATCCACTATATGGTTACTTCCCTGTGGGGATGTAAACCACCCTGTTTGAAGTTTTTTAGCTAAGCAACAATGTGAAGATGTATTTTCAGAGTTTCTATCAGTAAGTTTTAGTTTAGAGCAGTGGGAATTGTCCACTGAACCTATTTGTAGTGATGGAAATGCCAGACAGGGATGCTGTCTCAGAAAAGCCATATCTGGGCAAAAACTTTGTCCATATGGCTGGAAGAGAGAACAGGGATGCTGTTTCTCTTGGGTTGGAGCAGGGCAGGGATGCTGTCCTATCAGCTCCACACTAGGGCAGGGATGCTGTCCTAAGTGTTGTGAGGCAGTGCAGAGTTTCTGCACTAAAGTTTCTCTGGGAGGGTTGGAGGGATGCTCCATGTTAACTAAAATGGTGCTCTTTTTCTCACCAATGTTAGTTATCCCACAGAGAGGTACTTCCACCTCAGGGAGTCCAGCTTTGCCAGCTGATGATTCCCTTGGAACAGGTGCCACCCCAGGAGAGGTTTCTCCCACCACAGGAATAGTATCCTGAATGGTAGGGTGGTTAGGGGATACTGTGATACCCTTTTTACCTGTTGATGGAGAGGGATCCTGAGTTTTCAGGCCTTCTTTCCTTTGCTTTTTCATTTCACTTGAAATGAGAGGGAACAATTCCTCAGGGATGCCCAGCATGGCTGCATGGGCATAAAACTCTACATCAGCCCAACCTGAGGCCTCTAGGTCATTACCTAAGAGACAGTCTACAGGCAAGCTAGGTGATACCACCACCTGCTTAGGGCCAGTAACTCCACCCCAACTAAACTGAATTATAGCTAAGGGAAGAAACTTAGTGGAGTTATGGACATCAATAATCTTATACTGTTGTCCAATGATGTGTTGTTCAGGAGGCACTAGGTTTTCAGTCACCAAAGTGAAACTGGCACCTGTGTCCCTGTAGGCCAAGGCCTCAACACCATTTATTGAAACTGTCTGCCTGTACTTATCCATTGTAAGGGGACAAGCAGCCAGTGTGGCAAGGCCAATGCCACTAGGTGTGACAGAAACTGTCTTGGGACTGATTACATCAGTTTCCACTATGGACCCATAAGTGAACCCAACTACACCCTTTGCTTGACTGTTGCCAGCAGTCCCACCACTAGTACCACTACTGCTAGGGGCACTAGAGCTTGATGTATTAGTGGTGGTAGGCTCAGGGGGTTTACCTGGACAGGACTTATCCCCTGGCCTATGGCCTCTGTTTTTACACACAAAGTACCAAGGCTTTTTAATGTGTGCAGGTTGGGAAGAAGAGGAAGAATTTGTTTTATCCCCACCCTCTGAAGAGTGTTTAAGATTTGAAGTGGGATCTTTGGTTTTACCCTTATCCCCATGCTTATCTTGAGATTTTTCACCATCTTTCTTCTTATTGCCATCTTTGTCACCCCCTGTATGAACTTTTCTGTTCACCCTTGTTCTGACCCATTTGTCTGCCTTCTTTCCCAATTCTTGGGGAGAGGTCAGATCAGAGTCTACCAGGTACTGGTGCAACAAATCAGACACACAATTATTAAGTATATGCTCTCTCAGGATTGTGTTATACAGGCTTTCATAATCAGTAACTTTACTGCCATGTAACCACCCCTCCAAGGCCTTCAGTGCCTGGTCAATGAAATCAACCCAGTCTTGTGAAGACTCCTTTTTGGTCTCTCTGAACTTTATCCTGTACTGTTCAGTGGTTAAGCCATAACCATCCAGGAGTGCATTCTTAAGAACTGTAAAATTATTGGCATCATTTTCTTTCACAGTAAGGAGCCTATCCCTACCTTTTCCACTAAATGATAGCCATAGGATAGCAGCCCACTGCTTTTGAGGGACATCCTGTACAGCACAGGCCCTCTCAAGTGCAGCAAACCACTTGTTAATGTCATCCCCCTCCTTATAAGGGGGAACTATCTTGTGCAGATTCCTGGAATCATGCTCTTTTGCAGGATGACTATGGGGAATACTGCTGCTGCCACCATGGGTATCTAAACCCAACTTCTGTCTTTCCTTCTCTAATTCTAAAGACTGTCTATCCAAATCCAGCTGTTGCTTCTTGAGCTTCAGTCTGGTTTGTTCCACTCTCAATCTATTGAGCTCCCTTTCTAACAATCTGTCATCAGGGTGGGTGGGAGGGACATTTCTAGATACAGAGGTATGATGGGAATGAACAGAAGGAGACCTGTCCCTTACAGAGGGCACCCTAACAGCTTGGCTAACAGTATAATGTGAGAGCACACCATCAGTATGGTGTGATTCAACCTCTGTACCAACTATGCTAGACTGTCTAGTAATGGGCAGGCTGAGAAGTTTCTTTCCTGAATCTTTTCCTGGGGGAGTCCCTGGATCAGATTGAGAACCATTAGCTACATTTTCACCAGATTGGGCACTTATGGCCTTATCCTGTACTCTAAGCATATTAATTAACAGTTCTAAGGAAGGATTCTTCCCTACACTCAAACCTCTCTCTATGCAGAGACTCCTTGCTCCTTTCCAGCTAAGGTGATCATATGCAAGTTTGGACAGTTCAACATTTTGACCTGTGCCAGACATTTTTAGAGAGAGTTAAAGTGATAGAAAAAGTGAAGAAAGTTTTCAGAACTTTTTGGAAAGACAGAAAAAACTTTTTAAACTTTTAAGAACTTTTTGAAAGTTTTAGAAGTACTTTTCAGCACTTAGAAAAGAGTGAAAAGAGGAAATGCAAAACTTTTTGGCTATGTGTATATACACTGACCTTGTTTTGTATATTTTTCTCTTATGAAAAGTACAATGACAAGAGTGGTAAGTAGTCTCAAGCACTTATCCCACCACTGCACAACCAATGTAGGAGGCTGGACTGGCTTGTAGTGAGTACCAAGGGGTACTTGCGCCTTGCACCAGGCCCAGTTATCACTTATTAGTGTATAGGGTGTCTAGCAGCTTAGGCTGATAGATAATGGTAGCTTAGCAGAGCAGCTTAGGCTGAACTAGGAGACGTGTGAAGCTACTACAGTACCACTTAGTGTCATATGCACAATATCATAAGAAAACACAATACACAGTTATACTAAAAATAAAGGTACTTTATTTTTATGACAATATGCCAAAGTATCTTAGAGTGTACCCTCAGTGAGAGGATAGGAAATATACACAAGATATATATACACAATAGCAAAAATATGCAGTATAGTCTTAGAAAACAGTGCAAACAATGTATAGTTACAATAGGATGCAATGGGGAAACATAGGGATAGGGGCTACACAAACCATATACTCCAAAAGTGGAATGCGAACCACGAATGGACCCCAAACCTATGTGACCTTGTAGAGGGTCGCTGGGACTATTAGAAAATAGTGAGAGTTAGAAAAATAACCCTCCCCAAGACCCTGAAAAGTGAGTGCAAAGTGCACTAAAGTTCCCCTAAGGACAAAATAGTCGTGTTAGAGGAATAATGCAGGAAAGACACAAACCAGCAATGCAACAACTGTGGATTTCCAGTCTAGGGGACCTGTGGAACAAGGGGACCAAGTCCAAAAGTCACAATCAAGTCGGAGATGGGCAGATGCCCAGGAAATGCCAGCTGCGGGTGCAAAGAAGCTTCGACTGGACAGAAGAAGCTGAGGTTTCTGCAGGAACGAAAAGGGCTAGAGACTTCCCCTTTGGTGGACGGATCCCTCTCGCCTTGGAGAGTCGTGCAGAAGTGTTTTCCCGCCGGAAGGACGCCAACAAGCCTTGCTACACGCAAATCGTGCGTTTGGCGTTTTTGGACGCTGCTGGGGCCCAGGAGGGACCAGGAGGTCGCAAATTGGACCTGCAGAGAGAGGGGACGTCGAGCAAGACAAAGAGCCCTCACTGAAGCAGGTAGCACCCGGAGAAGTGCCAGAAACAGGCACTACGAGGATGCGTGAAACGGTGCTCGCCGAAGTTGCACAAAGGAGTCCCACGTCGCCGGAGACCAACTTAGAAAGTCGTGCAATGCAGGTTAGAGTGCCGTGGACCCAGGCTTGGCTGTGCACAAAGGATTTCCGCCGGAAGTGCACAGGGGCCGGAGTAGCTGCAAAGTCGCGGTTCCCAGCAATGCAGCCCAGCGAGGTGAGGCAAGGACTTACCTCCACCAAACTTGGGCTGAAGAGTCACTGGACTGTGGGGGTCACTTGGACAGCGTCGCTGGATTCGAGGGACCTCGCTCGTCGTGCTGAGAGGAGACCCAAGGGACCGGTAATGCAGCTTTTTGGTGCCTGCGGTTGCAGGGGGAAGATTCCGTCGACCCACGGGAGATTTCTTCGGAGCTTCTGGTGCAGAGAGGAGGCAGGCTACCCCCACAGCATGCACAAGCAGGAAAACAGTCGAGAAGGCGGCAGGATCAGCGTTACAGAGTTGCAGTAGTCGTCTTTGCTACTATGTTGCAGGTTTGCAGGCTTCCAGCGCGGTCAGCGGTCGTTTCCTTATCAGAAGGTGAAGAGAGAGATGCAGAGGAACTCGGCTGAGCTCATGCATTCGTTATCTAAAGTTTCCCCAGAGACAGAGACCCTAAATAGCCAGAAAAGAGGGTTTGGCTACCTAGGAGAGAGGATAGGCTACTAACACCTGAAGGAGCCTATCAGCAGGAGTCTCTGACGTCACCTGGTGGCACTGGCCACTCAGAGCAGTCCAGTGTGCCAGCAGCACCTCTGTTTCCAAGATGGCAGAGGTCTGGAGCACACTGGAGGAGCTCTGGACACCTCCCAGGGGAGGTGCAGGTCAGGGGAGTGGTCACTCCCCTTTCCTTTGTCCAGTTTCGCGCCAGAGCAGGGGCTAAGGGGTCCCTGAACCGGTGTAGACTGGCTTATGCAGAATTGGGCACCTCTGTGCCCAACAAAGCATTTCCAGAGGCTGGGGGAGGCTATTCCTCCCCTGCCTTCACACCATTTTCCAAAGGGAGAGGGTGTCACACCCTCTCTCAGAGGAAGTTCTTTGTTCTGCCATCCTGGGCCAGGCCTGGCTGGACCCCAGGAGGGCAGCTGCCTGTCTGAGGGGTTGGCAGCAGCAGCAGCTGCAGTGAAACCCCAGGAAGGGCAGTTTGGCAGTACCAGGGTCTGTGCTACAGACCACTGGGATCATGGAATTGTACCAACAATGCCAGGATGGCATAGAGGGGGCAATTCCATGATCATAGACATGTTACATGGCCATATTCGGAGTTACCATGGTGAAGCTACATATAGGTAGTGACCTATATGTAGTGCACGCGTGTAATGGTGTCCCCGCACTCACAAAGTTCAGGGAATTGGCTCTGAACAATGTGGGGGCACCTTGGCTAGTGCCAGGGTGCCCTCACACTAAGTAACTTTGCACCCAACCTTTACCAGGTAAAGGTTAGACATATAGGTGACTTATAAGTTACTTAAGTGCAGTGTAAAATGGCTGTGAAATAACGTGGACGTTATTTCACTCAGGCTGCAGTGGCAGGCCTGTGTAAGAATTGTCAGAGCTCCCTATGGGTGGCAAAAGAAATGCTGCAGCCCATAGGGATCTCCTGGAACCCCAATACCCTGGGTACCTCAGTACCATATACTAGGGAATTATAAGGGTGTTCCAGTAAGCCAATGTAAATTGGTAAAAATGGTCACTAGCCTGTTAGTGACAATTTAAAAGTAATGAGAGAGCATAACCACTGAGGTTCTGGTTAGCAGAGCCTCAGTGAGACAGTTAGGCACCACACAGGGAACATATACATGCACACCTATGAGCACTGGGGCCCTGTGTGACAGGGTCCCAGTGACACATACATATAGGCCACAAACCTATGAGCACTGGGGTCCTGACTAGCAGGATCCCAGTGACACATAACAACCATACTGAAAACATGGTGTTTTCACTATGAGCACTGAGGCCTGGCTATCAGGATCCCAGTGAGACAGTGAAAACAGTGACAAACACCCTGACATACACTCACAAACAGGCCAAAAGTGGGGGTAACAAGGCTAGAAAGAGGCTACCTTCTCACACTGAGCTTTAGATGGTTAATCATCATCCGTGTGTTTATGGTCCGGAGGCAGTCATCAAGACGTAAATTGTAAGATTCTTCCAGACCATCCGTTTTTTAAGTGATTTTGGATTCATCTGTATAGTTGTAACAAGTGAGGTTGAATGATTTAATCAGCGTTGGCAAAGGGGTGAGGTAGATGTTGAATAATACTGTGTCAAACAATAATCTGCTTTGTGAAGAGGTTGCACAATTGGAGGGGACATTGATGTTTTTATGCTGTTCTTAAGGCAGCAACTTTCATGTTGGTTCCTACTATTGCTGATTCTTACGTGTCTGTGACTACTAAACCTACTAGCCAATGAGATGCATTGTCCAATCAGGAAACTCCAAATTCCAATATGGCATCGTGCTTTGATTAGCCTTTTCTGCTGGGACAGAGTCATCCTAAATCAGGTATGACTTACATTTGACTATCATTCCTCCAGCCTCCACTGGCTTGTTGTGAAATGTAGCTTGGTGAGATAATGCGTCTGCTCTAAAGATCTTTATTTTATTTGCAGGAGCCAAGGTAATCCACCTATTGCAGAAGGCTGCAAATGCTCTAACTAGCTAGAGTAAATCTGCAATTACCCAATATAGCCTTCCATGTCACGAAGGGCTGCTATACCAGACTATCTTTATAATATATTGATAACCCTGCCAGAGTCAACATGCTGAGGATTCATCTCCTTGAGCCAAATGTCGTGGAAGCCATAATGACGGCATCTGAGGCACTTGTATTATAATTGACACTTCTAGACATCTCCACAGAACATTGACTAAAATGTTCAGATTTGTATATATTGTAATTTAATATCTGTGTAGTATGATTCTCCTTTTTAAAAAGTATTGATGCCTTTCAAATTCTTTCAAATTCTGCTTTATCTTCATCTAATTTATGACCACAGCAAATAAATTGTTCTACGTAATAACATACTATAATGCATAAAACTTCGTAAACATTGGGAATAGCATTTTTATTGGGAGAGGTGTAGGAGCACTGGGTAGTAGGAAATATATGGATCCTCACAGATTCCAGCATAAGGAAACTTTAGGGATCATTACAACATTGGCGGTAAAAGCTGCTTATCGCCGTGCAGGAGACTGCCAACACACCGCCGGGGCCGCGGAATTCCGCAACGGTCATTATGACCCAAAGCCCGGAATCCACCAAAATCCAGACACCCACACAAGTCCACCACACCAAAGGTCAGTGATAACCTGGCGATAACAAAACCTCCACAGTCACGCCAACAAGAATACGCCCACACTATCACAACCCACGAATCCACGCGGCAGTCTTTAAACCGCAGTATTCCATTGGCGGTACAAACCGCCGCACTCAAAATACACACACATTTACAAAACACTACCACATTGGACAATTCGAAATACACACACCTGATACACATACACACACCACTCCCACACACCCAATACAATATAAAACACACACCCACATCACCCACAAACCCCTACGACCACAATTGCGACTGGAGGCCAGAGAGAGACACCACCATCTACAAACTCGCATCCACAGGCACTCAACACCATCACCCACATAACATCCACAAACCTCACACAACACACCTCTAAATATCACCACACACATCACAACACACACCACCCCACACATCACCCACACCACCCCATGGCACCGCAAAGACACCCCAGGTTCACTAAGGAGGAGGTCAGGGTCATGGTGGAGGAAATCATTCGGGTAGTGCCACAGCTATTCGGATCACAGGTGCAGCACACCTCCATAGCTAGGAAGATGGAGCTATGGCGAAGAATCGTGGACAGGGTCAACGCAGTGGGACATCACCCACGAAATAGGGATGACATCAGGAAGAGGTGGAATGACCTACGGGGGAAGGTGCGTTCTGTGGTCTCAAGACACCACATCGCGGTATAAAGGACTGGCGGCGGACCCCCACCTCCTCCCCCACAACTAACATCATGGGAGGAGCAGGTCTTGGCTATACTGCACCCTGAGGGCCTCGCAGGAGTAGCTGGAGGAATGGACTCTGGTAAGACAAATCTTTACTACTTCATCCCCCCCACCTGCATGCCATCATATACCCCCACCCTCGCCCTCACCCCATCACTCCATCTCCTCACACATGTCCCAATATCACAAACCACACATCCCAAACCCAAGCCCTGCATGCAGCACCAAAGCACGGACACCCAGCACCAAAGCATGGCCACTGCACATACCCATACACCCCCGTAAACCATCCTCACACAAGGTCCTACACAGGAATGCAAGCACTGAGGTACATGGTGTAGGAAGTTGGCTCTGTATGTGCTATTTCAAAGTAAGGAATAGCATGCACAGAGTCCAAGGGTTCCCCTTAGAGGTAAAATAGTGGTAAAAATAGATAATACTAATGCTCTATTTTGTGGTAGTGTGGTCGAGCAGTAGGCTTATCCAAGGAGTAGTGTTAAGCATTTGTTGTACATACACATAGACAATAAATGAGGTACACACACTCAGAGACAAATCCAGCCAATAGGTTTTTATATAGAAAAATATCTTTTCTTAGTTTATTTTAAGAACCACAGGTTCAAATTCTACATGTAATAGCTCATTCGAAAGGTATTGCAGGTAAGTACTTTAGGAACTTCAAATCATCAAAATTGCATGTATACTTTTCAAGTTATTCACAAATAGCTGTTTTAAAAGTGGACACAGTGCAATTTTCACAGTTCCTAGGGGAGGTAAGTATTTGTTAGTTTTACCAGGTAAGTAAGACACTTACAGGGTTCAGTTCTTGGTCCAAGGTAGCCCACCGTTGGGGGTTCAGAGCAACCCCAAAGTCACCACACCAGCAGCTCAGGGCCGGTCAGGTGCAGAGTTCAAAGTGGTGCCCAAAACACATAGGCTAGAATGGAGAGAAGGGGGTGCCCCGGTTCCGGTCTGTTTGCAGGTAAGTACCCGCGTCTTCGGAGGGCAGACCAGGGGGGTTTTGTAGGGCACCGGGGTGGACACAAGTCCACACAGAAATTTCACCCTCAGCGGCGCGGGGGCGGCCGGGTGCAGTGTAGAAACAAGCGTCGGGTTCGCAATGTTAGTCTATGAGAGATCTCGGGATCTCTTCAGCGCTGCAGGCAGGCAAGGGGGGGGTTCCTCGGGGAAACCTCCACTTGGGCAAGGGAGAGGGACTCCTGGGGGTCACTTCTCCAGTGAAAGTCCGGTCCTTCAGGTCCTGGGGGCTGCGGGTGCAGGGTCTCTCCCAGGCGTCGGGACTTTAGGTTCAAAGAGTCGCGGTCAGGGGAAGCCTCGGGATTCCCTCTGCAGGCGGCGCTGTGGGGGCTCAGGGGGGGACAGGTTTTGGTACTCACAGTATCAGAGTAGTCCTGGGGTCCCTCCTGAGGTGTCGGATCTCCACCAGCCGAGTCGGGGTCGCCGGGTGCAGTGTTGCAAGTCTCACGCTTCTTGCGGGGAGCTTGCAGGGTTCTTTAAAGCTGCTGGAAACAAAGTTGCAGCTTTTCTTGGAGCAGGTCCGCTGTCCTCGGGAGTTTCTTGTCTTTTCGAAGTAGGGGCAGTCCTCAGAGGATGTCGAGGTCGCTGGTCCCTTCGGAAGGCGTCGCTGGAGCAGGATCTTTGGAAGGCAGGAGACAGGCCGGTGAGTTTCTGGAGCCAAGGCAGTTGTCGTCTTCTGGTCTTCCTCTGCAGGGGTTTTCAGCTAGGCAGTCCTTCTTCTTGTAGTTGCAGGAATCTAATTTTCTAGGGTTCAGGGTAGCCCTTAAATACTAAATTTAAGGGCGTGTTTAGGTCTGGGGGGTTAGTAGCCAATGGCTACTAGCCCTGAGGGTGGGTACACCCTCTTTGTGCCTCCTCCCGAGGGGAGGGGGTCACATTCCTAACCCTATTGGGGGAATCCTCCATCTGCAAGATGGAGGATTTCTAAAAGTTAGAGTCACCTCAGCTCAGGACACCTTAGGGGCTGTCCTGACTGGCCAGAGACTCCTCCTTGTTATTCTCATTATTTTCTCCGGCCTTGCCGCCAAAAGTGGGGCCTGGCCGGAGGGGGCGGGCAACTCCACTAGCTGGAGTGTCCTGCTGGGTTGGCACAAAGGAGGTGAGCCTTTGAGGCTCACCGCCAGGTGTGACAATTCCTGCCTGGGAGAGGTGTTAGCATCTCCACCCAGTGCAGGCTTTGTTACTGGCCTCAGAGGGACAAAGGCACTCTCCCCATGGGGCCAGCAACATGTCTCGGTTTGTGGCAGGCTGCTAAAACTAGTCAGCCTACACAGATAGTCGGTTAAGTTTCAGGGGGCACCTCTAAGGTGCCCTCTGGGGTGTATTTTACAATAAAATGTACACTGGCATCAGTGTGCACTTATTGTGCTGAGAAGTTTGATACCAAACTTCCCAGTTTTCAGTGTAGCCATTATGGTGCTGTGGAGTTCGTGTTTGACAAACTCCCAGACCATATACTCTTATGGCTACCCTGCACTTACAATGTCTAAGGTTTTGTTTAGACACTGTAGGGGCACAGTGCTCATGCACTGGTACCCTCACCTATGGTATAGTGCACCCTGCCTTAGGGCTGTAAGGCCTGCTAGAGGGGTGTCTTACCTATACTGCATAGGCAGTGAGAGGCTGGCATGGCACCCTGAGGGGAGTGCCATGTCGACTTACTCATTTTGTTCTCACTAGCACACACAGGCTTGTAAGCAGTGTGTCTGTGCTGAGTGAGGGGTCTCTAGGGTGGCATAAGACATGCTGCAGCCCTTAGAGACCTTCCTTGGCATCAGGGCCCTTGGTACTAGAAGTACCAGTTACAAGGGACTTATCTGAATGCCAGGGTGTGCCAATTGTGGATACAATGGTACATTTTAGGTGAAGGAACACTGGTGCTGGGGCCTGGTTAGCAGGGTCCCAGCACACTTCTCAGTCAAGTCAGCATCAGTATCAGGCAAAAAGTGGGGGGTAACTGCAACAGGGAGCCATTTCTTTACACATGGTCACCCACCCACTGCACACCATGGCACACACAGATGCAATAATCATGCGTTTTCACCCCTGCAGGACCCCTAACCAACGTCACTGGACTACAGACCTTCCCCCCTCTGGAAACACCAGCACAGCACCCACCCAGCGGGCCCATACCTCTGTCCCCAGGACACGTCAAGCAGCAGTGTGTCCACCACTACAGGGAACCCAGGCTAACCCACCACCCCAACAACAACAGGGACCTGGGGGCAGTGGTAGTGGGCACACGGTTCAGGGGACAGAGGCCCAGGGAAACAGGGGAACTGGGAGGGCTGCTGTGCGACAGGGGGAGGACAGGCCCAGGGAACCCACTCTCCACGAGGCCCTCTCCAACATCATGGGAGCCTACCACCATTCCCAGGAGATGATGGCAACGGTATTGGCCAAGTTTCAGAAGACCCAGCGGCTGCAGGAGGAACAGTATTTGGGGTTCAGGGAGGAACTCAAATCCATCAATTCTATCCTGGGCACCATTGTAGGGGTGCTGAAGGAACTCGTGAACACCAGGAGGGACACTGTGGCACAACAAGGGGCCCCTGACACTAGCCTGGACGATGAACTGCCCACCACCTCTGCCGGCGCTAGTGGACAGGAGGCACCGCCACAGGACCACCACACCAGCACCCCACCCCCTGCAGAGGGAGAACCACCCCGCAAACGGTCCTGAGATCCAGGACAAAGACAGAGAACGATGCCAAGACCCCCGCCAAGAAATGAGACCGCCCTGATTTTCATCCTTTTGTCCCACCTTGTCACCCTGTCCATCCTTAAACTGCACTAGCACCACTTCCTATGCCCCTTTGGACAATGCACCTGTGAGACTAATAGACCGGACTCTGCCATGGACATTCCTCCACCATCACCCCTCACCATTTTCCAACCCCCTCCAATATTGAGCACTAAAATAAACACCCTTAAAGCACAAAACAATCTGGAGTCTGTCTGTGATTTCGAAATAGTGTATTAGCAATTACAGTGACAAAATGCTCTTTCAAATGTAATGTCAACATACCTATGTCACACAGCTCTAGTCCATGAGGAAACAAAGCAGATGTCACACAGTGATCTGGCATACCTTCTTTGGTGAGTAGAATAGGGAACCACCTGTCATATGGAGGCACCGGAACCTGGCCTTCAGGAGGCCGAAGGTCCGCTCTATAATCCTCCTAGTTCGCCCATGGGCCTTATTGTAGCGTTCCTCTGCCCTTGTCCTGGGATTCCTCACTGGGGTCAGTAGCCATGACAGGTGGGGTAACCAGAGTCACCTGCAAATGGCGAGGGACAACTGTTAGACACACACTAACTCATAGGGACATCCACAGACCCAGACAACTATTCCCACTGTATTGGGTCCATGTGCTCACCTAATAGCCACACCCAGTGCCTCTGGAGTTTTCCCATCACATAAGGGATGCTGCTATTCCGCAGGATGTAAGCGTCATGCACTGAGCCAGGGAATTTGGCATTCACATGGGAGATGTACTGGTCTGCCAAACACACCATCTGCACATTCATCGAATGGTAACTCTTCCGGTTTCTGTACACCTGTTCACTCCTGCGGGTGGGACCAAGGCCACATGTGTCCCATCAATGGCACCTATGATGTTGGGGATATGTCCCAGGGCATAGAAATCACCTTTCACTGTAGGCAAATCCTCCACCTGAGGGAAAACGATGTAGCTCCGCATGTGTTTCAGCAGGGCAGACAACACTCTGGACAATACGTTGGAAAACATAGGCTGGGACATCCCTGATGCTATAGCCACTGTTGTTTGAAAAGACCCACTTGCTAGGAAATGGAGTACTGACAGGACCTGCACTTGAGGGGGGATTCCTGTGGGTTGGCGGATAGCTGACATCAGGTCTGGCTCCAACTGGGCACACAGTTCATGGATTGTGGCACGATTAAGCCTGCAGGTGATGATCACATGTCGCTCTTCCATTGTCGACAGGTCCACCAGCGGTCTGTACACCGGAAGATGGCGCCATCTCCTCAAATGCTCCAGCAGACGGTGCCTATGGAGGAGAACAGCGAGCAGAGAGTCCACCAACTCTGAGGTACGTAAACACAGCTTACTCTGAAAATAATAATAAATCGAAATTTGACTGTATGAGTGTTTAGGCAAGGCCTAGGTATGTGTGACGCAGTCAAAAATAATGCCATGTGGCCCCATGAAATGGCGGCTGCCTGACCTGTAAGGTGGGACAAGGGGATATGAGGTAACTGCGCTGGCATTGTACACCGTCGCGGTAGGCGGTCGAAGACCGCGGAGCAATTCTGCATTGGTTAACATTGGACCCTATGGGTCCCAGGAGCCAATGACGATGTACGCCGGTGGTGACGGTACGCACCGCCGCGGACGTGACTGCCATTTTCTATCTGTTCAATCACTCGATACCTGATCTTCGTCAGGAGGGGACCTACACTGCAAGTGCTGCTGTGACCTCAGTCTGGAAGAGACAATGGCTCGTGTGTCTGGGGAAAGGGCCCCTGCCTTCAGCACGGAGGAGTTGGAGAAACTCGTGGATGGGGTCCTCCCCCAGAACACGCTACTCTACGGTCCTCCAGACAAACAGGTAAGTACACTGTGAGCATGCTGTATGGGCAATGCCTGTGTGGAGTGGGGTGGATGAAAGATAGGGGGGGTGAGAATGAGGCGTGCATGAAAAAACGGTGAGTGCATGTGCGTCATGGCAAGGGTAGGGATGCGGGCCAATGACTGTGACGGTGCAGTTGGTAATTACTACTCTTTTTCCCCAGTACAATTCCTGTAGGTCAGCGCCCAACAGAAGAAGGACATTTAGCATGCCATCACCAAGGAAGTCCGGGCCCTGGGGGTCTATCACAGATGGAACACCCACTGCCGGAAAAGATGGGAGGACATTCGCCGCTGGAGCAAGAAGACGGCGCAGGCCCAGCTGGGGATGGCCTCCCACCATGGGAGGGGTGCCCGTCGCACCATGACCCCCCTGATGTTCAGGATCCTGGCGGTGGCGTACCCGGAGTTGGATGGGCGCTTGAGGGCATCACAGCAGCAACAAGGGGGTGAGTACACTCTCATTCTGCTGATTCAGCACGCATTGTAGGTGTCTGGGTGGGGGAGGTGGGCTGTGGGTTCCCCTAGGCCAGGGAGAGTTTAGTAGGCAAGGACCCTTCTTAAGGCAGGCCCTGCGGCACCCCACCCCACCTGTGTACAGTGCCAACTACACCTAGTCAGGCTCCTGTGACATCCATGTGTGCAGAAATAGGGCATAGCCTTGTAACCCATGTCCCTGGGATTGAATAGTGGACTCCAAGTACGCGACGTAGTGCAGGGGGCTTCTGTGTCTGTCGTGTCCACCAACGGTAGCGGTATTGCATGCACTCAACATGTCTTTCTTCTGTCTTCCCCCCCCTTTTTGTGCTCTCCCTGTTCTTGTGTGCATTAGCATCATCAGGCGGAGGAGCAGTGGCACCAGAGCAGGAGGGAGCTGCATTCCACATGGCCCTGGAGGGCGACACTACGGAGTCTGATTTCACCAGTGGGATGGAGGGCGAGGGGAGCTCTACGGTGGGGACAGGAGCTGACACCAACGATACGGACTCCTCCTCTGATTGGAGCTCCCTTATGGTGGCGGGCCCATCTGTGCCCCCGCATCTACAGGTACAGCCGCCACCCCCCTACCAGCACCGCCCTCCCAGCAGCCCCTCAGCGTTTGCCCCGTGCCCACTCAACCAGGAGGGTGGGCATCACCTTCGCCCCAGGCACCTCAGCCCCTGCCCCAGTCACCCCTGCTGCCCTCAGTGAGGAGGCCATTGACCTCCTCAGGTCCCTCACTGTTGGGCAGTCTACCATTTTGAATGCCATCCAGGGTGTAGAGAGGCAGTTGCAACAAACAAATGCATACCTGGAGGGCATTCACTCTGGTCAGGCAGCCCTTCAGCGAGCTTTTCAGACTCTGGCCTCAGCACTGATGGCAGCCATTGTCCCTGTCTCTAGCCTCCACCCTCCAACTTCCTCCACCCAGACCCACACCCCTGTACCTCAGCCTATCCCAAGCACACCATCAGACCAGCATGCACACACCTCTACACACAAGGGAAGCTCTGGCAAACATAAGCACCACACATCACACAGGCACTCACGCAAGCATCAGACACATGCAGACACACCAACATCCACTGCCTCCACTGTGTCCCCCTCCTCTTCGTCTCCCTCCTCCCTCCCTGTCTCATCTCCACTCAGACCTGCATGCACTACATCCTCAGCCACTACGTCCATCACCAGCACGCCCACCACCACACCCCGCTCACATGCAGTCACCACCCCCACTATCATTCACACATCCCCTGTGTCCTCTCCCAGTGTGTCTGTGAGGCCACCTCCCAAGGTACACAAATGCAGCCACACACCCACCCAACAGCCATCCACCTCACGACAGCCTCCAGCCCATGCACCTTCACCCAAAGTCACCAAACGTACACCTCCTATGACCATAATCTCTTCCTCCACTCCCAAACCCCCTCCAGCTACCCGTCCCAGCGTTCCTAAGAAACCTTTCCTGGCCAGCCTTGACCTCTTTCCCTCACCTCCCCCACCCCTTCAGTCTCCTAGGGCCCGACTCTCCAGGTCCCAACCTAGCACCTCAGCCACAACATCGGCGGGACCAGTGGTGCCAGTAGTCACCGGATTATGGAGTGCACCAGGCAGCAGGGCAGCCAGTGTGGCAAGGAGCCACAGCACGGACAGTCCCCCACCTGTCAAGCATAAAAAGTTGGCCAGTGCCCGGCGGGAGAGGGGAAAGAAATCAGCCACCAAAGCTGCTCCCAGGGGTACAGTTGGGAGTGTGGAGACAGCTGCAACACCATCCAAGGTGGGGAAGGGGCACATTAAAACCGGCAAGTCTGGGAAGATCAGCACGGCGGACAAGACCGCCAGCAGCCCCGCTGCCCAGGAGAAGACCGCCAGCAGCCCCGCTGCCAAAGACAGGACCGCCAGCAGCAGCCCCGCTGCCCAGGAGAAGACCGCCAGCAGCCCAGCTGCCAAAGACAGGACCGCCAGCAGCAGCCCCGCTGTCCAAGAGAAGACCGCCAGCAGCAGCCCCGCTGCCCAAGATAGGACCGCCAGCAGCAGCCCCGCTGCGCAGGAGAAAACCGCCAGCAGCCCCGCTGCCAAAGACAGGACCGCCAGCAGCAGCCCCGCTGCCCAGGAGAAGACCGCCAGCAGCAGCCCGCTGCCCAAGACAGGACAGCCAGCATCAGCCCCGCTGCCCAGGAGAAGACCGCCGCTGCCCAAGACAGGACCGCCAGCAGCAGCCCCGCTGCCCAAGACAGGACTGCCAGCAGCAGCCCCGCTGCCAAAGACAGGACCGCCAGCATCAGCCCCGCTGCCCAAGACAGGACTGCCAGCAGCTGAACCGCTGCCCAGGACACCGCCACCAGCAGCACCGCAGGCCAGGACAAGACCGCCACCAGCTGAACCGCTGCCCAGGACACCGCCACCAGCAGCACCGCAGGCCAGTGAGCGCCAATGATTCCGACGCTACTGAGTCCGCCATGGGCAGGATGAAGCACTCTGGGCGCAAAGCCCACTCCAGAATCAGTGAAGTCTCACATCCACTACCTCAGTCCTTGGCAGGATGAAGCACTCTGGGCACAAAACCCCCTCCAGAAACAGTGGAGACTGTTATCCACTTGAGAGACTGTGGCTTTGCACTCCCCAGGATTGAACAGTGGGCAACCCACCCACTGTAGAGACTTGAGAGACTGTGGCTTTGCACTCCCCAGGATGGTCCAGTGGGCAACCCACCCACTGTAGAGACTTGAGAGACTGTGGCTTTGCACTCCCCAGGATGGAACAGTGGGCATGGAGCCCCCTCGTGGATCTGGTGTCGTGCACTCAACCGGCTGAGGTGCCCCCCCTTCCCTTCTCCTGAGGTGCCTGTTTTATTTCTATCTGATGCCCCTGCAGTGTTCTCTCCGTCTTGTTCGGGTATTGAGTGTGGGCCTCGCCCATGCCTTTTGGGCACAGTGATCCACGGACTATGATGGTGGAATCCCTTGGACTTGTGTTCTTGGTGTATATAATTGTATATAGTATAAATGTATATATTTGTAAATATTTTTGATTTATGTAATTGAATATATCACAATTATTTGACTCATTTCCTTTTGTCTTTGCATTCTTCCAGGGGGGGTTAGGGGGTGTAACTGTAATGTATCAACATGTATTAGTGTGTGTGTTGTCACTGTTTTTTCCCTCCCCCCTCCCCAGTGTCGTAGGTGCAGTACTCACCGTGGTCTTCGCTGCCAGCGTTCGTCCTCCTGGTAGAGGAGCAGGAAGACTATCGCAGGGAGAATCTGGAGTTCCGGTTCCATGGTGTCCTGGTTCCTCGTGGGGTGTGCAGAGGTGAGCGTTTTCCCTTCGAAGTCCTGTTTCCGCCGTGTTTTTGTTCAAGGTGAATCCACCCCGGAAAAGGTGGCGAATTGGTGGGCTGTAATAGTGTGGGCAGTACATTGTCCTCCGCCTGTCTGTTGGCGGTTACCGCCGCAGTGTTTGTTTGTACTGCCGTGACAGTCGGAGTGTTAAAGTGCCTGTCTATGTTGGCGGTTTCTGCCACGGTCGTGATTCAATTTTTTTTACCGCCGGCCCGTTGGCGGTTTTACCACCGCTTTAACACCGACCGCCAGGGTTGTAATGACCACCTTTGTGATGTAGCCACAGTTTACTTTTTGCAGGGCATTCTGGGTAAGACAAGATATTGGGATCCACACAGCCCACGCCATCCCAGTCTACCCTAGGTGCCTTGTTTTCAGAAATGTCTGGGACTGGCAGGATTTCCTGGGTGCTGACAGAGCCCTGGCCTAAATACCACAGCTCCCAATGTACTCCAAATTGGTCAAATCACAAAGCAAAATTGTGATGTTTCTTTGTGTCCTAGGGGGCTTAGAGAGCCTTTCTTTTCTCCGTTGATAGCCCAGTCACACAAGTGGAGTAATATTGTTATCTGGGGAAGTGTAGGAACTTGCATTGTGGACATTTGTGGATCCCCACAGATTCCACATTTGTGGTCTGATTTCACTTTTGTATCACTGTGTTACGCCAGCGCTCACAGTAGGATGCACAAAATAGCAAAATGAAAAATCAGACTCCTTGTGGGAAGCAATTCCACTTGTCCCAACTTTGATTCTGGAAAAGAGTATGTTTCTAGTGTTTTTACCAGAAATATTTTCTTTTCCAGTACTATGGACCTCCTATTGAAGTCCACCACACCGTGAATGCAGTGTGGTGGACATCGAGTCGTCACCTGCCCTAAAACAGTTAAATCCATGCAGCCTGGTGCAGCCTGTTGCCCTGTTAATCAGGAATTGACAAAAAGCTGCAGCGATATGATGGCTAAGTTGCATTAACTTCTTCGTTCCATGATCGCAGGAGTTTTCCAGTGCCGGGAGGCCCCCAAGATGGTACGCTTCTGTGACTGGGGAATAGCAACAACCACAGTGGTCAAAGAAAAGTGTCAGGCACTGAAAATAGCTATGCCAAGAGGAAGTTTCAGTTGTCATACATGGTTGACAGAGGAGAGAGAAAATTTAAAAAAATGAAAAATGTAAAGAAGATAGTAGAGAAGCCAGAGAGAAGAGGTTTTAGGAAAGGAGAGGGGTTTGTGGGAAAGAAAGGAGAGTAAATAGATAATGCATGAGCGACAGAGAGCAGTAGAGACAGGAATAGGAAGATAGTGGCAGCAGAAAATAAAAAAGGGTAGTGGGCAAAAGGTAAGAGAGGCAGTGAGGATAGAGATTAGGAGATAAGAGATACCCCAAAGAGTCAACATGATAGGTAGATACACATGGAGAAAAGGTGATTTGTAATTTTTAGTGTAATTTAGAAATTACAATTTTTTGGACAACACACCTGGATCAATGTCATTTAATGCACAATTTTGCACTTTATTTTCTAAAAGGGATCTTACAGCCCGATGATGACCTTGGCGGATGGGATACTCTGTCACAAATGTGACAGATATCCCACCCGCCGTTTTGCAAGTTCCATAGGATATAGTGGAACTTGTAATAAGGCAGACGGGATATCCGTCATGTTTGTGACAGAGTATCCCATCCTCCAAGGCCGTAATCAGGCCCTTAGTGTAAGATCCAGGGATCAGCTTGCATCGTGGTCTTTAGCGTCCTAATAAGGTCTAACCATCGTTACTTGATCCACATTGTTGCACATTGCTTAACAATGGCACCCCCTTGTTACTTTGTACTGTATGCTCTTGGTGAGAAGTGCTGACACTCCTCTTTTAAAGCATATTAACCATGTCTACATTTGCTGATAGCGTCACTGTAAAATACAATTTACTTGCGGAGAAGTCCAAGTTCTATTAAAGAGGTGTTTTGGCTTTCTAGTCTACATTTAAATATGGCAATCTCTTAATTGTTTCACAACATGAAGCTCAGCTTTTATCTGCACCCGCAGTAACGCCAAACAATCTCTCTACAAGTAAATATTTTCCATTTCTAGTACAATTGGCAGGCTTCCATGATTTCTATATCCACTACTTAGAAAAGTGCATGTTCTTCGCAGCAATGTTAGCCACACAGAGGATGCCATCTTGAGGATTCTATGCAAGGAGTCTAATGCGTGTGAAAGAGCGGAGAATGTCCATAATTCTGAAAGTGGAGGACTTTAGCAAACACATGGGAAGCAGAGTGCAAGCAGAGATGTTATTACAGAGCAGGATCTTAGATGCAAATGATGGAACCACCACTCAGAGCCTCAGAGGCAGTGCTGTTGCCAACCCATCTATGGCTTCTCTAACTGGAGATGGCACCAGTGCCCTCAGCCAGGTCACATTCCACAAGTGGACCCATCCTGGACACACGCAGTCACCTATCCTTTACTATGCCTGCTTACTTTGCTGCCCGATGTCTAATGAAGGCCTCCTTCTGCATAACACCTTTCGCACAGCCTGCCTGTAACTGTGAGGGGTGTATGCCAAAGTCACAGCTGCTTCAAGTCCATGCTCTTCTGGTGCTTTTCATCAAATCTAATTAAACTATTAATCTTTTGTCACAACTGTAAAGTGAAATTAATTGTGGGACCTTCCCAACTTTCGCATTAAAATGACATCTAAATTCTATATCGTTTTTTCCATTTTTGCAGGCCTAAAATGTTTAAAATACACTGGTTGTCACTGATTTCCCAAAATATTCTTGGTGGATACACTCCGAGCTCTCTGTAAAGTTACTTTAAATTAGTGGCAAGAACACTTAAAAAGTAGGATGGAATAAGGAATCTTCACACTTTACGAAGCAGATAAAGGGGGTCATGGACCGCCAGGGCCAACGACCGCGGGAGCACCGCCAACAGGCTGGCGGTGCTCCCATGGGCATTCTGACCGCGGCGGTACAGCTGCGGTTAGAAACGGGAAACCAGCGGTGTCCCGCCAGTTTCCCGCTGCCCAAGGGAATCCTCCATGGCGGCGCCGCCATGGGGATTCCGACCCCCTTACCGCCAGCCTGGCTCTGGCGGTTTTGACCGCCAGAACCTGGCTGGCGTTAACGGGTGTCGTGGGGCCCCTGGGGGCCCCTGAAGTGCCCATGCCAATGGCATGGGCACTGCAGGGGCCCCCTAACAGGGCCCCACCAAGATTTTCAGTGTCTGCCAAGCAGACACTGAAAATCGCGACAGGTGCAACTGCACCCGTCGCACCCCTTCCACTCCGCCGGCTCCATTCGGAGCCGGCATCCTCATGGAAGGGGGTTTCCCGCTGGGCTGGCGGGCGGCCTTCTGGCGGTCGCCCGCCAGCCCAGCGGGAAACTCAGAATGACCGCCGCGGTCTTTCGACCGCGGTACGGTCTTCTGGCGGTTCCCGCCAGGCGGGCGGCTTCCGCCACCCGCGGAGGTCAGAATGATCCCCAAAGTTTCCTAACTTTAGGTGAGGCAAGGTTTAGTCCCAGGTAGATGATCACCGGAGGTAAGAGGTGTCGAAGGGAGGGCTGTGAGATGATGCCAGCCTATTTGTTTTAATGGAACTTTATAGGCTTTGCATTTCATAAAACTTGAAAAGTTTAAATAATAGACAAAGCTGTGAGCCAGACTACTTTAGAACTTTACACCCTTTGCTTTAAATCCCATATAATTGATAGGATTTAAAGGGGGATTGTGGGAAGTTGATTGAGTGTGCTTTAATGTGTACCTTTAAACAATTAACGAATTCCTTCATATAGAGTCATATGGTGTGCACCCTAAATATCAAAATCAGAACATTGATAGCGCAGAATATTGAGGACAGAATATTGAATCCAAAATATTGACACATAAGTATAGCTAGTTTATACCGTATTCCACATACATGTACCTATGTAATATATGTATCTTCAAGATATGTAGATGTGGAGTCAGGAATGATAAATCTTTGCTTTCCTATATACGTTTATCTTTCAATATTCCGTCAGCGATATTCTTGTGCCACAATATTCTGGAGGTCGTTATTTATTAGTACAACTATTTGGGAATGAATGGAGCGATAGTGCACTGCTTTATTGTTTGGTCACTGCTGAGGGCCATGCCCCAATAAAAATATGCTTCTGGCTACGGGCCTGTTGTGCCCCCCACCCCCCAGCTCCCTTTGGCCCCAGTAGCTCCTCATGTTCCCAGTAGGCTCCCTGCTGCCCCCACAGCCCCCTTCAGTTCCCTGTGACTGCCTGGCTCCTGTGGTCCCAGTCGGCTCCATGCGACACCCACCCACCTCCACGAAGGAATGAAGGCCATTGCTGAATGGATGAAGAGCAGCTGCCTCAAACTCAATTCCGACAAGACGGAGGTCCTCATGTTCGGCTCCACCCCCACCGCATGGGATGACTCCTGGTGGCCTGCCACTCTCTGAACCACTCCGACTCCCACCGACCACACACGCAACCTTGGATTCATCTTGGATCCCTCACTATCCATGACCGAGCAAGTCAACACCATCTCCTCCTCCTGCTTCAACACCCTCCGCATGCTCCGAAAGATCTACAAATGGATACCCACCGAAACCAGAAGAACAGTCACCAAAGCCCTCGTAATCAGCAAGCTGGACTACGGCAACGCAATCTACTCAGGAACCACGGGAAAACTCCAGAAGAGGCTGCAACACATCCAGAATGCCTCCGCACACCTCATCCTGGACATTCCCCACCACTGCCACATCACAGACCACCTGAAAAACCTGCACTGGCTCCCAGTCAACAAGAGAATCACCTTCAAACTCCTCACCCATGCTCACAAAGCACTGCACAACACCGGACCAGAGTACCTCAACAAACGAATCTCCTTCTACACCCCGACCCGGCAGCTCTGCTCCGCTGACCTCGCCCACGCAACTGTCCAACGCGTTCACAGAACTACAACTGGCGGTAGATCATTCTTGCACCTCGCCACCAAAACGTGGAACACTCTTCCCACCCACCTGCGCCAGACCAAAGACCTCCTTACCTTCAGGAAACTTCTTAAGACCTGGCTGTTCGAGCAGTAGCAGCACCTCCACTCCCTTCTCCCCCTTCTCTCCTCAGTGCCTTGAGACCCTCACGGGTGAGCAGTGCGCTTTACAAATTCCTGATTGATTGATTGATTGAGCCCCCTTCAGCTACCTGTGACTGCCTGGCCCCCGTGGTCCCAGTAGGCTCCCTGCAGACCCCACAGCCTACTTCAGTTCCCTGCTACTGCCTGGCCCCAGTAGGCTCCCTGTGGCCCCCACTGCCCCCATCAGCTCCGTGTGACTGCCTGATCCCAGTAGGCTCCCATGGCCCCCATAGCCCCCCATGTTTGCAGTAGGCTCCCTGCGGCCCCCACACCCCTCCTATGTTCCCAGTATGCTCCCTGTGGCCCCCACAGCCCCATTCAGTTCCTTGTGACTGCCTGGCCCCGTGATCCCAGTGAGCTTTCTGCTGCCCCCACAGCCACCTTCTGCTCCCTGTGGCTCTGCCTGGCCCTGAGGCCCCACTGGACTCCTTGCGGCCCTCACCTGCCCCTTCTGCTCCCTGTGGCTCTGCCTTGCCCTGTGGCCCCACTGGACTCCTTGCGGCCCTCACCTGCCCCTTCTGCTCCCTGTGGCTCTGCCTTGCCCTGTGGCCCCACTGGACTCCTTGCGGCCCTCACCTGCCCCTTCTGCTCCCTGTGGCTCTGCCTGGTCCTGTGGCCCCACTGGACTACTTGCGGCCCTCACCTGCCCCTTCTGCTCCCTGTGGCTCTGCCTGGCCCCAGTGGTCCCAGTAGGCTCCATCCGTCCCTCACCTGTCCCTTCTGCTCCCTGTGACTCTGCCTGGCCCCCGTAGTCCCAGTAGGCTCCCTCCAGCCCTCATCTACCCCTTCTGCTCCGTGTGACTCTGCCTGGCCCCCGTAGTCCCAGTAGGGTCCCTGCACTCATCACAGGCCCCTTCTGCTCCCTATGACTCTGCCTGGCCCCAGTGGTCCCAGTAGGCTTCCTGCAGTCATCATGGGCCCCTTCTGCTCCCTATGACTCTGCCTGGCTCCCTTGGTCCCAGTAGGCTCCCTATGGCCCTCACAGCCCCCTTTTGCTCCTTGTGGCACGGCCTGGCCACTATGATCCCAGTAGGCTCCCTTCTGCTCCATTTGGCTCTTCCTGGCCTCAGTGGTCCCAGTAGGCTCCCTGTGGCCCTCACCTGCTTCTTCTGCTCCCTGTGACTCTGCCTGGACTACGTGGTCCCAGTAGACTCCCTGCAGCCCTCACAGGCCCCTTCTGCTCCCTGTGGCTCTGCCTGGCCACCTTGGCTCCAGTAGGCTCCCTTCTGCTCCATGTGACTCTGGATGGCCCCTGTGGTCCCAGTACGCTGCCTGCAGTCATCACAGGCCCCTTCTGCTCCCTGTGGCTCTTCCTGACCCCTGTGGTCCCATGAGGCTCCCTGTGGCCCTCTCCTGCTCCTTCTGCTCTCTGTGACTCTGCCTGGCCCCTGTGGTCCCAGTAGGCTCCCTGCGGTCATAACCGGCCCCTTCTGCTCCCTGTGACTCTGCCTGGCTCCCATGGTCCCAGTAGGCTCCCTGCGGTCATACCCGACCCCTTCTGCTCCCTGTGACTCTGCCTGGCCTCTGTGGTCCCAGTAGGCTCCCTTCTGCTCCCTGTGACTCTGCCTGGCTCCCATGGTCCCAGTAGGCTCCCTGCGGTCATACCCGACCCCTTCTGCTCCCTGTAACTCTGCCTGGCCCCTGTGGTCCCAGTAGGCTCCCTGTGGTCATACCCGGCCCCTTCTGCTCCCTGTGACTCTGCCTGGCCCCTGTGGTCCCAGTAGGCTCCCTGCGGTCATACCCGGCCCCTTCTGCTCCCTGTGACTCTGCCTGGCTCCCATGGTCCCAGTAGGCTCCCTGAGGTCATACCCGACCCCTTCTGCTCCCTGTAACTCTGCCTGGCCCCTGTGGTCCCAGTAGGCTCCCTGCGGTCATACCCGACCCCTTCTGCTCCCTGTGACTCTGCCTGGCTCCCATGGTCCCAGTAGGCTCCCTATGGCCCTCACAGCCCCCTTTTGCTCCCTGCGGCTCGGCCTGGCCACTATGATCCAGTAGGCTCCCTTCTGCTCCCAGTGGCTCTGCCAGGCCCCCATGGTCCCACTGGACTCCCTGCGGCCCTCACCTGCCCCTTCTGCAACCTGTGACTCTGCCTGGACTACGTGGCCCCAGTAGGCTCCCCGTGGCCCCCACAGCCCCGCACGGTTGTCACGGCACCAGGGCGGCCGCCTGTCCGGCAGATGGCTGCCTGGCACACAGCATCACGTACTCGGCTGGAAAATGAACCTCAGGCCGGACCCAGCTAAAGCCAATTCCCGAGAATAAGAACATCTATTATCCAAGATAGACTCGAATGTTAACAAATAAACTTGCTGGAAAAATAATCACCAGGACAAAAAATAAATGTTTATACACAAGAACTAAACAGAAAAATAGCGAATTTCCTTTCCAGTCCCAAGTTCCATGTTGTGAAAGTTTACAAGGGCTCTTGGTAAGCACGCACCGTTTCATAAGGGCGCCCCGCATTCTCACGTGCACCCCAGGGTCACTTTCTCAGCCATATCAGAATTCAGTTCCTAAAATCTTTCCAGGATGATACACTTAAAGAACCTGAGACAGCGCGAGGCAAAACAGTTCAGTTGCCAAAGAGCGCTTTGCTTTCTGGGACTTGTAGTCTAACTCTGAACATGTAAAACATGTAGTCTAACTAAAAATCAGGGGTTTTCCCTAATTTAGTGGTGCCTAACTTGAGTTCCGGGGGCCCCTGGGGGGTCCACTAAGCCTCCTCATGGGGTCCGCGACTACTTGGAAAATTAAAGAATATTAACAGATTAATAACATGTTTATTAATAAAGTAATTACATGTGCAACTGAAAATTTTAAAATATACTGTAAATGCCAAGGAATTTGAAATTGGAGAGTAAACATTAAATTACTATCCTCAGATTGATTTGAGGGAGCAGGGCAGGTGCATTAAACAGCAAATAGTATGGACGGAGTGTGGCTTCAACTGAATTTAGAAAAAATCCAACCTTCCTATTAAAATTTGTATTTTTTAATTTATATTTGTTTGCAAATTAAATAAAATATGTTATAATTTGCGTACCTGTTTGACGGAATGCTTGTTTCTGTATTTTTGTGTGTACTGTTTTGCGGTTGAACTCATCAACAGTGTTTAGGCCGGGGTCCCCAGCTTCCAGTAATGACTCAGTGGGGATCCCCAGCTTCCAGTAATGGCTCAGTGGGGGTGCCCAGCTTCCTATAGTGACTCAGTGGGGTCCCCGGCTTCCAGTAGTGACTCAGTGGGAGTTCCCGGCTTCCGATAGTGATTCAGTGGGGGTCCCCGGCTTCCAGTAGTGACTCAGTGGGGTGCCCCGGATTCCTATAGTGATTCAGTGGGGGTCCCAGCTTCCAGTAGTGACTCAGTGGGAGTTCCCGGCTTCCGATAGTGATTCAGGGGGGTCCCCAGCTTCCAATAGTGACTCAGTGGGGGTGCCCCGGATTCCTATAGTGATTCAGTGGTGGTCCCCGGCTTCCAGTAGTGACTCCGTAGTGGTCCCTGGCTTCCAGTAATGACTCAGTGGCTTCCAGGAGTGACTCCGTGGGGCGGGGGTGCCCCGGATTCCTAGAGTGATTCAGTGGGGGTCCCCGGCTTCCACTAGTGACTCCGTGGGGGTGCCCCGGATTCCTATAGTGATTCAGTGGGGGTCCCTGGCTTCCAGTAGTGACTCCGTAGTGGTCCCTGGCTTCCAGTGATGACTCAGTGGAGGTCCCCGGCTTCCACTAGTGACTCCGTGGGGTTGCCCTGGATTCCTATAGTGATTCAGTGGGGGTCCCAGGCTTCCAGTACTGACTCAGTGGGGGTGCCCCGGATTGCTATAGTGATTCAGTGGGGGTCCCCGGCTTCCAGTAGTGACTCAGTGGGGGTGCCCCAGATTTCTATAGTGACTCAGTGGGGGTCCCTGGCTTCCAGTAGTGACTCAGTGGGGTGCTCCAGGTTCCTATGATGATTTAGCGGGGGTCCCTGGCTTCCAGTAATGACTCAGTGGGGGGGAGGGGGCATCGGATTTCAATAATGATTCATTGGGGATCCCCAGGTTTCAGTAGTGATAAAATGGGAGTCCACATAAGTCAAAAGGTTGAGAACCACTTCCCTAAATTATACAGAACTTGGCAATAACATTTTATTGTCACCCCAAAGACCCATCTTAGGCACCTTAGAATAAAGAATGAACATTTTAATATGTTATGTTAAAAAAGACAGAAACCCACACTCTTCCATGGCAAGCAGGTCCCACTTTCTTTATGGAACTCTGTTTGTTATCCTTCTATTCACAACTGTTACTGCAATTATCTATCACTTGTTGAAATCTTGTTTAATAAGCTTCTTCTTTAATCGTGAGCTCTCACTTTTCTGTGTTTGTTAGCACTTCCTACACCTTGGGGGGTTGCTATCCATGGCATCTGCCCTTTGGTATCAGTTAATATCAAAAGGAGTGATTAAAAAACCCTAACTTTCATCCTTGAAACACCTGTGCTAACTGAAGCCTAGCCTGTTCCAGATCCGTACTCAGTCACCTGAGAGTCCCAGGGTCCGGGTACATCTCTGGGTCACCTCTGCCAAGAATGCAAGGTCTGCAGCCAGTGCTTTAAATGGGCAGGTACAGTCTGGTTCTGAGTACCTGCACTTCTTTCATTTGGAAGGGGGAGTATCTGCACTTCTCAGCACTGCTGCAGTACATTTAATGGGAGAGTACCGGCACTTCTAAGCTACAACACATTTAATGGGAGAGTACTGGCACATCCAAGTACTGCTAAAGTACATTTAATGGGAGAGTATGGGCACTTCTTAGCACTGCTGCAGTACATTTAATGGGAAAGTACCTGCACTTCTAAGCTACAACACATTTAATGGGAGATTACCTGCACTTCCGAGCACTGCTGCAATACATTTATTGGGAGAGTACCTGCACTTCCAAGCTGCAATACATTTAATGGGAGAGAACCAGCACTTCTCAGAACTGCTGCAGTACATTTAATGGGAGAGTACTGGCACTTCTAAGCTACAACACATTTAATGGGAGAGTACCGGCACTTCCAAGCACTGCTGCAATACATTTATTGGGAGAGTACCTGCACTTCTTTCATTTGAAAGGAGAAGTATCTGTACTTCTCAGCACTGCTGCAGTACATTTAATGGGAGAGTACAGGCACTTCTCAGTACTGCTGTAGTACATTTAATGGGAGAGTACCAGCACTTCTAAGCTGCAATACATTCAATGGGAGAGAACCAGCACTTCTCAGCACTGCTGAAGTACATTTAATGGGAGAGTACCAGCACTTCTAAGCTACAACTCATTTAATGGAAGAGTACCAGCACTTCCAAGCACTGCTACAGTACATTTAATGGGAGAGTACCAGTGCTTCTCAGCACTGCTGCAGTACATTTAATGGGAGAGTACATGCACTTCTCAGTACTGCTGCAGTACATTTAATGGGAGAGTACCAGCACTTCTAAGCTACAACACATTTAATGGGAGAGTACTGGCACATCCAAGTACTGCTAAAGTACATTTAATGGGAGAGTATGGGCACTTCTTAGCACTGCTGCAGTACATTTAATGGGAAAGTACCTGCACTTCTAAGCTACAACACATTTAATGGGAGATTACCTGCACTTCCGAGCACTGCTGCAATACATTTATTGGGAGAGTACCTGCACTTCCAAGCTGCAATACATTTAATGGGAGAGAACCAGCACTTCTCAGAACTGCTGCAGTACATTTAATGGGAGAGTACTGGCACTTCTAAGCTACAACACATTTAATGGGAGAGTACCGGCACTTCCAAGCACTGCTGCAATACATTTATTGGGAGAGTACCTGCACTTCTTTCATTTGAAAGGGGAAGTATCTGTACTTCTCAGCACTGCTGCAGTACATTTAATGGGAGAGTACAGGCACTTCTCAGTACTGCTGTAGTACATTTAATGGGAGAGTACCAGCACGTCTAAGCTGCAATACATTCAATGGGAGAGAACCAGCACTTCTCAGCACTGCTGAAGTACATTTAATGGGAGAGTACCAGCACTTCTAAGCTACAACTCATTTAATGGAAGAGTACCAGCACTTCCAAGCACTGCTACAGTACATTTAATGGGAGAGTACCAGTGCTTCTCAGCACTGCTGCAGTACATTTAATGGGAGAGCACCTGCACTTCTCAGTACTGCTGCAATACATTTAATGAGAGAGTACCGATACTTCTAAGCTGCAATAATTTAATGGGAGAGTACCTGCAGTGGTCCTCACTGCTGCAACATATTTAATGGGAGAGTACCTGCACTTTTCAGCACTGCTGCAATACATTTAATGAGAGAGTACTGCACTTCCAGTACTGATGGAACACATTCAATAGGAGAGTACTGGTACTTCTCAGAGCAGCTGCAATACATTTAATGGGCGAGTAATGGCACTTCACAGCACTGCTGCAGTACATTTAATGGGATGAGTACCTGCACTTCTCAGCACTGCTGCAATACATTTAATGGGAGAGTACTGGCACTTTTCAGCACTGCTGTAATACATTTAATGGTAGATTACCTGCACTTCTTAGCACTGCTGCAATGAATATAATGGGAGAGTAAATGCACTTCTCAGCACTGCTGCAATACATTTATTGGGAGAGTACTGGCACTTCTAAACTGCAGTACATTTAATAGGAGAGTACCTGCACTTGTCCTCGCTGTTGCAATATATTTAATGGGAGAGTACCTCACCTGTCAGCACTGTTGCAAAACACTTAATGAGAGAGTACCTGCACTTCTCGGCACTGCTGCAGTACATTTAATGGGAGAGTACCTGCACTTCTCAGCACTGCTGCAGTACACTTAATGAGAGAGTATCTGCACTTCTCAGCACTGCTGCAGTACATTTAATGGGAGAGTACCTGCACTTCCTAGCACTGCTTCAGTACATTTAATGGGAGAGTACCTGCACTTCTCAGCACTGCTGCAATATATTTAATGAGAAAGAACCACACGTCTCAGCACCGCTGCAATATATTTAATGGGAGAGTACCTGCACTTCTCAGCACTGCTGCAGTACATTTAAGGTGAGAGTACTTGCACTTCTCAGCGCTGCTGCAATACATTTATGGGCGAGTAGTGGCACTTCACAACACAGCTACAATACATTTAATGGGAGAGTACCTGCACTTGTCCCCACTGTTGCAATATATTTAATGGGAGAGTACCTCACCTCTCACCACTACTGCAATACCTTTAATGAGAGAGTACCTGCAATTCTCAGCACTGCTGCAATACATTTATTGGGAGAGTATTGGCACTTCTAAGCTGCAGTACCTTTAGTAGGAGAGTACCTGCACTTGTCCTTACTGTTGCAATATATTTAATGGGAGAGTACCTCACCTCTCAGCACTGTTGCAATGCATTTAATGAGAGAGTATCAACACTTAGCAGCACTACTGCAATAACTTTAATCTGAGAGTACCTGCACTTCTCAGCTGTGCAACAATACATTTAATGGGTGAGTGCTGGCACTTCACAGCACTTCCGCAATACATTTAATGGGAGAGTACCCGCACTTCTCTGCTCTGCTGCAGTACATTTAATGGGAGAGTAACAGCACTTCTCATCACTGCTGCAATACATTTAATTGGAGAGTACCCGCACTTCTCTGCTCTGCTGCAGTACATTTAATGGGAGAGTACCCGCACTTCTCTGCTGCAGTACATTTAATGGGCGAATACTGGCACTTCTCAGCACTGCTGCAGTACACTTAATGGGAGAGTACCGGCACTTCTCAGCACTGCTACAGTACATTTAATGGGGGAGTACCTGCACTTCTCAGCACTGCTGCAGTACATTTAATGGGCGAGTACCGGCACTTCTCAGCACTGCTGCAGTACATTTAATGGGAGAGTACCGGCATTTCTCAGCACTGCTGCAGTACATTTAATGGGAGAGTAACTGCACTTCTCAGCACTTCTGCAGTACATTTAATGGGAGAGTACTGGCACTTCTCAGCACTACTGCAGTACATTTAATGGGAGAGTACCTGCACTTCTCAGCACTGCTGCAATACCTTTAATGTGAGAGTACCTGCACTTCTCAGCACTGCTGCAGTACATTTCATGGGAGAGTACCTGCACTTCTCAGCACTGCTGTAGTACATTTAATGGGAGAGTACCTGCACTTCTCAGCACTGGTGCAGTACATTTAATGGGAGAGTACCTGCACTTCTCAGCACTGCTGTAGTACATTTAATGGGAGAGTACCTGCACTTCTCAGCACTGGTGCAGTACATTTAATGGGAGAATACTTGCACTTCTCAGCACTGCTGCAGTACATTTAATGGGAGAGTACCTGCACTTCTCAGCACTACTGCAATATATTTAATGGGAGAGTACCTGCACTTCTCAGCACTACTGCAATATATTTAATGGGAGAGTACCTGCACTTCTCAGCACTGCTGCAGTACATTTAATGGGAGAGTACCTGCACTATCTGCACTTCACAGCACCGCTGCAGTACATTTAATGGGAGAATATCTGCACTACTCAGCACTGCTGCAATACATTTAATGGGAGAGTACCGGCACTACTCAGCACTGCTGCAATACATTTAATGGGAGAGTACCTGCACTTCTCAGCATTGCTGCAATACATTTAATGGGATGAGTACCTGCACTTCTCAGCATTGCTGCAATGCAGTTAATGGGAGAGTACCTGCACTTCTCAGCATTGCTGCAATGCATTTAATGGGAGAGTACCTGCACTTCTCAGCACTGCTGCAGTACATTTAATGGGTGAGTACTGGCACTTCTCAGCTCTGCTGCAATACAATTAATGGGAGAGTACCTGCCCTTCTAGGCTCTGCTGCAGTACATATAATGGGAGAGTACCTGCACTTCTCAGCACCGCTGCAATACATTTAATGGGAGAGAACCTGCACTTCTATATTTCCATTCAAAGGGATGGCCGGAGTAAAGATTTGGGCACAACCCCTCCCACAGCCGTCATGTCTAAGATAAGCTGCACAGGTGGCATCAGGAGGTCAGGAGACCTGTGGGCCGATGGTGGCCAGACAAGCCAACCTTTAATGCAACACGTCTTAAATGCGTATTTGACGGATCCCACCCGTGGAGGGACAACCTCCATCAGCCAATCACTCATGTTCCTAAAGTCAGGAATGTTTACTGAATGGGGAAGAACCTTCACTGACGGAGGTGTCAGACCTTGGGGGGCATGTGCACCACCCCTGGTATGAACCCACTCCTCGTGTGTTGGCCGGACATGGTAGAGACGTGACCCCCGTTACTGACTGACCTGGTCTCCACCCTCAGGGGAAGGTCCGCCGGGGGCAGAAGCCAATGCTGCCCGGTAACCTCTCCTAGTGCCAAGGGGACGTGCCACCAGCACAGACTGGTTCACGGCGGAGAACCGCCAGAGCGTGGGCGGTGGGCGCCGTCTTCTAGGGGGGACACTCTGCCATCCAGCGATCTGACTTTTAAAAAAGACAAGAAATCATATTTGAATAAACAGAAGAATTATTTAACTATGAAGAGACAGAAAGTACATTTACACTGGGTTGAGAGGTGAAAACTGCAGAGTTCAGAAGGAGGGTTTGGATCTGCCGGAGAATGAGATATGCACAAGAGGGAATATGTTTTGTTTGCTGATACTGAACCGGTTCCTTGTGGCAGAAAAGGGTCCCCTCCCTCGGTTTTGGGGTTGTCTTCTCACGTGGACCAGACACACGTGGTAGAAATCTCAAGGCACAGAACTCTGCCTTCGTGTAATTCATTACTCCCTCCTGAGCATGGCGGTGGGCGCCTTCTTGGCACTGTTCACTCATTCATTGCAGGACCTGCGAGTGGGTTTCAGTAAAGGCAGGATTGACCAATCACGGGCTTCCTTCCAGTGCTCTCCGCAGACTGCTTGCGAGGAGCATCCCAGTGACGTCTGAGGAACTTGTGCCTGTTGCACCGTCAGTGTCAGCCTCAGAAGATGCCTCGCACGCTGGAGGGTGCTATGTACCCATCCGCGTGCTATGTACCCATCCGCGTGCTATGTACCCATCCGCGAGCTATGTACCCATCCGCGTGCTATGCACCCATCCGCGTGCTATGCACCCATCCGCGAGCTATGCACCCATCCGCGTGCTATGCACCCATCCGCGTGCTATGCACCCATCCGCGAGCTATTCACCCATCCGCGTGCTATGCACCCATCCGCGTGCTATGCACCCATCCGCGAGCTATGCACCCATCCGCGTGCTATGCACCCATCCGCGTGCATCCGCGAGCTATGTACCCATCCGCGTGCTATGTACCCATCCGCGTGCTATGTACCCATCCGCGTGCTATGTACCCATCCGCGAGCTATGTACCCATCCGCGTGCTATGTACCCATCCGCGAGCTATGTACCCATCCGCGTGCTATGTACCCATCCGCGTGCTATGTACCCATCCGCGAGCTATGCACCCATCCGCGAGCTATGCACCCATCCGCGTGCTATGCACCCATCCGCGTGCTATGTACCCATCCGCGTGCATCCGCGAGCTATGCACCCATCCGCGTGCTATGTACCCATCCGCGTGCTATGTACCCTTCCGCGAGCTATGTACCCATCCGCGTGCTATGTACCCATCCGCGTGCTATGTTCCCATCCGCGTGCTATGTACCCATCCGCGAGCTATGTACCCATCCGCGTGCTGTGTACCCATCCGCGAGCTGTGTACCCATCCGCGTGCTGTGTACCCATCCGCGAGCTATGTACCCATCCGCGAGCTGTGTACCCATCCGCGTGCTATGTACCCATCTGCGTGCTATGCACCCATCCGCGAGCTGTGTACCCATCCGCGTGCTGTGTACCCATCCGCGAGCTATGCACCCATCCGCGTGCTATGCACCCATCCGCGAGCTATGCACCCATCCGCGTGCTATGCACCCATCCGCGAGCTATGTACCCATCCGCGTGCTATGTACCCATCCGCGTGCTATGTACCCATCCGCGAGCTATGTACCCATCCGCGTGCTGTGCACCCATCCGCGTGCTGTGCACCCATCCGCGTGCTGTGTACCCATCCGCGTGCTGTGCACCCATCCGCGAGCTGTGTACCCATCCGCGTGTTATGTACCCATCCGCGTGCTATGTACCCATCCGCGAGCTATGTACCCATCCGCGTGCTATGTACCCATCCGCGTGCTATGTACCCATCCGCGAGCTATGTACCCATCCGCGTGCTATGTACCCATCCGCGTGCTATGTACCCATCCGCGAGCTATGTACCCATCCGCGTGCTATGTACCCATCCGAGTGCTATGTACCCATCCGCGAGCTATGTACCCATCCGCGTGCTATGTACCCATCCGCGTGCTATGTACCCATCCGCGTGCTGTGTACCCATCCGCGTGCTATGCACCCATCCGCGAGCTGTGTACCCATCCGCGTGCTATGTACCCATCCGCGTGCTATGTACCTATCCGCGTTAGACATCGTCTTTCTTTCATTATGTTGTTTCACATACTGGACAAGTGCAACTTATGGGAATAAACCTCTTATTTGATGCACATGGTGAATTATTTTAAGGGGACACTGAAGCCAATGGATACAATGTTTGTCTGCTTCTTTCACGCAGACGTAAATCACTGACTTGCAGGATTACTTTCATGAGAATATTGATATGAGGTGATATTTAAGATTATTTCATACAAGGGGATATTTCCGCAGTGCAGGACACAGAGGCTGATATTACCTGTGCTACATCTCGGTGGTGGACTTTTCGGTGTTGGGACCAGCTCGGGTACCAGGACGGACTGTGTGTAGGACCCTTGTAGGCCCCGGAGCAGAGAGAGCTGGCCACAGAAGCAGCATTTGGTGAGAGTGTTTGTCTCCTCTCCATGACCCCCCCCGTGATGTTACAGTGGATGAAGTTGGAAGGCCTGGTGGTTGCCACGGAAACCTACAACCAGGTTTTATAAATTTATAAAGAGCAACTACTCATCCGTAAGGGTCTCAAGGCGCTAAAGGGGTCGGTTCTCTGTGCGTCAGTCTAACAGCCAGGTCTTAACGTCCTTCCTGAATTGAAGCAACAATGGTGGCTGCCTGAGGTGCCGGAGCAGGGTGTTCCAGCTCTTTGCTGAGGTAGGCAAAGGATCTTCCTCCGGCTGAGGTCTTCCGTAAGTGGGGTACGGTGGCGAGTGACTGCTGGGAGAAGCAGAGAGGTCTGGCAGGGAAATAGAAGGTGATGCGTTGGTTGAGGTAGGTGGGTCCTAGGTCGTACAGCGCCTTGTATGCGTGGACGTGTTTGGAGTTGATCCTCTTCTCGATGGGGAGCCAGGTGAGGTCTCTTAGGTGTCTGGTGGTGTGTTCACGGCGGTCACACACTGCTGCTGTGAGTGAACAAATACCACCTTGCATCAACCTACCCGGCAGCCTCCTAACCTCAGCTTCCAGCTATCTGAGGTAATTCTCCACCTCAAGCAGGTTGTTCATTTTGTCCAGTTCTTCCTCCTGCTACATAGCTAAACCAATCATGTTTTGGGCTGGAGGTCCTAGCGGCAAGAAATGACATCAGCAAGATACTGATGTCACTTCCTGCAGCTGAGACCTCCACATCAGTAATATACTGATGTCACTTCCTGTAGCTGGGACCTCAGATCAGTAACATACTGATGGCACTACCTGCAACTAGCACCTCCATATTAGTAACATACTGATCTCACTTCCTGCAGCTAGGACCTCCACATCAGCAACATATGATATCACTTCCTGTAGCTGGGACCTCCAGATCAGTAACATACTGATCTCACTTCCTGCAACTGGGACCTCCAGATCAGTAACATACTGATCTCACTTCCTGCAGCTAGGACCTCCACATCAGCAACATATGATATCACTTCCTGTAGCTGGTACCTCCAGATCAGAAACATACTGATCTTACTTCCTGCAGCTGGGACCTCCAGATCAGTAACATACTGATCTCACTTCCTGCAGCTAGGACCTCCACATCAGCAACATATAGGGGGTCATACGGTTGCCGCCCGCCAAGTTGTAACCGCCGTGCGGCCGCCAATGCGGCCGCACTCCCGCGGTGCCCATTAAGACATCCTTGCCGGCCCAGCGGGGATGTGGGCCGCAACATGGGAGCCGGCTCCCAATGGAGCCGGCGGTGTTGCGGCCGTGCGACGGGTGCAGTTGCACCCGTTGCGCTTTTCACTGTCTGCAGAGCAGATAGTGAAAAGCCGTATGGGGCCCTGTCAGGGGGCCCGCGACTCCCCGTACCGCCAGCCTTTTCCTGGCGGTTCAAACCCCCAGGAAAAGACTGGCGGTAGGGCGACTCGTAATCCCCTGGGCAGTGCTGCTAACCCCGGTCCAGATCAGTAACATACTGATCTCACTTCCTGTAGCTGGGACCTCCAGATCAGTAACATACTGATGTCACTTCCTGCAGCTGGTACCTCCAGATCAGTAACATACTGATCTCACTTCCTGTAGCTGGGACCTCCAGATCAGTAACATACTGATCTCACTTCCTGCAGCTGGTACCTCCAGATCAGTAACATACTGATCTCACTTCCTGCAGCTGGTACCTCCAGATCAGTAACATACTGATCTCACTTCCTGTAGCTGGGACCTCCAGATCAGTAACATACTGATGTCACTTCCTGCAGCTGGTACCTCCAGATCAGTAACAGACTGATGTCACTTCCTGCAGCTGGGACCTCCAGATCAGTAACATACTGATGTCACCTCCTGCAGCTAGGACCGCCACATCAGTATCATACTGATGTCACTTCCTGCAGCTGGGACCTGCCCTCCCAGCACGTCTTGTCCCATCAGATTCCGTAGGTTCCAGAGAAAGAGGTGTCATGGCCACATACCTCCCGCTTCCTGCTGGCACAGATGTAGAGATGCAGGAAATTGTTGGGGGCAGCACAGGGCTGGCCACATTGGAAGCTCTAGGTCTCAGGGTGTCGCGTAGGTTCTCATTATCCTAATGAGACTACTGGATTTGGGCAGCAGAATCACCTGCACTGGGGGAACTGAATCTGATCCCGCACCATGTGACACCTGAAGACCTAATCCGGGTTTGTTCCGGCTAACTAGCAGTGCCTCATCTCAACCCATTGGGCAACCGGGCGCATGACATCCATGACTCCTCAGGGCAATCGTGGTCACTCAGATCTCATCCGTTTCTCTCAGGTACGTTAGTCTCACGTATGCAAGGACAATCAGAGGCAGAGTAGAGTTAATTAAGGTTTTATTGAAGTAACTGCATCTTAGATAATAAAGCATGAATTGCAATAACTAGGACGATGAAGCACAATAAGATTTAAATTGTGACAAGGAGAGGAAAACACAAGAATAACGCTACGATATTGTCACTAAGGTTTTTAAGAATAGTTCCTACCTTGGCTATGTTAGAGCACAGCATGTTAAGCTCGAATTCTGCCCTTCAGGTTCGCGAGCAGGAGGCCTGTAGTCTACATAAGCAGCTGCAACGAAGCACTCAGCAATCAGCATACAGTCGTGGTCGTCTTGCTGGAGTCTCCCCCTAACGTACATGGGTCAAAGTAGTGTTTTTTATAATAAAACAGGTGATGTTCCAAGAAAAGATCCCCAAGTAAGAGTGTGTATGTTTGTATGAACACTTATGTTTGTATGAACACTGGAGACAAAGCTTTACCACTTTTGCCTGCAACCTATCGTACTGCAGCCTTGAGAAAAGCACAGAGTGAAAGAAATGTCTTGTTTAATAACACAGTGCTGACCTAGGCAGAGAACAGCTAGATAGAGAAAATAAAACAAGACCGCAAATGTGACTATTGTTAAAATAATATATCTGGGTTAAAGTGCACAATGGGAGGCCTAGTTTTCTAAAATAATGTATAAAAAACTATAGCTAAATGTCTACCCAACAAGGGCAATGCTACTTGAAAGTTGTCCAATGCTGGCTGCAGGAGGGTGAGACGGGACACTGCTGGATGCTTTTGTGTGATTGTCACCCAGGGGATGGAGCAGATGCAGACATGACCACCTTGATGGACCACGTACATCATGGTTTGTTTTGGTTAGAGCTGGAGGTGCACTGGTCTCACTACAGGTATGCAATGTGCCTTCTCCTGATGGAGTGGGCAGCAGCTGGCCAGTGTATATTTGTTGTGTTTGTCCAGTGCCTAAACGGGTGGAGAGGTGCACATGAATTATCATGTTAGCTAATGATCCTTTAAGTCGTTGTTCCTTCACATTACATGTTTTTGACACTGGATACACATTGGTGATTTTTCAGATAACTTTGAAGTACATGCTTTCTACATCCTCAGCGAGTGCTCACAAGTGCATTTTTTATTTTTGGTGCTGTAATATGCGCATGTAAGGCTTTCGGTTTCATAAACTAGTCATACATGATGCTATTTCAGTTATAAAACACTTTGAGATATAGGAGCCTATTTAGAGTTTGGCCGAGGGGATGCTCTGTCACAAATATGCCGGAAGTCCCGCCTACCATGTTACAAGCGCATGTATCAACCCTTCCAGTTGTGCACACGTTGTACAATAATCAACTTCTTGTACTTGAATGCGTCTCTCTCTTACTAGGGACTGACTGGGCTCCTCTAGCAGGTGTGTTCTTAGTGTTGCATTATGGTTGCTGTAGTTTTCATTCAATATTGGATTGATTTGACTTATAGGAAAGTTCATTTTGCTGCACTGAGGCTTATGTCTCTGAAATGTGAGTACATTTCCACATGACCTCTCTCATGGGTCGCTGTTCCATGCATTTGTATGTGGAGCTCAGCAATAGTTAAATTTTTTTTGTATAATATTTGTCTTGTAGAGAACACCAACCCTCCTAACTCTCCAACCACAAAGGTTTTGAGTCTATATGCAGTCTTTCATACAATCAGATATCGCTCCTAATGGACCACAGCAGCTCATGCGATGAATTGCGTTATGGAGAGTGTAAGGTCGACGTTTTGGTCTCCCAAGGCTGAAATTAGACCATCCTCAGGACAATCAAATCAAAAATCAAAATCAAATCAGGGTTTATAAAGCTCAACTACTCACCCATAAGGGTCTCAAGGCGCTAGGCGGGGTTAGTCCTCTGAGCTTCAGTCGAAGAGCCAGGTTTTAAGGTCCTTCCTGAATTGGGGCAGCGATGGTGACAGCCTGAGGTGCAGGGGCAGGGTGTTCCAGCTCTTTGCTGCGAGGTAGGTGAAGTATCTTCCACCCGCTGAGTTCTTCTGTATGCAGGGTACGGTGGCTAGTGCTTGTTGAGTGTAGCTGAGAGGGCTGGTGGGGGAGTAGAAGGTGATGCGGTGATTGAGGTAGATGGGTCCTAGGTCATGGAGGGCCTTGTAAGCATGGACGAGGAGCTTGAAGTTAATTCTTTTGATGAGAAGACAGTGGATGTCTCTTAGGTGGTTGGAGATATGTTCGCGGCAGGGAATGTCCAGGATGGGTCTGGTGGAGGCGTTCTGGATGTGCTGTAATTTCTCAGGTTCTTCTGGGTGTTGCCGGTGTCGAGGGTGTTGCCATAGTCGAGTCTGCTGTAACCAGGGCATGGGTTACGGTTTTGCGGCAGTCCTTTGGGATCCATTTGTAGATCTTCTGGAGCAGTCGGAGTGTGTGAAAACAGGAGGATGACACTGAGTTGACTTGGCGGGACATTGTGAGCGATGATTCCAGGATGAAACCGAGGTTGCGTGCGTGGTTTGTTGGGGTGGGGGGTGCCGAGTGTCGATGGCCACCAGGAGTCATCCCAGGCTGATATGGATGTTCCCAGGATGAGGATCTCGGTCTTGTCGGAGTTGAGCTTGAGGCAGCTGTCCTTCATCCAGGCATCAATGGCTTCCATCCTGTTGTTGAAATTCTTGTTGGCAATAGTGGGGTTTTCAGTCAGTGAGATGATCAGCCGGGTACCTCTGCGTAGGAGACGATGTTCAGCCTGGGGGCCCTGACGATGGATGCGAGCGGGCTATGTAGATGTTGAAGAGTGTGGGGCTCAGGGAGGAGCCCAGTGGAACTCAGCAACTGATCTCCATAGATTCTGACGGGTAAGGTGGGAGTCTGACACTCAGTGTTCTGCCAAACAGGAAAAAGTGTAGCCATTGTAGGGCTTTTCCGTGGATGATGGCTGCGTGGAGCCTGGAGCAGAGGGTGAGGTGTGAGACCTCCTCAAAAGCGCAGATAGGCTCAGTAGGATAATGGCTTCTGTATGGCCACAGTCGAGGAGTGAGCGAATGTCATCTGCAGTGGTGAGGAGTGTGATCTCCATGCTGTGATTTGCTCCTGAAGCCTGATTAGGAGGTGTCCGGGATGATATTGTCCTCGATGCGTTTACGGAGATGAGCGTTGATGGCCTTTTTGATGACGTTGACTGAGAACAGCAGCAGAGAGCTGGGGCAATGATTCTTGAGGTCGTGGGGGTCAGCCGTGGGTTTCTTCAAGAGCAGCTTGCTTCCAGTCACCTGGGAAGGTGGCTGTCTTCATGGAGCAGTTGAGGGTGTGTCAGAGCTTGTGTGCAATGGATATGTTGGCCTTGTTGAAAATGTGGTGAGCACAGGGGTCTGTAGGGGCTCTGGAGTGGATGCTGCTCATGATGGTGCAGGTTCTGTCCGTGGTGAGGGTGGTGCAGGGTCTGCCGTGGTTCGATAGGTTGGATCCAGGCGGTTGTTGGAGGGCTCGAGGGTCTTGGGATCTGAAGCTGTCGCATATGTCTTTGATTTTCTAGTTGGCTAGTCTGCCTCACAGGTCTTGAGATGGAGGGATGTTTGCCATTTCTGATTGGGGAGTTTAATACTTCTTTAGGCAGAGCGAGTGATGATAGACGAGCGCAGCAAGGATCGAGTTTCTGAAATGAAGTCGCAAAATAAACTTAGGGCCTGATATAGAACTCAGTGAACTGGTTACTCTTTGACAACGGTGACAAATATCCCATCCGCCAAAATCTAAATCCCATAGGATATAATAGGATTTATATTTCTGCGTACGGGACAACGTTGGGACGGAGTGACCCATCTGCTGGGTTCTGAATCATCTGCCATTGCATCCTATTTCACAGCAGCTCAGCTGTCGCACAATGGCAGTAAATTACTTGAAATATGGCCGACCAACACCCAACCTTGGCCGAAGTGTGTCCGCTGATGGAGCAAGAACAAACAGCAATGTATGAAGCAAACCCTCTGACGGTCTTTTAACTGCAATGCTGTTGCAGACGGTGGACCTGACCGGAGCACCAGACCGGCCATACTCGAAATAGAGTGGATGCTAAACCGCCAGCTCGAGGATCTCTCCATTCGGTCCTAGCAGAGGAATGGTGGCCCATCCGTCAAACTCTAGTGAGGTCCAAAGACTTCTTTGACACACACAATTTCCTTAATATCAGCATTCGGAGCATTGAAAGACAAGAAAAAGCTGCAGGAAATGTTACAACCTGCAGGTGGTCAGAGTAAGATATAGGTGCACAGTGTGGGAGTTCTCAGGAGGCAGTTTCATACCCTATTCCTTGATAGTGCTATCATGGACCAGGATTGGGGGATGACATGTTCACAAAAACATCAGCAAAGATATCCTGCTTCGCATCGTAAAACATTTCTTGTTGGCGCCTATACAGTCTTTGGTCTAACTTCACCAGAACGGTTGTATGACACAACCACGCATGCAAAAACAACGCATGCCTGAACAACGCGGTCACAACCATGACCGCGTCTTTACCACACATGGCTCTACCACGCATGCCTTTACAACAAATTCTGTTGGAAAAGCATATGTGATAAAGAAGTATGCATGTTAAATTCCCCCCTGCCCTGCCCCCTTACACGCTCCTGTACTTAAAACTACCCCACCCCCTGTCCTAAGCCATAAACCTAAAAATCTATCCTGACTTCCCCTGCTCTTAAAACTACCCCAAGGCCTAAATCCACAAAACTACTGCAACCCCCCAGCCCTCCTACCCTTAAGATCTACCCACCCCGCGCTCTGAGCCCTAAAACACACAAGCCATTTACCCCACTCCTGCCCGTAAAACTACCCCGCCCCCCTGCCCTGAGGTCCAAACCCACAAAATTACCCCTACCGCCCCACCCCAAATTTACCCCAATCCCCGGGCCCTGAGCCCTAAATTCCTAAAACTACCCAACCCCCTGCCCTGAGCCCTAAAAAAGAACCATGCACCCCTCAGTCCCTGCATAGGTGTCCACCTATCTGTCTGTCCTGTTCCAGCCTGGAGGGAGGGGGGCCGGGAGGTGACACTGGGGGGGCTGTCCTTGTGACTCACTGGTCACCGCTGGAGACAACGATCGGAAGGTGAACCCCAGGGTGGGGCATGAAATGCACGCCACTTTCACCCACTCACACACATTCACACCCAGGGGTAGCTTTGAGGGGGTGTCTGCACCCGCCTAATAAATGCATTTTCTGATAAATTGTTCAGTACAGCTGCTTTCGGGGGGTGGGGCGAAGTCTACCGGATTTCACAGGAGTTTTACTCATTCAAACAAAACGCACTCTCTCCCTCTCAGTTTTTAAAGTCGGTAGAAGCCTCAGTAATTTTACCCCATCGTGTACTTTCCCTCACTTAGCACCCCTGCTGGTCCGCAGTCCGCTTGCCTTTCTGCCCCTTGGGCCCCTCCCGTGCGCCCCGCTTGTTGTGTAATGTATTGAAGCATCATGTGCCGGTCTGATTGTACCCCCCAGTCTCACTGCCAGGGTGTGGGCCTTGCCCCTCACCCGCATGCGCGCGCCAGCACCCACTGAAAGCACTTGCTACCCCCTCAGCTGCCACAGAAGGGCGATCCCAGCTAAGAGCACCCCGTTTGTGTTACACTGACTGTCAATAATGTATCATTCACTATTAGTGTGGTATGATATAATAATGTATCATTCACTATTAGTGTGTTGTAATATAATAATGTATTATTCACTAGTGTTGGGTAATATAATAATATATTATTCACTATTAGTGTGGTGTAATATAATAATGTATCATTCACTATTAGCGTGGTGTAATATAATAATGTATTATTCACTAGTGATCGGTAATATAATAATATATTATTCACTATTAGTGTGGTGTAATATAATAATGTATTATTCACTATTAGTGTGATGTAATATAATAATGTATTATTCACTAGTGTTGGGAAATATAATAATGTAATAATCACTATTAGTGTGATGTAATATAATAATGTAATATTCACTGTTAGTGTGGTATAATATAATAACATATTATTCACTATTAGTGTGGTGTAATATTGCCAGAAAACAAGGAAACCAGAGCCCCAACGAGCTGCCCCTTTTTTCTGGACACTCATTTTGCCCCTCTGAGGTCAGGGGACGCAAGGGGCGAGCCCGGGGTTACAGCTGTGACCCTTGACCCCTAAATCTTGTCCATGAGGCGGGGTGGGCGTATTCCATTTGTCTCTCCACCTGTTTCTTTTTTCTTATTTCTTCACTCCTTCCATCTTACCGCAGCGTCAGCTCTCCCTCCTTCCTTCCTTCACTCCTTCCTCCCCTCACTCACTCCCTCCTTACCTTCCTTCCCTCACTTCCGCCTTCCTTCCCTTACTCCTTCCCTCCTTCGTTCCCTCACTCCCTCCCTCCCTCCCTCCTTCCTTCCCTCACTTCCGCCTTCCTTCCCTCACTCCTTCCCTCCTTTGTTCCCTCACTTCCTCCCTCCCTCCTTCCTTCCCTCACTCTTCCCTTCCCTCACTCCCTCTTTTCCTTCCTTCCCTCACTCTCTCCTTCTTTCCTTCACTCCCTCCTTTCCTTCCCTCACTCCCTCCTTCCTTCCCTCATTCTTCGCTTCTTTCCCTCGTTCTTCCTTCCTTCCCTCGTTCCTTCCTTCCTTCCCTCACTCCCTCGTCCTGCCTTCCATCACTCCTGTCTTCCTTCCTTCCCTCACTCCTTCCTTCCTTCCCTCACTCCTTGCCTCCTTCGTTCCCTCACTACCTCCCTCCATCCTTCCTTCCCTCCCGCCTTCCTTCCCTCACTCCTTCCTTCCCTCACTCCCTCTTTTCCTTCCTTCCCTCACTCTCTCCTTCCTTCCCTCACTCCCTCCTTTCCTTCCCTCACTCCTTCCTTCACTCCCTCCTTCCTTGCGCATCTGCCCTCCCCTCCTTTTCTACCCTTTCTATGCACTTTCCTTTCATTCCTTCCCTCGTTCCTCCTTCCTTCCTCACTCCCTCTCTCCTTTCCTTCCTTCTCTCCTTCCTTCCCTCACTCCCTCCTTCTTTGCACACCTGCCCTCTCCTTCTACCCTTTCCATGCACTTTCCTTTCATTCCTTCACTCTTTCACTTTCTTAATTTCTCCCTTCCTGCTCTCTTTCTTTGTTTCCTCTTTTTTCATCCTTTTTTCTTTTCATCATTCTTTTCTTCCTTCCCTCCTTTCGCTTTACGCTTTCCTTCCTTCTCTTTCCCTTGATATTACTTTTCTTTCCTCTTTAACTCATTTGCTTCCTTTTGTTTTTCCTTCCCTCAGTCCTTCCTTCCTCCTACCGTTCTTCACTCTTTCCTTCCTTCCCTTTGTTCACCTCTCCCCCTTTCCTTCCTTCCCTTTGACTTTCCTTCCGTTCTTTCCTCTTTAACTCCTTTGCTTCCTTTTATTTTTCTTTCCTTCTGTTCTTCCTTCCTCCTTCCGTTCTTCACTCTTTCATTCCTTCTCTTAACTCACATCCCTCCTCTTCCCTTTTGTTTATTTTCTTAACTGTATTCTTTCTTTCCTCTTTCTTTCCATCTTTCTTCTCTTTCCGCTCTTCCTTTTTACTTTCCTTCCATCTTTCTTCCCGTCCTCCCCTCCCTTTGTTCTACCCTTTCCTTCCTTCCCTTTGTTCACCTCTCCCCCTTTCCTTCCTTCCCTTTCTCTTCCCTTCCGTCCTCAGCTCACGTCCCTCCTCCTCCTTCCCCTTTCTTTGTTTCTTTGTTTCTTTCTTTCTTTCTTTCTTTTTTTCCTTTCTTTCTTTCTTTGTTTCTCTCCGTTCTGCCTTCCCTCCTTCTTTCCTTCATTCCCTTTCTCTTCCTTTCCGACCTCAGCTCACGTCCCTCCTCCTCCTTCCTTCGTTTCCTTTAGCTTTCTTTCCTTTCTTTCTTTCTTTCTTTCTTTCTTTCTTTCTTTCTTTCTTTCTTTCTTTCTTTCCACCCGTCCTGCCTTCCCTCATTCTTCCATTCATTCCCTCCTTTCGATCTACACTCTTTCTTTCCTTTCTTGCTTTGTTTGCTCATCTACTTCCGCTTTCTTTCCTTCCCTTTCACTTTCCCTTCTTCTTTCCTCTTTGACTCCTTTGCTTCCTTTCTCTGTTCTCCCGTCCTCACCTCATGTCCCTCCCTCTTCCTTTAGTTTATTTTCTCTTTCACTGATCCTTTCTTCCTTTTCACCCCCGGCTGCCTGTTTCCTTCTTTCTCTCCCTGGGAATGCCCCCACCCACACCCCACTTTACCTCTTCCCTTGGACGCCACGGCTCCCCGCCCATCAGACGTACATTCTACTTCGGCACCTGCAGCGCTGCGATGGCCACTTTCCTGAGCACAAAAAAGACTTAATTGCCTCAAAAGCGCTGAAATGAGGCAATCTGTTGTTCGAGCAATTACTGTTCTCAAGCCCGACGCCATTTCCAAGAAGTCTGGGTGGGCAGGCCTCCATCAGCGCGGCCTGGTCTATTCTGGGGCTAATGACTTCCAGGCGCTAGGAGATTAACTGCAGGCGGATAATGCACGGCCTCCTTGTGGCGGCCCTGCGCGTGGCCTGGCATTATAAGGGTGACGCACAAACCGGAAGTTCAAGAGGGCTACCTGGATCCAGGGGTCTCACTGGTGGACAACGGACTGTCCTGGAAGCCCACTGGCCTGTCCACTACAGCCGCCGGGATCCAGGGGTCTCACTAGGGGACAACGGACTGTCCTGAAAGCCCACTGGCCTGTCCACTACAGCCGCCTGGATCCAGGGGTCTCACTGCTGGACAACGGACTAAAGCCCTCTGGCCTGCCCACTACAGCCGCCTGGATCCAGGGGTCTCACTAGGGGACAACGGACAGTTGTGGAAGCTCACTGGCCTGTCCACTACAGCCGCCTGGATACAGGGGTCTCACTGGTGAACAACGGACTGTCCTGGAAGCCCACTGGCCTGTCCACTACAGCCGTCTGGATCCAGGGGTCTCACTAGGGGACAACGGACAGTTGTGGAAGCCGGATGGCCTGTCCACTACAGCCGCCTGGATCCGGGGGTCTCACTGATGGACAACGGATTGTCCTGGAAGCCCACTGGCCTGTCCACTACAGCCGCGGGCTAGTGTGATGAAAAGGTCTCCGGTGCCACCGGACTGCAAGACCTAGACGTGTCCTGCAGAGATTTCCACCAAGTGTGGTCACTGCAACAACCTAGGAGCCAGACGGGCCACCACCGTAACTGGGGCTGGTGGCCACCACCTCAGTCTGAGACCAAGTGGTCTCCACCGCAGTCTGAGACCCATATTTATACTTTTTTAGCGCCTCATTTGCGTCATTTTTTGACGCAGAAGTGGCGCAAACATAAAATACAATTGTATTTTGTACGTTTGCGCTGCTTTTGCGTAAAAAAATGACGCATATGCGCCGCTAAAAAGTATAAATATGGGCCTCAGAGTCTTAGTTCAAGAACGGAATTTACAGCAAGAGGTCTTGGGTGAGATCTAAGGCAAGCGGGACCTTCAGCATCAGAGGGAGAGGGGCCTCCTCCAGAATCTAAGACCAGGTTCCCTATCTGTGGTCGGGGTCTCCTGGGGTCCGCGAAGCCTCCTCAGGGGGACCGTGGCTGCTAAGAAAATGAAATGATATTTACAGATTAATAAAGTGTATATAATTCAACTGGATAAATGTGCAACTGAAATTTTAAAAACATACTGTAAATGTCAAGGGATTTTAAATTAGAGGCTAAAAAGTAAATGAGTATCCTTAGATTGGTTCGTGGGAGCATCAAACAGAATATATTATGGACCATGTGCGGCTTCCACTGAATTTAGAAAAGCTCCAACCTTTACATACATTTTTTTTTTAAATTGTTTTATTTATATTTGCTTGCAAATTAAAAAATGTGTTATTATTTGTGTATTTGTTTGATGAATACTCAACTAATTCTCTCCCTGTTGGAGGACTCTGCAAAGGCCAAGGGAACTTTCCACAACAGGATGAAAACAGTCGCGGCCTGGATGGAGGCCGGCTGCCTCAAGCTCATCTCGGACAAGACAGAGATCCTCGTAATCAGCTTCACCCCTTGGACCTGGAACGACTCCTGGTGGCCCACCACAGTGGGAAACGCCCCCACCGCCACGGACCATGCTCGCAATCTGGGCATCATCCTGGACTCCTCTCTATCACCCGTCAAGTCAACGCCGTCTCATCATCATGCTTCCATACCCTCCAACTCTTGCGAAAGATTTTCAAGTGGATACCCTCCGACACGAGGAAGTCACCCACTCACTTGTAACTAGCAAACTGGACTACGGCGACGCACTCCATGCCGGCATCACCAAGAAACTTCAATCAAGACTACAAAGAGTCCAGAATGCAGCTGCCAGACTCATCCTGGACCTCCCCCGACACGGCCACATCTCCTCCTACCTACACTGGCTTCCAGTCAACAAGCGCATCACATACAAACTCCTGATCCACACCTACAAGGCACAACGTAGGACCTGCATACCTCAACCACCGCCTCACATTCTATGTACCCAACAGACATTTCCATTCTTCCCAGCTCACCCTTGCAGCGTCTCCGAGATCTGGAAAAGCACCGCAGAGGGGTCTCCTAGGGACGACAAGGTACAGTGGTCTCCAGCAGGAGCTACACCTAAGGTTCCACCTGGACTCCAAGGCCATGCCTCAACCAACTATCTTCTAACGTAAAAGGGAAATGAGTTGTCATGTCTAAGCCAAAAGGGTCTCCATGGAAAGTGAGGTAATGGAGTCACCAATGAACTCTAAGACCCAGTGCGCTGAAATAAAAGTCCAGATACCTGTTTCACATCAATCTGGCACTCACGGCAGGGGTACATCCCCCTTTACCAAGCAGGGGATATTTCCACCCCATCAAAAAAACAACTAGAGGAGGGGCCAAAAAATGGGATATTTGGAGACAGGGCTCCTGGTCCCGTGTGTGAAGCTCCCAGAACAGTACGAATCAAAAATTGCACACACGATTCCAAAAAGAGAGTTCCTTTTAGACCGAAAGGTTCTGCATACCAAGGAAAACAAATTTTTGTCCAGGGACCACGCTCGTCAGGATGAGAGGGGACCCAGAGGACTGGTGATGCAGTCTTTTGGTGCCTGCGTTAGCAGGGGGAAGATTCCGTCGACCCACAGGAGATTTATTCTTGGCTTCCAGTGCAGGGTGAAGGCAGACAGCCCTCAGAGCATGCACCACCAGGAAACAGTCGATAAAGCCGGCAGGATGAGGCGCTACAATGTTGCTGGTAGTCGTCTGGCTACTTTGTTGCGGTTTTGCAGGCGTCGTGAGCAGTCAGCGGTCGATCCTTGGCAGAAGTCGAAGAGGGAAGTTCAGAGGAACTCTGGTGAGCTCTGAGGAATAGCCCAGAGGAGAGACCCTAAATAGCCAGAAAAGGAGGTTTGGCTACTAAGAAAGGAGGCTTGGCTACTGAAAGAGGTAAGCAGCTATCAGGAGGGGTCTCTGACGTCGCCTGCTGGCACTGGCCACTCAGAGCAGTCCATTGTGCCCCAACACAGCATTTCCAGAGGCTGGGGGAGGCTATTCCTCCCCAGCCCTTCACACCTATTTCCAAAGGGAGAGGGTGTAAGTTACTTAGTGTGAGGGCACCCTGGCACTAGCCAAGGTGCCCCCACATCGTTCAGGACAAATTCCCCGGACTTTGTGAGTGCGGGGACACCATTACACGCGTGCACTATACATAGGTCACTACCTATGTATAGCGTCACAATGGTAACTCCGAACATGGCCATGTAACATCTCTAAGATCATGGAATTGTCACCCCAATGCCATTATGGCATTGGGGAGACAATTCCATGATCCCCCGGGTCTCTAGCACAGACCCGGGTACTGCCAAACTGCATTTCCGGGATCTCCACTGCAGCTGCTGCTGCTGCCAACTCCTCAGACAGGTTTCTGCCCTCCTGGGGTCCAGGCAGCCCTGGCCCAGGAAGGCAGAACAAAGGATTTCCTCTGAGAGAGGGTGTAACACCCTCTCCCTTTGGAAATAGGTGTGAAGGCTGTGGAGGAGTAGCCTCCCCCAGCCTCTGGAAATGCTTTGATGGGCACAGATGCTGCCCATCTCTGCATAAGCCAGCCTATACCGGTTCAGGGATCCCCCAGCCCTGCTCTGGCGTGAAACTGGACAAAGGAAAGGGGAGTGACCACTCCCCTGACCTGCACCTCCCAAGGGAGGTGCCCAGAGCTCCTCCAGTGTGCCCCAGACCTCTGCCATCTTGGATTCAGAGGTGTTGCTGGCAAACTGGACTGCTCTGAGTGGCCAGTGCCAGCAGGTGACGTCAGAGACTCCTTCTGATAGGCTCTTACCTCTCTTAGTAGCCAATCCTCCTTCCTAGGTAGCCAAACCTCCTTTTCTGGCTATTTAGGGTCTCTGCTTTGGGGAATTCTTCAGATACCGAATGCAAGAGCTCACCAGAGTTCCTCTGCATCTCCCTCTTCACCTTCTACCAAAGGATCGATCGCTGACTGCTCAGGACGCCTGCAAAACCGCAACAAAGTAGCAAAGACGACTACTGCAACCTTGTATCGCTTCATCCTGCCGGCTTTCTCGACTGTTTCCTGGTGGTGCATGCTCTGGGGGTAGCCTGCCTCCTTTCAGCACCAGGGGCTCTGAAGAAATCTCCCCTGGGTCAACGGAATCTTCCCCCTGCAACCGCAGGCAACAAAAGACTGCATCACCGGTCCTCTGGGTCCCCTCTCAGCACAACAAGCGTGGTCCCTGGAACTCAGCAACTCTGTCCAAGTGACTCCCACAGTCCAGTGACTCTTCAGTCCAAGTTTGGTGGAGGTAAGTCCTTGCCTCCCCACGCTAGACTGCATTGCTGGGTACCGCGTGATTTGCAGCTGCTCCGGCTCCTGTGCACTCTTCCAGGATTTCCTTTGTGCACAGCCAAGCCTGGGTCCCCAACACTCTAACCTGCAGTGCACAACCTTCTGAGTTGTCCTCCGGCATCGTGGGACTCCCTTTTGTGACTTCAAGTGTACTCTGGTTCACTCCTCTTCTAAGTGCCTGTTCCAGTACTTCTGCGGGTGCTGCCTGCTTCTGTGAGGGCTCCCTGACTTGATGGGCGCCCCCTCTGTCTCCTCATCCAAGTGGCGACATCCTGGTCCCTCCTGGGCCACAGCAGCATCCAAAAACCCTAACCGCGACCCTTGCAACTAGCAAGGTTGTTTGTGGTCTTTCTGCATGGGAACACCTCTGCAAGCTTCTTCACGATGTGGGCCATCCATCCTCCAAAGGGGAAGTTCCTAGTCCTCTTCGTTCTTGCAAAACACCAAGCTTCTTCCATCCGGTGGCAGCTTCCTTGCACCCTCAGCTGGCATTTCCTGGGCTCCTGCCCACTCTCGACACTGTCGCGACTCTTGGACTTGGTCCCCTTGTCTTACAGGTACTCAGGTCTGGAAATCCGTTGTCAGTGCACTGCTGGTGTTTGTTCTTCCTGCAGAATCCCCCTATCACGACTTATGTGCTCTCTGGGGGTTGTAGGTGCACTTTACACCTACCTTTCAGGGTCTTGGGGTGGGCTATTTTTCTAACCCTCACTGTTTTCTTACAGTCCCAGCGACCCTCTACAAGCTCACATAGGTTTGGGGTCCATTCGTGGTTCGCATTCCACTTTTGGAGTATATGGTTTGTGTTGCCCCTATACCTATGTGCTCCTATTGCAATCTATTGTAACTTTACACTGTTTGCATTACTTCCTTTTGCTATTACTGCATAATTTTGGTATTGTGAACATATATCTTGTGTATATTTGGCATCCTCATACTGAGGGTACTCACTGAGATACTTTTGGCATATTGTCATAAAAATAAAGTACCTTTATTTTTAGTATATCTGTGTATTGTGTTTTCTTATGATTTTGTGCATATGACAAAAGTGGTATAGTAGGCACTTTACATGTCTCCTAGTTCAGCCTAAACTGCTTTGCCTTAGCTACCTTCTATCAGCCTAAGCTGCTAGAAACACCTCTTCTACACTAATAAGGGATAACTGGACCTGGCACAAGGTGTCAGTACCTCTGGTACCCACTACAAGCCAGGCCAGCCTCCTACAGGCCCTGATAGAGTAGCTTGCGTACTGAGGTCTAGAGTTGTAACTTTGCTGACTTGAATCAAGGATTTTGTCATACAGAGATATTTTGCCTGTGTTTTTAGCCTCCATTTAGGTTTGGGAAATGATGTTCCATTTATCCCAGTTTGTTCTTATACATACCTGCCATGCCCTTCATGTTTATTTTATGATCTTCACATGTATCCATCTGTTGTCTTTATGCATGGTCTTTTACCTATGAGATTCAAAACTTGTGTGTTAGTTTCCCCCAGAGGGAATTCATTTTTCCAATAATTATTGCTTGTAAATGTGTTTGATAAGGAAGGGGAATGTGTGGGGTGTCTTCTTTCTTGATGTGTGGGTTCTCTGTTCTGGAAAGCTCTCAGTAAGGATTTGAAGGGGAACACTGAGTGAGACAGCTGCTGCCAAAAGTGGAGAGCACGCAGACAGAATACTGATAAATCCCTTATTCTTGCATGGAATAAATCGTTAAAATTATTTATCTGTTGAGTCTTGTGAAGCTGGGGTTGAAGGTAGCGGCTGGTGGGGAAGCTGTGTCAGGTCAGTGTGTGTTTGTGTGAACTAGCTTGGCAGTCACATATTTATTTTGAGGCTGTGGCACAGCTATTTATTTTGTTTACAGTTCTGTGCACACTCACTGGCATTACTCAAAGGTGCCTTGTGTGTTGCATAGTACTGCGGAGGCGTGGCCTGATGCCTTCGTGCTGCGTACTGCGTGAGTCGCGACCCACCTGGTCTCTGGTTGCACGTGTGGTTCAGTTATGCGCAGAAACACTCACGGGGTTCATTTTCCTCAATGGCAGCTGCACAGGTTCATATTTGATGCTTCTTCTGCTTTTCTATAGGACACTATGGAAAGGCTCAGCCTTCTTGTGGCAATATGGCTGATTCGTTCACTCTGCGGTGACGTCACTCCAAGACACAGTCTTCCTCGCCACAGTCCCACGTTTCCACCCCTCCTCGTTATTTATTTCATACTGGAAGGTATTCAGCAAGGTACACCAAGACCCAATACTGCAGAACATCTACAGAACTGAAGCACAACAAGCAGGCCATGAAGCATATCTTGAAATCACCCACATTAAGCAGATATTTTACTCTTTTTTACTGGCATTGAAGTGCTTTAGAATTGCGATGGCTCTGAAGACCCCTGAGAAGGGGCCCCTTTCAGTAAAAAAACTATCCTTTAAGACTTTCCCAACTTTGTATATGTGCTGTACAATGCAGCATACATGAAAAATGAAAAGAAATGAAAATATTTCTCCTTGTCAATGTTGATTGGCCACATGAGAGTATCTTGGGTTTCTGGAGGAGTGGGCTGTCCATTAGGAGATGTGCCAGGGGTGAAAGCTGTACAGAACAGTGGCTTGCACATCCATTTGTGGTTCATTCTCCTCGGGGTTGGTTGTCTGAGAAGCGTCCAGCACATGGCAAACCCCTAAACAGCAGCAGCCTGCCGAACCATGTGTGAATGGTTGCTTAGGGGAGGATGGCCATCCACAAAGGGTTTGGCAGGGCAAAGGCCTTATGAGTTGGCATTGAGGGTTAGGCTGCCTTAGTGAGGGCTGGGTGTCTGGAGGGAGTGAGCAGTACATGAGGAATTGTACCCAAGGTATACACTGTGTGCAACAGTGGGGGGGGGGCTTGCCCCCCCCCCACTGTATGGATGGTTGATCACAGGAGGTTGGCTTTCTGTAAAAGGTTCAGCATAAGGAAATGGATGCACACATTAGGGATCTGGCCACCTAAGAGGGGCTTGGGTGTCTGGAGGTAGTGGGCTGGCGGCCAACTCCAAGAATCCTTCACCAGGCAAGGACAAGTGTTTAATTTGTGCCCGAGTTTTCTGGTGCACAGCATCAGCACCTCTTTCGTAACACCAGCACATATCTATGGCAGTTCTCCACATGGTGGCGCTCTCAGCCTATTTATTTTTTAAAGCACACAAGGACATTGTTTAACAATTCAATTTATGATTACAAATAATAATACCAGAGTGCTCAGCCATTCTTACAACATTTAGGTCATCAAGCACAATCCAAACTGTGTCTAGGATCCGGACCCTCACCCACCACTCAGCAGGTCAATGCCATCTCCTCTTCCTGCTACAACACTCTCCGCATGCTCCGCAAAATCTTCAAGTGGATTCCCATTGAAACCAGGAAAACTGTCACCCACGCCCTGGTCAGCAGCCGATTGGTCTACGGAAACGCCCTATATGCAGGAATAACAACCAAACTTGTAACAAAGCTGCAAGGAATCCAGAACACATCCACCCACCTCATTCTGGACGTCCCACGCCGCAACCACATTTACCCCCACCTCAGAGACCTACACTGACTACCAGTATCAAAGAGGATCACCTTCAAACTCCTCATCCACGCACACAAGGCCCTCCTTGACACAGGCCCTGCCTACCTCAACGACAGACTCACCTTCCACACCCCTACCCGCAATCTTCGCTCCGCCAGCCTCGCCCTCACCTCCGTCCCCCACATCCGCCGCACCACCGCCAGAGGAAGATCCTTCTCTCACCTAGCTGCCAAGGCCTGGAACTCCCTACCGCTCCACCTTCGCCAGACCCAAGACCTCTTGACATTCAGGAAACGCCTCAAGACATGGCTCTACGACCAGTAGCTCCCCCCAGCGCCTTGAGACCGTAACGGGTGATTAGTGCGCTCTATAAATCCTTGATTGATTAATTGATTGATTGAGAAGCAAGCTAGGCTCTAAAGACCTATTGCCTTTAGGGTTGCCTAGTCAATCAGCTAATGACTATTAAAGGTCAAAAAGAGGGGTTAGTTGGTTAAAAGAGCAACAGTTTAATAGCACCTTAAAAATATGTGCACTCTAGAAGGTAAATCAAACAGTATGAATTCATGGAACACAATAAACCGCACTGTTCACGAGCAGTAACTGGTGACATGTTCAGAGTCCAGTGTTCACAAACATAAGACCAAGGTTCTCCCATTGACGGGAAATGATAATCTCATCAGCAATACGGACTCCCATTGTGCAGATGTTCACCCTCCCTCCTGCACCTTCATTCACTGAACTCGCCACTGACTGGCTTTAGTATCACTTCTTTTCTTAAAAGCGCTCTCTGTGTAAGGAGTCATATGATAGTTTGAGTTTATTCTGTACTAAGGTCAGGTTTTTTTATGTACGGCTTTAATGATTTTTTTAAATTGTGTTTTTTTATGTATTTGTTTTATTTAATGCTCGAATAAATCTAATTGATCGATTGACTCCCATTGTGCAGTTCACAAGCCCTTCGATGACTGCCAGAGATACCAAACATAAAACATCTGATGCAAGCAGTGGTAAAGAGTGTTTTTTTTTCTTGGTGCTGACATACCTATTTACTACTCCAAGGTCAGATGGCACCGCATAAAGGGACTCTTGTTGGCTGTGTAGGAAGCTGACCTGGTTGTGGTGGGTACCTTTGGTACTTGCACCTTATACCAGGTACAGGTATCCCCTCTTAGTGAAGTGTAGGCAGCGTCTAGAAGCCAGGCTCTCCAGGGGTAGCTGTAGCTGAGCAGCTAAGGCTTATCTAGGAGACACGCAAAGCTCATGCAATACCACTGTAGTCACACAGTACTTACACACATAAAAGAAAACACTCAGTGTTACAAAAAATAAAGGTACTTTATTATGGTAACAGAAACGCTATAGTACTATTAGGCAGTCCTCCCCAACTGGAGGTCAGTAAACGCACTATTACATTTGCATTATCAATCAGTAAAGAGCGTAAAAAGCAATAGGGATTGGCAAAAGGAATTGAAAATAGTGAGGGCCCTAGAGGAGGGTCAAACCATGTACTAAGAAAGTGGAATGCGAGAAACAGTCCCCGACCCAAGGATGTGGAATCGTTAGAGGGAAGCTGGAAGAGCTAGGAACCCCAAGAGATGAGTGCCAGAGTGATCTTCAGCAACAAGGTTTTCCCCAAAAACAACAGGAGGACTTAGGAAAAGGATTGTGTGGGACCCCAACAAGACTGGGAGAACCCAAAGTTGATTCTGGCAGAAGAGGACCTGCAAAGGAAGGGGACCAAGTCCAGTTCGTGTTGGAGTGTCCGGTTGTGGCAGGAGCCGCTACCCACCCTTCTGTGGATGCAGGACCAGGTCGATGATGGATGAAAAAGGCCAGCAGTGCTGCACAGGAGCAGAAGTGGAGTCCCTGGAAGGATGCAGATGGTGTCCCCCGTTGGTTGTCGGGTTGCAGTGGGTCAGTGGTGCTGAAGAACTATCATTGGAAAACCCAAGAGAGGAAGAAGACGAGTTGCAAGGCTGAAGAGTACCATCAAGGCCCGGGGGACCCGACCCAAGGACGGGAGTCCGGGGTGACCCTCAGCAGCTGGGAAGAGGAAGCAGCCCCCACAGGTGACGCACAGGCAGCAGGCACAGCAGTCGCAGTGAGGCCCACTCAGCACACCTGAAGAGAAGCCCCTCGTCGCTGGAGCAGCAGGCAGAGGAGTCACAGTGAGGCCCACTCAGCACACCTGGAGAGGAGTCCCACGTCGCTGGAGCAGCAGGCAGAGGAGTCACAGTGAGGTCCACTCAGCACACCTGGAGAGGAGTCCCACGTCGCTGGAGCAGCAGGCACAGGAGTCGCAGTGAGGCCCACGCAGCACACCTGGAGAGGAGTCCCACGTCGCTGGAGCAGCAGGCACAGGAGTCGCAGTGAGGCCCACTCAGCACACCTGGAGAGGAGTCCCACGTCGCTGGAGCAGCAGGCACAGGAGTCGCAGTGAGGCCCACTCAGCACACCTGGAGAGGAGTCCCACGTCGCTGGAGCAGCAGGCACAGGAGTCGCAGTGAGGCCCACTCAGCACACCTGGAGAGGAGTCCCACGTCGCTGGAGCAGCAGGCACAGGAGTCACAGTGAGGCCCACTCAGCACACCTGGAGAGGAGTCCCACGTCGCTGGAGCAGCAGGCAGAGGAGTCACAGTGAGGCCCACTCAGCACACCTGGAGAGGAGTCCCACGTCGCTGGAGCAGCAGGCAGAGGAGTCACAGTGAGGCCCACGCAGCACACCTGGAGAGGAGTCCCACGTCGCTGGAGCAGCAGGCAGAGGAGTCACAGTGAGGCCCACGCAGCACACCTGGAGAGGAGTCCCACGTCGCTGGAGCAGCAGGCAGGAGGCTGTGCTTTTCAGGAAGGAGTGATAGAGGTTGGGGCTACATGGAACCTGAAGGTCCTTTGGAGGCAGAGCAAAAATGCCTTAGTAGCTGCAAGAGCACGGTGCACAGGGGTACTGTCCTGCAAGGAGAGGCAAGGACTTCCCATCAACCAAGTTGGGCACCTGGCAGAGAGGACAAAGGGGACCTCTCCAGACCACCACCTGTGATGCAGGGTCCACACAGCTCCGGAGGAAAGAAGATCCACACAACCGGTCGTCATTGCAGTTGGTTCATGCAGATGCAGGGGAGTGACTCCTTCACTCCAAGGGAGATTCCTTCTTACTTCTTGTTGCAGGCTGGAATCTCGTCGACCTCAGAGGATGCTCAGCCGGGGAAATGTTGCAGTTGCTGGAAAGAGCCAGAGGAACAATGTTGCAAAGCAGAGTCGTCGCTGAAGTTGCAGTTGTTGGTTCCTGAGTCCAGAGGCCAGAAGGTGAAGTAAACGATGCAGAGGAATCCTGCTGGGATCTTGCACGTCGAATCTGAGGACCCACCCAAGAGGGAGACCCTAAATAGCCCAGGAAAGGGGCTTGGTCACCTGCAAGGTGACCACCTATCAGGAGGGGGCTGGGATGCCACATGACTATTGACAGTCTGCCACATGGTGGTCTAACTTATGCAATCAACATTACAAATAACATACCTGCCACCCAAGCGATTCTTCTAGCTTTGGGGGCCTGTAATAGTATGAATTGTGCCACTTGTAGGAGTGTGATAGTTGTGTCAATGGCAGCGCTGGCATGGGCAACGTGTGTGCAAGCCGCAGTGGCCTCCTTACAAGGGACTTGTCCCTTCTTTTTTTGCACATTAAGCACTGGGTGTAAAGTCACTACCTCATACCTCACTCTAGCTCATCATGGACACTGTCCGCAGCCCTAAAATTTGCACCTACAAATCATTGAATTCAGGTGTGCTCGTCTAATTGGTCCAATGGATGCAAAACAAGACTACAACGCCCAGAATGCATTGGGCTAGCACACAAAAGTGCATGAATGGAACTGGTGGCGGGAGGGGCTCACCTGAAGCCGTATGTTGCATGGTATGGGCCATGTCAGCTTGGGCCACCATTACGAGCTCCAGGCTTTTATTTAGGAACACAATGCATTCTGGGACTTCTGGTGTCGGGTCATCTCAAATGAACAATCTAGTACAGCTAAAAATAAAAATTCCTACAAGGAATGTCCTGGACCGGAATTTTGGCACAGAGCAAGCGGCTCAGCGGGTGGTTTAGTCGCCCTCCTAGTCCCCTTTTGCTGTGCATGCTGGGAGTTGTAGTCCTGCAGCAGAGTGAGGGCAGCAATGGACCAGAGACAGCTTGAACTTCTCGCACCTGACGCGGGGGAAGAGGCTTGACTCAGTAGTGAAGGGGGTCTCTGCGCCCCCCGGTAGAGCCAAAGCCCCGCCAGCGCCATCACCTTTTTCCACCCCCTCCCGGTCCTAAGAATAAACCTGGCTGCCCCCTCCGAGGCCCGGGGGACATGGCAGGAGCACAGCCGGCCTTTGAAAGCCGTCCTGGCCCCACACAAAGAGCCGAGTGTAGTTAAAAATAACCCATTACAGGCGCAGCCTGGCCGCCCCTCCTCAGGTCTGCAATTACCGGGCGCCCCCTCCTCCCCTGCACAAGTCCATTTGGTTTCTTTTTTTCATGTAAGTGCTTTTTTCCAGGCAGCCTTGGGAGGCCCCCCGCTCCCCCGGCCGCCCCAGGTTGTGAGAGGCAGGCGGCCAGCCTCATGTTTGTGGTTTCAGCAGCAGGGCCCAGATGGTTTTTATCTGCACCAGTCTGAGAACATTCCTGCAAGGAAAGACGGCCTTTCAGAGCAGAAAGCTCAGAAGTGTGGGCGATTCACCGAAACAGAAAGGGAGCCCGGGGTGGGGGGCATTCTCCTGCGGGCCCCTGCGCCTTCACGCCAGAGGATGCTTCGCCCATCTGCGTCCACCCAGCTGATGCCCTTGGGTTTGTTCATCCTCCTGGCACAGGCTGACCAGGCGGGCTTAAGGACGCCAATGTTTGCATCATTAGGGAATGACTCCCAGCGAACATGGTGCCCTCCAGGGAAGAGCTGTGCTCTTGGCTGGTACCTGATATCAGAATTACACCAGGGTGCCCCAAATGTTCAAAGCACTGCTCTGAAATCCTGGGTGCAAGTTGCAGACAGTACTTTCTTTGGTGACTAGTATGGAATTTTGCGGACCGAATTATGCGCTAAATTTACTCACAAAATTCCCAAATCGTAGTCTGTTCAACCTTAGCTCATCAATATTCATGAGGTAGGTCGTAAAGGGCTACTCACTGGGCTTGGTGGCCATCACAGGGGTAGTGGCCTGCTGGGGTTAGCAGACCACAATGTCTATAATGGCTTTTTAAATGTATATCATTTTAAATGCAGACCCTTTTCCTGAAGGGAAATGGGGCTGTATTTAAACAAAAAAATATAAACTTTGTAAAAGTTTGTTCCCTGGACCACTGCTTGCTTCCCAACCAACGTTTATTGCCATTCCCCAAAAGGAAGGAATACTAGATGGCGCTTTTCCTTGTGCAAATGGCGTAGTGCCCCTTGCTGGGAGGCGGTAATTTCAATGTTTTGCAACTGAATTTGGGTTGCAGAAGCTTGGAAGCAAACCATGATGAATCACTGGTTGGAAGGGACATGCTAAGCCTTCGTTATGAACTCCATGGCAGGACCGGAGGCTTCGGACTGCGCTTCTATTTCTTTACTGATCTAATTAGCAGCAGCCAATTAAAACACTTCAAGTCAAAAAAGCACCTTTCCCATGAGCCCCAGCGGTCCACGGTCAGGGTATCTGTCCCTCTGCCGAGAGTCTTGCCTCTTTCTTTGCTACTTGCAGCCAGAGATAAGTACATTTTGATCTTTCTTGTATGACGTTGCACATATTTCCATACTAACCTCGCGACTGGGCTATTCGCCCTCAGGGGTTCCTGCATGGATGCCCCGTCGCATTTGCCAGCCGTGCAGCGGGGGTCATTTACAGCGAGCGCTTGTTTCTGTGAGGAACGTGTCCTCTCTATTTCCGACATCGCGCATGCGCGTGAGGCCGACCGGGGTGTGAATTCTTGCCCGATGTGCTTTGCATGCAGCGGTAACGTCTAATGAAGTGCTCGCATCCTCCTCAACGTCCGACGGGGCCGCATAAATGCTGACAGGGCTTTGCCCTAGGAAATGATACGGGTTGCTCCCTCCACACTCTGCTGGCAGAGGCGGTTCTTGTCTCAATTACTCATGTGAGCTATGTCACACCTGTTGGGGCTTATCCCCACCAAATCCTCCAATCCTTGTGATTTATCTCTGCCATGGCGTACTACGCCGAAGAGGAAGAGTGTTATCAGGATATTTCTGAGGTGCCCTCTGAGCACTAGATGGAGGAGAGATCACTGCAGGCCCTGGGGAACCTTGTTCAGGACTCCGTGAAGCAGGCTCTAAGGCTCGGAAGCCATTCACACATCCACTTATAAGGTTTGGACAACATGAACTAATGGGGGGGTTCCCTTTCTCATACATCGGCCAAAGATAGCCAGAATCCCGAGTTGGGCTTTGCCCAGAGAACCTCACCTGGAACTAATTCTTCTGCAGAAATTCTTCTGCATATGGCAGCGTCTCTCCTTAAGAACCATGAGTACGGGAGCTTTGCCTCTCTAGGTTCTTCCAGAACCTTTTAGGTTCCTAACTCACAGTCGACAGGGGTTCCTCCCTCGTCCTCCTCTCAATCCTCCGATTCTGATCAGGCTATAGGAGGCCAAAAAACCTCCATCTAAACGTAAATGCAAAACTTATCACCTAAATGCTGAGCTCCCAAGACCACGAAGCCTGCTTTTGACCTGGAAAATATTATACATCCACGCTCCACAGAATGGGTCCCATGTATGGAGGTGGGGCATTATGTGTAAGACGGACTGAGGAAAGGTTTTGAACACGAATTACAACACTTTACGCTCGGAATGCCCTCGTCCTCCTCTCCTTGGTAAGGTTGCAGAAACGCCAGCGCAGGATCCCAGTACGGCAACCTTCATTAAGATATTTGCAAAAGATCCCAAGAAGGGTCAAGATAGGGCATAGAGAGGCAGTCAGGATAAGCTTTTGGACGTTTCTGGCCCCATCACAAAAATTCTTCAACTCACAGTTCAAGAGAAAGAGGCAAATTCTCAGCTAGATCCTGAAATGAGTCTAGTGTGGGCCCAGAGAGCCATATGTCTTCTGGGCAATGGCAATTGTGGCATATCCACAAAGCGCCGGAAATCGTTTTTGATGCGTCTCAACCCAAAATTGAGGGAGCTGGCCACTACAGAGGCAGGTATTCTAGCGAATTGACTTTTGTTCGGTAACAAGTTCGTAAAAGACATGGGAAAGTATGTCGCCGATTTTTCTGCACTCGATAAGACCCATGAAAAAGAAGTTAATTGGGGGCATTTTTGCCAGGGTTGGACGATTCCGAGGCCAAGCGCCAGGTTTTGGTTTCAACCAGGCTTCAAGAGGATACTCTCAACGAGGTCGGGGTAATTACTACAAAAATTCCAGCTTCTACCCCACCCGCAACAGAGGAGGTTGTGGTCGTGCCTCAAGAGGTGGAAACTGAGGAGGTTCCAACGCACCTGATGCCAACTAGTCAGGTAAGAGTGATCCCTTTTTCGGAGGTTATTCTAGGGGGAAGGATAAGGTACAAACTATAATTTTATTCCACCCCACATCAAGAAACTCTTCCTTCCCCTTTTTTTGCAAAACAGAAAGCAGTTTCATTCGAGAAGAAATGGGCTTGCTCCTTCTCAAACAAGCTATAGTCAAATCTGTTCCACACCCCCAGGGGTTTGTAAGTACAATTTTCTTCATTCCAAAGAAAGGCGGCAACTCCCATCTGGTCCTGAACCTCAAAGCTTTCAACTCTTGGAGTGTACCACCATTTCAAAATGGAGGGCATTCGTCTACTATGGGATCTATTACTGGAAGGAGACTGGCCGGTGCATCTCGACCTCAGTTCCCATCTATGCTCCTTATTGACGTTTTCTTCAGTTTTGTTAGCGAAACCAATGGTACAAGTTCACCGTCCTTCCCTTTGGCCTTTCTTCGGCCCTATGGTGTTTCACCAAACTGCCTCGGTCAGTAGTTCAATATCTCAGAGAGAGAGGACTATCTGAATTATACAAGAACTCAAATTTGTCATGAACTCAGACAAAACGATCATGAAGCCATCTCAGTCCATAGAATTCTTAGGCTTTCAGGTGGATTCCGTGAAGGCCCAGTTGAGGTTTCCTCTGGCGAAACGGATTTCCATCAAGAAGGAGTTGAGGAGAGCCCTTGCCTCTCCGCATATATCCTTGACCCTGGCGCACCTGGTGGGCCTAATAGGTTCCTCAATCCAAGTAATTTTTCCGGGACCCCTTCATTATCGGGCCCTTCAGCGTCTGAAGATTCTACATCTTCAGAGAGAGTTAACTTGCTAGGAGCAGATACTATTGTTGGAGGAGGCCAGGATGGAGATAGCCTTGTGGTTGGAGCACATGGATGCATGGAAATGCAAAGCCATTTTTGACTCCAGAGACAATAATGTGCCAGCAGTTGGGGTTAGGGTGCTTGGTGTGGCTCAGTGGAGACAGGGGGCAGATGGTCCCCTGAGGAACTGAGTCTACGCATCAACTGTCTAGAGTTATTAGTAGGAGCATTTGCGATCCGATCCCTTTGTCCCCACACAGCAAGCTGCTGGAAGCAACTCCGCATGGAGAATGTTTCAGCCATCCTTTACATAAATCGCCTCGGGGGAACAAAGTCACAGGTCCTGAAAGAGATTTCCAAGGAGTTTTGACATTATTGCCTCCAACTTCAAATTTCAGTAACTGCGGATACGTTCGAGGATGCCCCAGTGTGGCCGCAGACTGGAACTCTCATTTTCGGAAGGATGCCGGTGACCTGAGACTCAGTTTCCGCATCGTTCACATTTTGAATCTAATGTGGGGCTGTGTTTGATAGACATGTTTGCGTCTCTTCTGAAAACGCAGCTCCCTATCTTCTACAGTTGGAAACCGGATCCCCGAGCAGGGGCTTCAATGCATTCCTTCAATCTTGGGCGATGGGGCTCCTGTATGCATTTCCCCCCTTCTCCATGATTCAGAGACTACTCTCTCAGGTGAGGAGACAATTGGCGGAGAGGATCTTGGTGACCCCATGTTGGAAGGCCCAGTCGTGGTTTCCAGTAACAATGACGTTGTCTTGTGCTCCTACAGCACAAATTCAATCCTTCCCACATCTTCTCTCAGACCCATTGGGTTTTCATCCGATGATGTCTTCAGGTCAATGGACCCTCATGGCGTGGAGACTTTCTGGTGGCATTGGCAAAAGCCGGGAGTTTCAGAGAACGCAATGTTTTTCTTATCTCAGTCTTGGGCTCCCTCCACTCATAAACGATATGAAGCATCCGGGAAGAGATGGGTATGTCAGTGTGGTGAGTATTGTTGATCCCTTGGGGGCAGGTATACATATGATTGTAAACTTTCTTTCAGATTTTTCCTCTCGAGGTCTGGTGTATAGGACCATTAACAATTTTAGATTGGCTGTACCGGCAGGCCACCCGCATTTGAACGGCAGACCTGTGGGAAAACACCCCTTGGTCTGTAAACTTCCCAGGGACATTAGGATGGTACGTCCCTCTCAACTGAGGTATACCATATTATGGGATGTTGACATAGTCTTGCGCATTTTGAGAGCCTGGCCGGGTAACGAGGATCTCTTTTGTAAGCAATTGACGGCGGAATTGACACTTCTTTGTCTGATTTCCTGTAGGCGCGTCTCTGACGTACACGCTTTGGATCTAGCAGGTAGAATATTTACTGCATCTCGGGTTTCATTTTCTATTATTAGATATAAGAAAAAGGCATCATGTTGTATATCCTACCCTGCTTTCCCTGTATAATCAGAAGTTATGTGCTGTAAAATGTTTAAAAGCCTATGAGGATTGTACTCAAGAGTTTCGTAGAGGCATGCCTGGTCAATTGATTATTTCCTTCGAGAGCCCTTTTGGGCCAGTCCCAATGGCTACTCTGGCCCGTTGGGTTAAGTGGTTGTTGGTAGAAGCGGGAATTGACATTTCCAGTTCGGAGCCCATTCTCTGCGTGAAGCCGTGGCCTCTAAAGCTTTTGCCATGGGTTCTTGTTTAGAGGACATCATGGCTGCAGCAGAATGGGCTTCGGATTCCACGTTCAAGGTGTTTTACCATAAACCAATTGTTGATGTTGCATCCGCGGTAGTGGCCCAGCTTTGAACTAGCATAATCCGAAGCCTGCAGTCCTGCCACAGAATAAAACGTTTTATATTGTCACGTCAATAATTTTCAATTCTATTAAGGACACAGAGGCTAGGATTATCCCACCCGTATGGCAGACACTATTGCATAGTATTGCAGAATATGATGGATTTCGATTGATGTTCATAACGTTGTCAATATGTTTTCAATGCCCCACCTGGTTCACATACTTTTTTTTTTTTTTCTTCTCAGGAATGGATAATAAATCAGCAGGAATGGATAATAAATCAGCAGCCTTGCTGCATGTACAAGCCGCCTGTTGCAGAAGTGAATTCACCGTTATGATAGACTTGTTGCCGGTTCAAGGTTTTATGTTGGATTCAGGTTGTCGATGTGTTGTCAATCAGTTTGCAAAGAAAGAAGAAGGACTATGGTTACAGGGCCATATACACGGGGAGCAGGCCCCTGATTGGGCAAGACCATGGACGACTAGGGCTCATGACAAAGGTTTTTTTTTTTAGTTTAAGTGTTTTAATTGGCTGCTGTTAATTCAATCAGTAAAGAAAGAGAAGTTTAATCCTCGCATCCTTAATAGAATTGAAAATTCTTGACGCGTCAGCTAAAACATTTGTTATTTCTAAACCAATTTTGTAATTTGGTGACTTGTTACCACATCTCACAATGGCTTTAGTACATTCCACAAATCCACTTAGTGGTCACAAACCCTGTCATTTATGGCTTTGTACGTCTGGGCCATTGTAGCATTCACAGCCTTTAGAGTGATAGAGTAATACAATAGTGCAAATGTGGTAATAACATATCACAGCACAGGCAAAGCCAATGGGTCGGGGTTTTGGTGAGGTAAAGTGTTTGATAATAGCTGAAATAGAACTAAAATCCCATAATTTAACATCTTCCTGGGCCTAACAATATGGGGCCTTGGAGTCGCATCCCTTTGCAGACGAGGCCCAATAAGCAGAATTAAATGCACTGTTCCACATCATTACTTATTAATCAAAAAATGAAAATCCAAGAACATGTTATCACAACAGTAATTTGAAAGCAAATGATCGAGCTAAGGAGATTAGTGAATTGCACTGTGATTTTATAGTAGGCAAAGGTATACAAATAAAATTTCATTGTGTTGGCAAAGTAACTAGTTTAAAAAAACACACACTGTACTAGTTATAGTTCATGTCATAGCTTCAAACCAACAAAAGGGCTTCTTGGTCCTATCACCAAACCCTAATTGAAAGAGAAATGGGACCTTAGAAGTATCCGTGAAACACCATGGTCTGGATGGATATCCTGTCCAATCAATGACAATCCGTGAAAAGTACACGAAAGTTAATGGCTGAAGGGGGTGAGGCAAAGCCTGTCTCTGTACTACAACGTTATGCGCTTTGCTGAAGAACTGATGACATGAGCTCTTTGAAACAATTAAAGCTGTCTGCAAGCTGGTACCCAAACCCAAAAACCAAGACTAGTTACCGCTAAATGTGGTAAAACATGCCTTGAACATTAGCCACCATTTGTAGGCCAGACCCTGAAGGCAATGCCCATTTTGTGTTAAATGTATTTCTTTCTTAAGGTGTCTTGTGAAGTGCTAAGGGTCTCTTTCTTCTTACCTCAAAGCACTTGAAAGATCCTGAATGAATGCACAGAGCAGCAGCCATTATTCTCTGCGACCTTTGCAGCGACACAGTCGACCATGCATATTTGGTACTCAGGTTGAGTTTAATAGGCGTAAGGACTGGTGCCTTAAAATGGCTTTTGTCATCCTTCAAAGAAAGATCTTTCCAGATATGGGAACCCTCTTGTTACTCAGAGGTTGTCCCCCTGAAGTGTGGGGTCCCACAGGGATCCACACTCAGTCCCACTCTCTTTAATATTTATGTTCGACCACTGGCTTCCATCATTAAGGAATTTGGAGTATCTGTTGTCTCCTATGCTGATGATGCGCAGCAGGTCGTTTCTCTTGCCCCAAAGGAGGGTTCTCAACACAGGCAAGGTTGGGTCTCCTGCCTTGAGAAAGTGGCACACCGGATGGCGAATTGCTCATTAAAAGTAAATGGAGACAAATATTGATGTTAGTGGGGAATAATGTATCCCCATGGACAATGTTAGGTTGGCCGAGCAGTCGAGGGACTCCACCTTCTCCGTCATCTGCTATAAAAAGCTTAGGAATGTGGCTTGATAGCCCCCTTTCAATGGAAGCACAAGTCAAAAAACTGACTAGTACATGCTTTGCAAGGTTGAGAACTCTAAGGAATATACTGGACTTAATACCCACTCTCTCCAGAAGAATCATGGCCCAGGGACTTATTTTATCACTCCTGGACTACGGTAACTCCTTGTATTTGGGGTCACCTACATTGGTTGTGAAAAGGCTTCAAATGCCGTGGCTAGATCCTTCTTTAGGCTACCGAAATGCTCCTCGCCCAAAAGTGCCTAAGCTTCCTTCCACTGGCTCCCTTTCGAGAAGAGAATACAATTTAAGAAACTATGTCTGACGCACAGGGCAATTAATCATAGAAGAGCTCAAAGATTAGGACTTTCTTGACATCCTACAACCCGAATAGGACTCTAAGGTCTTCTAATACAGGTCTTCTAAGAGTTCCACATATTCAGAAGGCCAGATGGGGTGGAAGATCTTTTTCCCACCTGTCCCCTAAATTATGGAATTCCATGCCAAGAGGTCTGAGAACTGAGCTTGATTAAATCAAATGTAGAATGTTTCTTAAAACCTGGCCCTACTCAAGTTTATTCTTTTGGCATAATTGACAGGTGCACGCTACAACTTACATAGCGCTGGGAAGCCTTCAGGTAGCTACATGCTGTACAGATCCGCATAAGATAAGACAGAGTGACAGGTGGAGAGGCTAGAGTCTACATGGGTGATAAAATGTGTCCAGTTTTCTTCAATGACCACTACTCATCTTTCTTGAGTTTAGTTAAATGCAGGTTTGAAGAGTTCAGATTAAAAGCATTGTATGAACCCCATGTAATTGAGCTCCAATCTCGAGTTTGGATTCCAGAGTATAGGTGCTTGTATGGCCAATAAAATTCATCTGTGTTAAGCGAGTGGTCGAGGGACTTCTTGCCAGCCTGCATTGTGTAGGGCTGGAGAAAGGTTTTTCGTGTCAGCCATGTCAGTTGTTCGGAGGTGCCAGGCTATCACGAAGCTTCATGGATGCCACATATGAAATGTACGATTTGAAAGTTCTCGTGTACTACCAGCCTTTTAGAGGGGCCGGCCTGCTGGAGGTGTTCTCATTCTGTAATAAGTCAGGGTTGAGATATAGCATCCAACATTTAAAATCTTGATCAGGGGAGCGATGAAGATGGGGGTTGTATCCTCCCCTGACTTTCACTTGAGGGCTGTACAATGAAGGATATCAAAAAGCAAAATGAGCTGAGCTTTTAACACATGAGTGATACATTCCAAGAAAAAAGTCTCATTTAAGGCATGAGTAACGTAAACACTACTGATAAAGGCAGAAAGGTTTGAATTGCACGTACAGAAATTCCACAAACACCCGCTTTGCTTGTGTCTGCCAACTTATTTTCTGGAAAGGAGACTCTAGAGGCATCTCCAGCCTCCTGGGAGTCCCCTAGGATTCCATATTGCCCTCTGCCGTCTCCAGCCTGTACACTGGCCCGCTTTGTTCTCAGCTCACAGACAACAGCATCAAGGGTCACAAATATGCTGCTGATACACAATTCATCATAAAAGTCTCATCTGCATCAGACACCCATCGCTTCAAACACTGCCTGCAGATCATCCAGACTGGCATGCCCAGTGCCTACCTGAAGCTCAACCCAACCAAGACAAAATCCCTGTTATTTGCCAAGAATAACAAACAGGAAACAGTACAAACCTGGCTCACTGATCTGAAATCTGACAGCTTCGAAACCCAACTTTCACTGAGTGCCAAGTCACTTGAATTCACCCTGGACACCAACCTCACCCTCAAGGAACACATTAACACAGAAGGAAAGACTGCCTTGGACCAGCTCTTTCTTCTAAAGAAAGTTAAACCGTTCCTTTCAGAAAGTGACTTCAGACCTGCTGTTCCCGCCCTTGTGCTCTTGCACTCTTGCATCTGGATGGTAGCAACGCCCTGCTCCACAACTTACCACACTTCACGGTGACACCTTTTGAGGCATCCTACGTGCGCAGCATGTCTCATCCAGAGTCTGAAAAACATGATCACGTCACCCCCATCCTGATGGAACTTCATTGGATCTCCTCGCTGGCCCTCACCATCTTCAAAACCAGCTACATCATTTACAAAGCCGTCAGGACCAGCACCCTCATTTATATTTGTGGTTTTCCGCACACCAGTAGACAGGATATCATAGGACTGAAGACTAAGGTGTGTGAAAAAGAACAAGCATTGCCAAAACCAATAGGTCTTGCTTATGTGAGAGCTATTGGCTTTGCCAACGTCTTTTAGCCATGTTGTACATCAGCGTGGCTGCTGTTTGCCATGGCTAAAAATGAGTGCTTTGGTGTAGAGTAGAGTGGCGTAGAGGAGAATGGTTTAGAGGAGAGTGGAATAGAGTGATGTAAAGTAGAGTAGAGTAGAATGGAGTGGAGTGGAGTGGAATAGAGCAGCGTGGAATTGAGGTGAGTGCCATAGACTGCAGTGACAGAGTAGAGTGGCATAGAGTGGGGTGGAGGGGATTAGAGTGACGTGGAGTAGAGTGGTGTGGGGTAGAGTAGGGTGGAATAGAGTGGAGTGGTGTTGATTAAAGTGGCACACAGTGGAATGGTGTAGAGTGCAGTGGCATAGAGTGCCTTAGAATGGCATCATGTGGAGTGGCATAGAGTAGAGTGGCATTGAAAAGGATGGAGTGGCATAGAGTGGAGTGGTGTAGAGTGGCATAGTATAGAGCTGAGTGGCGTAGAGTGGCATAAAGTAAAGTGGCGTAGAGTGGAGTGGGATGGAGTAGAGTAGAATGGCGTGGAGGAGGGTGGAGGAGAGGTGTGGAGTGGAGTGGGGTACAGTGGCATAGAGTGGTGAGGAGTAGAGTGGCCTAAGGTGGGATGGAGTGGAGTAGAATAGAGGTGTGGTGTGGAATGGAATGGGGTACAGTGGCATAGAGTAAAAAGGAGTGGAGTGACATAGAGTGGCATGGAGCAGCATAGAGTAGAGTACAGTTACATAGTCTGGAGTGCTGTAGGGTAGAGTTGGGGGCAGTAGAGTGGAGTAACATAGACTGGAGTGCTGTAGGGTAGAGTGGGGGGCAGTAGAGTGGAGTAACAGGGGAGTGCTGTAGGGTAGAGTGGGGTGCAGTAGCCTGGAGTGGCGTAGAGTGGCTAGAGTATAATGGAGTGACATAGAGTGGCATGGAACACCATAGAGTAGAGTGGAGTAACAGTGGAGTGCTGTAAGGTAGAGTGGGAGGCAGTAGCCTGGAGTGGCACAGAGTGGAATAGAGTGGGTAGAGTATAGTGGAGTGGCATAGAGTGGCATGGCGCAGCGTAGAGTGGAGTAACATAGACTGGAGTGCTGGAGGGTAGAGTGGGGGGCAGTAGCCTGGAGTGGCACGGAGTGGAGTAGAGTGGCTAGAGTATAGTGTAGTGACATAGAGTGTCATGGCGCAGCGTAGAGTAGAGTGGAGTAACAGTGGAGTGCTGTAGGGTAGAGTGGGGGGCAGTAGCCTGGAGTGGCACAGAGTGGAATAGAGTGGCTAGAGTATAGTGGAGTGACATAGAGTGGCATGGAGCAGCGTAGAGTAGAGTGGAGTAACATAGACTGGAGTGCTGTAGGGTAGAGTGGGGGGCAGTAGCCTGGAGTGGCACAGAGTGGAATAGAGTGGCTAGAGTATAGTGGAGTGACATAGAGTGGCATGGCGCAGCGTAGAGTGGAGTAACATAGACTGGAGTGCTGTAGGGTAGAGTGGGGGGCAGTAGCCTGGAGTGGCACAGAGTGGAGTAATGCAGAGTAACGTGCCATAGAGTAGTACAGTTGTGGGTGTAAGCAACGAAGGACTGCAGACAGGGTGAAAGCAACATACATAAGAGGTTGTACACCTGTGTTAAAAGTATGAAAGCACATTGCTTGTGCAGGAATAAGACTGGAACGCTTATAAAATAAACACAAATAGTGCTTTGCAAAACGACGAAGAAGAAAGACGATGAAGAGCACATGTACTTGGTCCATGCTCCAGGGAGGATCTAACACAAGAAGGGACGGGAAACCTACGGGGCGAAGCAATAGACAGATTGCACCTGAGACTGACAATGAAAACACCTAATGGTGGCTGTGAGCCCACTGAGTAGTAAACAGTACATCTCGCACCACAGCGCATGCACTGGCTAGGCAGACCTAAAAACACAAGGCAGTTGAACCTTTCCATCAGTACACCCAGTACCTGGACCATCACCAACCCCCCACCTAATTACATTCCAGAGGAGGCGTGTCCCCCTTTTAAATAAGGGAGAGATGGCCGGCCAGGTCTAACATTGTGTCCTGACAGTTCAGCTGCCAAGATGCATTAGAGATGATGAGCAGAACGTTGATTCAAAAGCTAAATGTGGCAGAGTCTGGAGTACACCGTATCCTGGGGACCCCGCTGCACAGACCTGATATCAGTGGAAGGAACCTGCGGGCCGACTGCTTGAGCCTGTCTGCAGGACAAGGCGTTGTGTCCACGCACCCCGGCAGCCAAAGCGAGCACAACTGCTGAGGGCCTGGGGCTTAGACCCATGGATGCTCCTCCTACTGGTCAGGTAACACAGATACGTATGAGCCAATAAAAACCTGCAGTGCAAGATGTTGTATTGTGATTAGAAGGAGAGTACGTGTCAGGCAGTTGGAGGGTGGGTCCAAGCCCGGCCCATCAGACCTCTACACCGGTTATTCTGATGAGCATCTGCAGAAACAAGAATCCCAAGTTTCTACCGGCGGCACACTGAGTGGAAGCCCACAGTTTACTTTCTAGCTGGAGAGCAGGAGCGCCTTGAGGGGGACATTCAGTGGGAGCAGCGCTGGACGTCACCCCTCTGCTCACGGACTCAGCTCAGAGAAGGCAGCACAGAAGCGCCTTGAAGGCGACAGTCCGTGGCAGCAGCGCTGGATGCCATCTCTCTGCCCACAGACTCAGAGAAGGCAGCACAGGAGAGGTGTCCAGGAGCGCCTAGATGGGGATCAATCAATCAATCAATCATGACATTTGTAGAGCGCACTACGTACCCCTAAGGGTTTCAAGGCGCTGAAAGGGGGGGAGGGGGTGCAGCTACTGGTTGAAGAGCCAGGTCTTAAGAAGTCTCCTGAAGGTGAGAATATCCTGGATCTGTCGTAGAGAGGTCGGGAGGGTGTTCCAGGTCTTGGCGGCAAGGTAGGAGAAGGATCTGCCACTGGAGGTCTTACGCTCGATGCGGGGAACGATGGCGAGGGCGAGGTTGGTGGAGCGGAGCTGGCGGGAGGGGACGTAGAAGTTGAGTCTGTTGTTCAGGTAGGTAGGTCCGGCGTTGTGGAGTGCCTTGTGAGCGTGGGTGAGTAGCTTGAAGGTGATCCTCTTGTCCACGGGGAACCAGTGGAGGTCTCTCAGGTGGTGGGAGATGTGGCATCGGCGGGGTACGTCGAGGACCAGTCGGGCGGAGGCGTTTTAGATGCGTTGGAGGCGTCGGATGTCTTTTGCTGGGATGCCTGTGTAGAGTGCGTTGCCGTAGTCTAGTCTGCTGCTGACGAGGGCCTGGGTCACCGTTCTTCTGGTTTCCGTCGGTATCCATTTGTAGATTCTACGGAGCATGCGGAGGGTGTTGTAGCAGGAGGAGGAAACTGCGTTGACCTGCTTGGACATGGTGAGGGCGGGGTCGAGGATGAAACCCAGGTTGCGTGCGTGGTTCGCTGGCGTTGGCAGGGCTCCCAGCGTGGTGGGCCAGCAGGAGTCGTCCCAGGCAGAGGGGGTGTGTCCGAGGATGAGGACCTCCGTCTTGTCGGAGTTCAACTTCAGGCGGCTGTATCTCATCCACTCGGCGATGGACTTCATTCCCTCGTGGAGGTTGGCTTTGGCGGTGTGTGGGTCTTTGGTGAGGGAGAGGATGAGCTGGGTGTCGTCGGCGTAGGAGAGAATGTTGAGGTTGTGCTGACGGGCCAGTTGTGCGAGGGGGGCCATGTAGATGTTGAACAGCATCGGCCTTAGTGAGGAGCCTTGGGATACGCCGCAGATGACGTTGGTGGCTTGGGAGCGGAAGGGTGGGAGGCGGACTCTCTGGGTTCTGCCGGAGAGGAATGAGGAGATCCAGTTGAGGGCTTTTTCTTGTATTCCGGCTTCGTGGAGGCGTGTTAATAGGGTGCGATGGCAGACCGTGTCGAAGGCTGCGGAAAGGTCCAGGAGGATGAGGGCTGATGTTTCGCCGTTGTCCATTTGCTGTCTGATGTCATCTGTGGCGGCGAGGAGAGCTGTCTCGGTGCTGTGGTTGCTTCTGAAACCAGACTGGGAGGGGTCCAGGATGGAGTTGTCCTCGAGGTGGTGGGTAAGCTGAGCGTTGACGATCTTCTCGGTGACCTTCGCCGGGAAAGGGAGCAGGGAGATCGGTCTGAAGTTTTTGAGGTTGTTGGGGCCTTCATTGGGCTTCTTAAGGAGGGCGTGGATTTCGGCGTGCTTCCAGCTTTCCGGGAAGGTTGCGGTTTCAAAGGATATGTTTATGACCTTTCGGAGTTGGGGGGGATGGAAGAGTCGGCTTTGTTGTAGACGTGGTGGGGGCATGGGTCAGAAGGGGATCCTGAGTGGATGGAGTTCATGATCTTGCGTGTTTCAGTGTCGTCTACGTAGGTCCAGGCGGTCAGGCGGTTGGTGCAGGTGGAGTTTCCGGGGGTGGGGTCTGATGGAGGCGTGGTGTTCAGGCTGTCGTGGATGTCGGCGATCTTTTGATAGAAGAAGGTGGACAGGGCGTCGCAGAGTTGGGATGTTGTTGACATTGGCGCTGGGGTTGGAGAGCTCTTTCACGATGCGGAAGAGTTCTTTGCTGTCGTGTGCATTGTTGTTCAGGCGTTCTGTGAAGTGGGATCGTTTTGCGAGTCTGATTAGCTGGTGGTGCTTGCGGGTGGCATCCTTGTGGGCTGTATGGCTGTCGGGTGTGTGTTCGAGGAGCCATTTCTTCTTTAGTTTCTGGCAGACGCGTTTGGAGGTAAGGAGTTCGTCAGTGAACCAGGCGGCTTTTTTTCTTTCTTGGTTGTCTGTGGACCTCTTGAGTGGTGCGAGGGTGTTGGCGCAGTTGTTGATCCACTGTCGTAGGTTGAGTGTGGCGGTGTCTGGGTCGGTGGAGTCGGTGGGTGGGTTCTGGGCGAGGGTGCTGGTCGACGGTGACTTTGCTCCAGTGGCGGTGAGGTGGTTGTTGGGTACGGTGGTGCTCGATGTGCTTTTTGAAAGTGAAGTGGATGCAGTGGTGGTCGGTCCATGGGAGCAGCGCTGGATGTCTCCCCTCTGCCCACGGACTCAGCTCAGAGAAGGCAGCACAGGAGAGGTGTCCAGAAGCGCCTAGAAGGGGACAGTCCATGGGAGCAGCGCTGGATGCCATCTCTCTGCCCACGGACTCAGCTCAGAGAAGGCAGCACAGGAGAGGTGTCCAGGAGCGCCTAGAAGGGGACAGTCCATGGGAGCAGCGCTGGATGACTCCCCTCTGCCCACGGACTCAGCTCAGAGAAGGCAGCACAGGAGAGGTGTCCAGAAGCGCCTAGAAGGGGACAGTCCATGGGAGCAGCGCTGGATGCCATCTCTCTGCCCACGGACTCAGCTCAGAGAAGGCAGCACGGGAGAGGTGTCCAGGAGCGCCTAGAAGGGGACAGTCCATGGGAGCAGCGCTTGATGTCTCCCCTCTGCCCACGGACTCAGCTCAGAGAAGGCAGCACGGGAGAGATGTCCAGAAGCGCCTAAAAGGGGACAGTCCATGGGAGCAGCGCTGGATGTCTCCCCTCTGCCCACGGACTCAGCTCAGAGAAGGCAGCACAGGAGAGGTGTCCAGAAGCGCCTAGAAGGGGACAGTCCATGGGAGCAGCGCTGGATGTCTCCCCTCTGCCCACGGACTCAGCTCAGAGAAGGCAGCACAGGAGAGGTGTCCAGAAGCGCCTAGAAGGGGACAGTCCATGGGAGCAGCGCTGGATGCCATCTCTCTGCCCACGGACTCAGCTCAGAGAAGGCAGCACAGGAGAGGTGTCCAGGAGCGCCTAGAAGGGGACAGTCCATGGGAGCAGCGCTGGATGTCTCCCCTCTGCCCACGGACTCAGCTCAGAGAAGGCAGCACGGGAGAGATGTCCAGAAGCGCCTAAAAGGGGACAGTCCATGGGAGCAGCGCTGGATGTCTCCCCTCTGCCCACGGACTCAGCTCAGAGAAGGCAGCACAGGAGAGGTGTCCAGAAGCGCCTAGAAGGGGACAGTCCATGGGAGCAGCGCTGGATGTCTCCCCTCTGCCCACGGACTCAGCTCAGAGAAGGCAGCACGGGAGAGATGTCCAGAAGCGCCTAGAAGGGGACAGTCCATGGGAGCAGCGCTGGATGTCTCCCCTCTGCCCACGGACTCAGCTCAGAGAAGGCAGCAAGGGAGAGATGTCCGGGACTGGGCACATATAACCACAGGAGCAGAAAACAAGACAGGATCCTGTACAACTGCTTTAAAAGATGTTGGGCATTTTCTGTGCGTTCTGTTTCTTATTAATTGTTGGTACCAGTGCTGTTATTGCAACAACTGTTTCTTGTTTTTTCAATCCTAGAACAGTGAATATTGACTCGATAGTGTTCAGTCTCTTGACAACTCAAGGCCAGAGCTGTGGCCTGGTGGGGTGTCTGGCACGGTAGTGACCCCTCCTGCCCGTGGCCTGCCCTCTGAAGTACCCACGGGTGGCCGGTGAGGCCCTGCCTCTTTCTGCACCAGTCTGGGGGGCATGAAAGGGGGCAGGACAGCTTCCATCTCAGCGCCCATCAGCACTGCCGAGAGAGTGAAGGACCATCAAGGAGTCCAGACTGAAGGACTCTGCTGCCTGGAACACTTCTTGTATTGTGTTAGGACAATTAATGGTGTTTGACCAAGTGACCCGGAAACCGTTATGTACCGCTACCGCTATGTCTTGGGCACTTCTGGGTCACTCGAGTAGACCAAACACGACATTTCAGCTCTCAGTGTAGACACAGAGAGATAACGCTGCAAATGTTTGCTACATACCAGGGTGTGTGCCATATGTGCCCGTCTATTTACTTTGGAGATGTCTGCCCTTCTGTGCCACTTAATACAGGCCTGCCCAAGAGGCATGGGCACCGCAGAGCTGAGCTGCAGCCAGTGAGACAAGAGAGACGGGCACAGGATGTCTCAGGAAAGAGAAACGTGGCTTTAAGTCACCAACAGAGCCCTCATGGTGCACTCGTATCCTGACCTAGAGTGCAGGCTGGCAGCCACGGGAACCTTACCACACAGCTCTACCCTGGCACACTTCATGCCCAACTGTGTATCAGTCCTCACAGCTCTACCCTGACACACCTCATGCCCACCTGTGTACCAGTCCTCACAGCTCTACCCTGGCACACCTCATGCCCACCTGGTTACCTGTCCTCGCAGCTCTACCCTGGCACACCTCATGCCCAGCTGGTTACCTGTCCTCGCAGCTCTACCCTGGCACACCTCATGCCCAGCTGGTTACCTATCCTCGCAGCTCTACCCTGGCACACCTCATGCCCACCTGGTTACCTGTCCTCGCAGCTCTACCCTGGCACACCTCATGCCCAGCTGGTTACCTATCCTCGCAGCTCTACCCGGGCACACCTCATGCCCAGCTAGTTACCTGTCCTCACAGCTCTAGACTGACAAGCCTCATGCCCAGCTGTGTACCGGTCCTCACACCTCTACCCTGGCACACCTGATGCCCAGCTGGCTACCTGTCTTCGCAGCTGTATTCGGACATGCCTCATGCCCAGCTGGTTATCTGTCCTCACAGCCCTGACCTGACACACCTCATGCCCAGCTGTGTACCAGTCCTCACAGCTCTAGATTGGCATGCTTCATGCCCAACTGTGTACTGGTCCTCACAGCTCTACCCTGACACACCTCATGCCCAGCTGGTTACCTGTCCTCACAGCTGTACCCTGACACACCTCATGCCCAGCTGGTTACCTGTCCTCACAGCTCTAGACAGGCATGCCTCATGCCCACCTGTGCACCTGACAACACAGCCCTGACCTGGCACAAATCATTCCCAGCTGTGTACCTATCCTCACAGCCCTATCCTGGCACACCTCATGCCCGGCTGTGTACCTGACATCACAGCCCTGCCCTGACACACCTCATGCCCGGCTATGTACCTGTCCTCACAGACCTGCCCTGGCATGCCTCATGCCTGGCAGTGTACCTGTCCTTACTGCCCTGTCCTGGCACACCTCATGCCCGTCTGTGTACTTGTCCTCACAGCCCTACCCTGGCATGCCTCATGCCTGGCTGTGTACCTGTCCTCACAGCCCTACCCGAGCACACCTCATGCCCGTCTGTGTACATGACAACACAACCCTGACCTGGCACAAATCATGCCCAACTGTGTACCTGTCCTCACAGCCCTGTCCTGGCTTACCTCATGCCTGGTAGAAATCCTGTCGTCACAGCCCTTCCCTGGCACACCTCATGTCCGGCAGTGTACCTGTCCTCACAGGCCTATCCTGGTACGCCTCATGCCCAACTGTGTACCTGTCCTCACAGGCCTATCCTGGCACACCTCATGCCTGGCTGTGTACCTGTCCTCACCAGCCCTTCCCTGGCACACCTCATGACCAGCTGTGTGCCTGTCCTCACAGCCCTGGCACACCTCATGCCAGACTGTGACCCTGTCCTCACAGACCTGCCCTGGCACACCTCATGCCCGGCTGTGTACTTGTCCTCACAGACCTGCCCTGGCATACCTCATGCCTGGCTGGGTACCTGTCCTCAAAGCCCTCTCCTGGCACACCTCATGCCCGGCTGTGTACCTGTCCTCACAGCCCCGCCCTGGCACACTTCATGACCAGCTGTGTGCCTGTCCTCACAGCCTTGGCACACCTCATGCCCACCTGTGTACCTGCACTGAATGCCTCACACAGCGCCTCTCTCCTCACGTGTGTGATCTGTGGCATCTCAGCACACAGACACTCACAGGGAGCTGCACTGTCAGTGGCACACTGCAGTACACAGCTGAAGCAGGTCCTGCTCTCAGGGTCCACACTTCATGCAGCCAGCTGCTCAGCCTGCAGGCCTGTTTCCATAGGGGGGACCTCCCACCACCTCTGGCTATAGCACCTCCACCCCCAGAGGCTCAAAAGAAGACCTCCCTGGATTCTCACGACTAACCCTTATCAAAGATTTTTTGTAAGGTTTTGACTTAGTGGGACAAGAATGAAAGAAAAGAAATAGCTCCTCACACTAAGGAACACTCTCTAGACACTATGGGGCAGATTTAGGAGCGCATAGCGCCTCCTTGCACCACATTAGCAGCATTTTGTTTTATGCTAATGTGGCCCACCGAGGCCAAAATCACTGCATCAGATTTACAAAGTGGCACAATGAATGCATTGCGCCACTTTGTAACCCTTTGCGCTACATTATGCCTGCGCCAGACATAACATATGCAAAGGGGGCGTTCCCCTGTTAGAGGGGCCGAAAAAATGGAGCAAAGTAATCTAAGAGATTTCTTTGCGTCGTTATTTTTGGCACTTTTAACGCATGCTCAGAGCAGGCGTTAAGAGGAGGCACACCATTGTTTACAATGGGCTTCGATGGGCCTGCACAGACGTTAATCCTGCCAAGCTCCAAGCTACTGACGCTAGCTTCCCTAACTACTGCCATGGTGGCCATATCTTAGATACGGCGCACAGATGGTGGCGTAAGGGGGCGCTAAGGGGCGCAAGGAAAGTGGCCCCACACTGGACGCAGCATCACTTTCCTTAAATCAGGCCCTGTGTTACAGACAACCTGTACAAATATTGAGAGTCACACGCCAAGGCTCTGCTCCTGCTACGTTGATCCAATGCAAACTTTAGGTAAAAATAAAGCAATGTGTCTCCAGCTCCTTGAAGAACTGTGATTGGCGCCTTCTAGTCGCTATGTTTCCATCATGAAGCAATCTGAGCGCCCTCTGCACGGTCATACCCAGTGCTGCCAGCCTCTGGAGGGCATCCACGCGGCGCTGCCTTCCTCCTCTCCGCCCATGTCTGTAGGGTTCTCTATAGGGTTCTCTATAGTGTTCTCTATAGGGTTCTCTATAGGACTTTCTACAAGGTTTCTCCTGCATCCTCTTAGGAGGTGCCTCCCTGTTCTATTTCTCTCAACCTTACAAGCCTCTTACGCAAGGTGTAAGGTACAGGCATCAAGCAGCTGCAACGCAAGACTGATGACAGAGGCGTAACCCTCAGTGCTTCAGAAACATGACCCTAAACGCTAACACTGAAGGGCACGATTCAAAAGTGATCGTGTCACACACACTGAAGGACCTAAGGAGAAGTCATAAGTGTGCACAGTCAGGTTATACTTACATTATTTCAGAGCTGGCTGTTAAATAAAGCAATTCACAGCTGGATGAATGAATATACTGCTAAATAAATGAATTCACAGCTAGACAAATGAATGGACTGCTAAATACATGAATTCCCAGCTGGATGAATGAATGCACTGCTAAATAAATAAATTTACACCTGGAAGTACTGCTAAATAAGTGAATTCACGGCTGGATGAATGAAAGCACTGCTAAATAAATGACTTCACAGCTGGATAAATGGATGCACTGCTCAATAAATTAATTTACAACTGGATGAATGAATGCACAATTCACAGCTGGATGAATGAATGTATTTTTAAATACATGAATTCACAGCTGGATGCACTGCCAAATAAATTAATTCACAACTGGATGAATGAAAGCACAGCTAAATAAATTAATTCACAGCTGGAAGTACTGCTAAATAAATGAGTTCACAGCTGAATGAATGACTGCACTGCTAAATACATGATTTCACAGTTGGATGAGTGAATGCACTGCTAAGTAGATGAATTCACAGCTGGATGAATGAATTCACTGTTAAACAAATTAATTCACAGCTGGATGAATGAATGCACTTTTAAATAAGTGAATTCACAGCTGGGTGAACGAATGCACTGCTACATAAATGAATTCACAGTTGGATGAATGAAAGCACTGCTAAACACATTAATTCACAATGGGAAGAATGAATGCATTGCTAAAAAATTGTCTCTTTTAATGTTAGTCAGGGACAGGGGGAAAATGACTTCACTTTCTTCCTCTTTCCTCTTCCGAAGTGTTGGCATGTGTGTGTCTGTACCACTTATGCTGCACGAGCCACATTCTGCTCCTTGTTTCCTGTTTGACTCTGGTGCCAGTGTTGTGTGCAGCCCCTTGGACAAGAGGTGCACACACATTCCGGTACACTGGGATGCTGGCAGGCTCCAGGGACCCCACATATAAATGGCAACTCCTGCTCAGCTGCCTCAGCACTACAGATCCTCCTCACCCCTCAGAAGCTCATCCAACAAGCAGAGCAAGGCATGGGGCCAGGAGCTCACAGCAGAGCCAGCAATCACCAGACTTACTGGAAACCACTCAGGAAAGTAGAAAAGAACAATGCAAAGGGTAGCAGGATCCCAAATCCCTGGGGGCAAGGAAACATCAAATAGGGCTGGAACAACTGCACCAGGAAGGAGTGACTCACTGCTGAGATGGCACAGGACGCACAGCCGTAAACTCACTCTGCAGAGAGCAAACCCCAAGGACCTGTGTGCTGAGGTAGCACAGAGCCTCACTGCTGACGAGGCACAGCCCTAAACTCGCTCTGCACAGATCCTCACTGCTGAGGAGGCACAGCCGTAAACTCACTCTGCAGAGAGCAAACACAAGGACACGAGTGCTGAGGTAGCACAGAGCCTCACTGCTGAGGAGGCACAGCCGTAAACTCACTCTGCAGAGAGCAAAAGCAAGGACACGAGTGCCGAGGTGGCACAGAGCCTCACTGCTGAGGAGGCACAGCCGTAAACTCACTCTGCAGAGAGCAAACGCAAGGACACAAGTGCCGAGGTAGCACAGAGCCTCACTGCTGAGGAGGCACAGCCGTAAACTCACTCTGCAGAGAGCAAATGCAAGAACACGAGTGCTGAGGTAGCACAGAGCCTCACTGCTGAGGAGGCACAGCCGTAAACTCACTCTGCAGAGAGCAAACGAAGGACATGAGTGCCGAGGTAGCACAGAGCCTCACTGCTGAGGAGGCACAGCCCTAAACTCACTCTGCAGAGAGTAAACGCAAGGACACGAGTGCAGAGGTAGCAGAGAGCCTTACTAACGAGGAGTCACAGACATGAACTCAATCTACAGAGAGCAAACACCAAGGACATGAGTGCCGAGGTAGCACAGAGCCTCACTGCTGAGGAGGCACAGCTGTAAACCCACTCTGCAGAGAGCAAACGCAAGGACATCAGTGCCGAGGTAGCACAGAGCCTCACTGCTGAGGAGGCACAGAAGTAAACTCACTCTGCAGAGAGCAAACGCCAAGGACACGAGTGCCGAGGTAGCACAGAGCCTCACTGCTGAGGAGGCACAGCCCTAAACTCACTCTGCAGAGAGCAAACGCCAAGGACACGAGTGCCGAGGTAGCACAGAGCCTCACTGCTGAGGAGGCACAGCTCTCAACTCACTCTGCAGAGAGCAAACGCCAAGGACACGAGTGCAGAGGTAGCACAGAGCCTCACTGCTGAGGAGGCACAGCCGTAAACTCACTCTGCAGAGAGAAAACACCAAGGACACGAGTGTCGAGGTAGCACAGAGCCTCACTGCTGAGGAGGCACAGCCCTAAACTCACTCTGCAGAGAGCAAACACAAGGACACGAGTGCCAAGGTAGCACAGAGCCTCACTGCTGAGGAGGCACAGCCCTAAACTCGCTCTGCACAGAGCCTCACTGCTGAGGAGGCACAGCCGTAAACTCACTCTGCAGAGAGCAAACGCAAGGACACGAGTGCTGAAGTAGCACAGAGCCTCACTGCTGAGGAGGCACAGCCGTAAACTCACTCTGCAGAGAGCAAACGCCAAAGACATGAGTGCCGAGGTAGCACAAAGCCTCACTGCTGAGGAGGCACAGCCGTAAACTCACTCTGCAGAGAGAAAACGCAAGGACGTGAGTGCCGAGGTAGCACAGAGCCTCACTGCTGAGGAGGCACAGCCGTAAACTCACTCTGCAAACAGAAAACACCAAGGACACGAGTGCTGAGGTAGCACAGAGCCTCACTGCTGAGGAGGCACAGCCGTAAACTAACTCTGCAGAGAGCAAACACCAAGGACACAAGTGCCGAGGTAGCAGAGAGCCTCACTGGTGAGGAGGCACAGCCATAAACTCACTCTGCAGAGAGCAAACACCAAGGACACGAGTGCCGAGGTAGCACAGAGCCTCACTGCTGAGGAGGTACAGACATAAACTCACTTTGGAGAGAGCAAACGCAAGGACACGAGTGCCGAGGTAGCACAGAGCCTTACTGCTGAGGAGTCACAGACATGAACTCAATCTACAGAGAGCAAACACCAAGGACTCAAATACCGAGGTAGCACAGAGCCTCACTGCTGAGGAGGCACACCCCTAAACTCACTCTGCAGAGAGCAAACGCAAGGACACAAGTGCCGAGGTAGCACAGAGCCTCACTGCTGAGGAGGCACAGGACGCACAGCCGTAAACTCACTCTGCAGAGAGCAAACGCAAGGACATGAGTGCCGAGGTAGCACAGAGCCTCACTGCTGAGGAGGCACAGCCGTAAACTCACTCTGCATAGAGCAAACGCCAAGGACACGAGTGCCGAGGTAGCACAGAGCCTCACTGCTGAGGAGGCACAGCCGTAAACTCACTCTGCAGAGAGCAAAAGCCAAGGACACGAGTGCCGAGGTAGCACAGAGCCTCACTGCTGAGGAGGCACAGCCGTAAACTCACTCTGCATAGAGCAAACACCAAGGACACGAGTGCCGAGGTAGCACAGAGCCTCACTGCTGAGGAGGCACAGCCCTAAACTCACTCTGCAGAGAGCAAACGCAAGGACACGAGTGTCGAGGTAGCACAGAGCCTCACTGCTGAGGAGGCACAGCCGTAAACTCACTCTTCAGAGAGCAAACGCCAAGGACACGAGTGCTGAGGTAGCACAGAGCCTTACTGCTCAGGAGGCACAGCCCTAATCTCACTCTGCAGAGAGCAAACGCAAGGACACGAGTGTCGAGGTAGCACAGAGCCTCACTGCTGAGGAGGCACAGCCGTAAACTCACTCTTCAGAGAGCAAACGCCAAGGACACGAGTGCTGAGGTAGCACAGAGCCTCGCTGCTGAGGAGGCACACCCCTAAACTCACTCTGCAGAGAGCAAACGCCAAGGACACGAGTGCTGAGGTAGCACAGAGCCTCGCTGCTGAGGAGGCACAGCCCTAAACTCACTCTGCAGAGAACAAACGCAAGGACACGAGTGCCGAGGTAGCACAGAGCCTCACTGCTGAGGAGGCACAGCCCTAAACTCACTCTGAAGAGAGCAAACGCAAGGACACGAGTGTCGAGGTAGCACAGAGCCTCACTGCTGAGGAGGCACAGCCGTAAACTCACTCTTCAGAGAGCAAACGCCAAGGACACGAGTGCTGAGGTAGCACAGAGCCTCGCTGCTGAGGAGGCACACCCCTAAACTCACTCTGCAGAGAGCAAACGCCAAGGACACGAGTGCTGAGGTAGCACAGAGCCTCACTGCTGAGGAGGCACAGCCATAAACTCACTCTGCAGAGAGCAAACGCAAGGACACAAGTGCTGAGGTAGCACAGAGCCTCACTGCTGAGGAGGCACAGCCCTAAACTCACTCTGCAGAGAGCAAATGCCAAGGACACGAGTACCGAGGTAGCACAGAGCCTCACTGCTGAGGAGGCACAGCCCTCAACTCACTCTACAGAGAGGAAACACCAAGGACACGAGTGCTGAGATAGCACAGAGCCTCACTGCTGAGGAGGCACAGCCCTGAACTCACTCTGCAGAGAGCAAACGCCAAGGACACAAGTGCAGAGGTAGCACAGAGCCTCTCTGCTGAGGAGGCACAGCCATAAACTCACTCTGCAGAGAGGAAACGCAAGGACACGAGTGCCGAGGTAGCACAGAGCCTCACTGCTGAGAAGGTACAGACATAAACTCACTCTGCAGAGAGCAAACGCCAAGGACACGAGTGCCGAGGTAGCACAGAACCTCACTCCTGAGGAGGCACAGCCCTAAACTCACTCTGCAGAGAGCAAACGCAAGGACACGTGTGCCAAGGTAGCACAGAGCCTCACTGCTGAGGAGGCACAGCCCTAAACTCGCTCTGCACAGAGCCTCACTGCTGAGGAGGCACAGCTGTAAACTCACTCTGCAGAGAGCAAACGCAAGGACACGAGTGCCGAGGTAGCACAGAGCCTCACTGCTGAGGAGGCACAGCTGTAAACTCACTCTGCAGAGAGCAAATGCAAGGACATGAGTGCTGAGGTAGCACAGAGCCTCACTGCTGAGGAGGCACAGCCGTAAACTCACTCTGCAGAGAGCAAACGAAGGACATGAGTGCCGAAGTAGCACAGAGCCTCACTGCTGAGGAGGAACAGCCCTAAACTCACTCTGCAGAGAGTAAACGCAAGGACACGAGTGCAGAGGTAGCAGAGAGCCTTACTAACGAGGAGTCACAGACATGAACTCAATCTACAGAGAGCAAACAACAAGGACATGAGTGCCGAGGTAGCACAGAGCCTCACTGCTGAGGAGGCACAGCTGTAAACCCACTCTGCAGAGAGCAAACGCAAGGACATGAGTGCCGAGGTAGCACAGAGCCTCACTGCTGAGGAGGCACAGAAGTAAACTCACTCTGCAGAGAGCAAACGCCAAGGACACGAGTGCCGAGGTAGCACAGGGCCTCACTGCTGAGGAGGCACAGCCGTAAACTCACTCTGCAGAGAGCAAACGCAAGGACACGAGTGCCGAAGTAGCACAGAGCCTCACTGCTGAGGAGGCACAGCCGTAAACTCACTCTGCAGAGAGCAAACGCCAAGGACATGAGTGCCGATGTAGCACAGAGCCTCACTGCTGAGGAGGCACAGCCCTAAACTCACTCTGCAGAGAGCAAACGCCAAGGACACGAGTGCCGAGGTAGCACAGAGCCTCACTGCTGAGGAGGCACAGCCCTCAACTCACTCTGCAGAGAGCAAAAGCAAGGACACAAGTGATGAGGTAGCACAGAGCCTCACTGCTGAGGAGGCACAGCCCTAAACTCACTCTGCAGAGAGCAAACGCCAAGGACACGAGTGCAGAGGTAGCACAGAGCCTCACTGCTGAGGAGGCACAGCCGTAAACTCACTCTGCAGAGAGAAAACGCCAAGGACACGAGTGCCGAGGTAGCAGAGAGCCTTACTAACGAGGAGTCACAGACATGAACTCAATCTACAGAGAGCAAACAACAAGGACATGAGTGCCGAGGTAGCACAAAGCCTCACTGCTGAGGAGGCACAGCCGTAAACTCACTCTGCAGAGAGAAAACGCAAGGACGTGAGTGCCGAGGTAGCACAGAGCCTCACTGCTGAGGAGGCACAGCCGTAAACTCACTCTGCAAACAGAAAACACCAAGGACACGAGTGCTGAGGTAGCACAGAGCCTCACTGCTGAGGAGGCACAGCCGTAAACTAACTCTGCAGAGAGCAAACACCAAGGACACAAGTGCCGAGGTAGCAGAGAGCCTCACTGGTGAGGAGGCACAGCCATAAACTCACTCTGCAGAGAGCAAACACCAAGGACACGAGTGCCGAGGTAGCACAGAGCCTCACTGCTGAGGAGGTACAGACATAAACTCACTTTGGAGAGAGCAAACGCAAGGACACGAGTGCCGAGGTAGCACAGAGCCTTACTGCTGAGGAGTCACAGACATGAACTCAATCTACAGAGAGCAAACACCAAGGACTCAAATACCGAGGTAGCACAGAGCCTCACTGCTGAGGAGGCACACCCCTAAACTCACTCTGCAGAGAGCAAACGCAAGGACACAAGTGCCGAGGTAGCACAGAGCCTCACTGCTGAGGAGGCACAGGACGCACAGCCGTAAACTCACTCTGCAGAGAGCAAACGCAAGGACATGAGTGCCGAGGTAGCACAGAGCCTCACTGCTGAGGAGGCACAGCCGTAAACTCACTCTGCATAGAGCAAACGCCAAGGACACGAGTGCCGAGGTAGCACAGAGCCTCACTGCTGAGGAGGCACAGCCGTAAACTCACTCTGCAGAGAGCAAAAGCCAAGGACACGAGTGCCGAGGTAGCACAGAGCCTCACTGCTGAGGAGGCACAGCCGTAAACTCACTCTGCATAGAGCAAACACCAAGGACACGAGTGCCGAGGTAGCACAGAGCCTCACTGCTGAGGAGGCACAGCCCTAAACTCACTCTGCAGAGAGCAAACGCAAGGACACGAGTGTCGAGGTAGCACAGAGCCTCACTGCTGAGGAGGCACAGCCGTAAACTCACTCTTCAGAGAGCAAACGCCAAGGACACGAGTGCTGAGGTAGCACAGAGCCTTACTGCTCAGGAGGCACAGCCCTAATCTCACTCTGCAGAGAGCAAACGCAAGGACACGAGTGTCGAGGTAGCACAGAGCCTCACTGCTGAGGAGGCACAGCCGTAAACTCACTCTTCAGAGAGCAAACGCCAAGGACACGAGTGCTGAGGTAGCACAGAGCCTCGCTGCTGAGGAGGCACACCCCTAAACTCACTCTGCAGAGAGCAAACGCCAAGGACACGAGTGCTGAGGTAGCACAGAGCCTCGCTGCTGAGGAGGCACAGCCCTAAACTCACTCTGCAGAGAACAAACGCAAGGACACGAGTGCCGAGGTAGCACAGAGCCTCACTGCTGAGGAGGCACAGCCCTAAACTCACTCTGAAGAGAGCAAACGCAAGGACACGAGTGTCGAGGTAGCACAGAGCCTCACTGCTGAGGAGGCACAGCCGTAAACTCACTCTTCAGAGAGCAAACGCCAAGGACACGAGTGCTGAGGTAGCACAGAGCCTCGCTGCTGAGGAGGCACACCCCTAAACTCACTCTGCAGAGAGCAAACGCCAAGGACACGAGTGCTGAGGTAGCACAGAGCCTCACTGCTGAGGAGGCACAGCCATAAACTCACTCTGCAGAGAGCAAACGCAAGGACACAAGTGCTGAGGTAGCACAGAGCCTCACTGCTGAGGAGGCACAGCCCTAAACTCACTCTGCAGAGAGCAAATGCCAAGGACACGAGTGCCGAGGTAGCACAGAGCCTCACTGCTGAGGAGGCACAGCCCTCAACTCACTCTACAGAGAGGAAACACCAAGGACACGAGTGCTGAGATAGCACAGAGCCTCACTGCTGAGGAGGCACAGCCCTGAACTCACTCTGCAGAGAGCAAACGCCAAGGACACAAGTGCAGAGGTAGCACAGAGCCTCTCTGCTGAGGAGGCACAGCCATAAACTCACTCTGCAGAGAGGAAACGCAAGGACACGAGTGCCGAGGTAGCACAGAGCCTCACTGCTGAGAAGGTACAGACATAAACTCACTCTGCAGAGAGCAAACGCCAAGGACACGAGTGCCGAGGTAGCACAGAACCTCACTCCTGAGGAGGCACAGCCCTAAACTCACTCTGCAGAGAGCAAACGCAAGGACACGTGTGCCAAGGTAGCACAGAGCCTCACTGCTGAGGAGGCACAGCCCTAAACTCGCTCTGCACAGAGCCTCACTGCTGAGGAGGCACAGCTGTAAACTCACTCTGCAGAGAGCAAACGCAAGGACACGAGTGCCGAGGTAGCACAGAGCCTCACTGCTGAGGAGGCACAGCTGTAAACTCACTCTGCAGAGAGCAAATGCAAGGACATGAGTGCTGAGGTAGCACAGAGCCTCACTGCTGAGGAGGCACAGCCGTAAACTCACTCTGCAGAGAGCAAACGAAGGACATGAGTGCCGAAGTAGCACAGAGCCTCACTGCTGAGGAGGAACAGCCCTAAACTCACTCTGCAGAGAGTAAACGCAAGGACACGAGTGCAGAGGTAGCAGAGAGCCTTACTAACGAGGAGTCACAGACATGAACTCAATCTACAGAGAGCAAACAACAAGGACATGAGTGCCGAGGTAGCACAGAGCCTCACTGCTGAGGAGGCACAGCTGTAAACCCACTCTGCAGAGAGCAAACGCAAGGACATGAGTGCCGAGGTAGCACAGAGCCTCACTGCTGAGGAGGCACAGAAGTAAACTCACTCTGCAGAGAGCAAACGCCAAGGACACGAGTGCCGAGGTAGCACAGGGCCTCACTGCTGAGGAGGCACAGCCGTAAACTCACTCTGCAGAGAGCAAACGCAAGGACACGAGTGCCGAAGTAGCACAGAGCCTCACTGCTGAGGAGGCACAGCCGTAAACTCACTCTGCAGAGAGCAAACGCCAAGGACATGAGTGCCGATGTAGCACAGAGCCTCACTGCTGAGGAGGCACAGCCCTAAACTCACTCTGCAGAGAGCAAACGCCAAGGACACGAGTGCCGAGGTAGCACAGAGCCTCACTGCTGAGGAGGCACAGCCCTCAACTCACTCTGCAGAGAGCAAAAGCAAGGACACAAGTGATGAGGTAGCACAGAGCCTCACTGCTGAGGAGGCACAGCCCTAAACTCACTCTGCAGAGAGCAAACGCCAAGGACACGAGTGCAGAGGTAGCACAGAGCCTCACTGCTGAGGAGGCACAGCCGTAAACTCACTCTGCAGAGAGAAAACGCCAAGGACACGAGTGCCGAGGTAGCAGAGAGCCTTACTAACGAGGAGTCACAGACATGAACTCAATCTACAGAGAGCAAACAACAAGGACATGAGTGCCGAGGTAGCACAAAGCCTCACTGCTGAGGAGGCACAGCCGTAAACTCACTCTGCAGAGAGAAAACGCAAGGACGTGAGTGCCGAGGTAGCACAGAGCCTCACTGCTGAGGAGGCACAGCCGTAAACTCACTCTGCAAACAGAAAACACCAAGGACACGAGTGCTGAGGTAGCACAGAGCCTCACTGCTGAGGAGGCACAGCCGTAAACTAACTCTGCAGAGAGCAAACACCAAGGACACAAGTGCCGAGGTAGCAGAGAGCCTCACTGGTGAGGAGGCACAGCCATAAACTCACTCTGCAGAGAGCAAACACCAAGGACACGAGTGCCGAGGTAGCACAGAGCCTCACTGCTGAGGAGGTACAGACATAAACTCACTTTGGAGAGAGCAAACGCAAGGACACGAGTGCCGAGGTAGCACAGAGCCTTACTGCTGAGGAGTCACAGACATGAACTCAATCTACAGAGAGCAAACACCAAGGACTCAAATACCGAGGTAGCACAGAGCCTCACTGCTGAGGAGGCACACCCCTAAACTCACTCTGCAGAGAGCAAACGCAAGGACACAAGTGCCGAGGTAGCACAGAGCCTCACTGCTGAGGAGGCACAGGACGCACAGCCGTAAACTCACTCTGCAGAGAGCAAACGCAAGGACATGAGTGCCGAGGTAGCACAGAGCCTCACTGCTGAGGAGGCACAGCCGTAAACTCACTCTGCATAGAGCAAACGCCAAGGACACGAGTGCCGAGGTAGCACAGAGCCTCACTGCTGAGGAGGCACAGCCGTAAACTCACTCTGCAGAGAGCAAAAGCCAAGGACACGAGTGCCGAGGTAGCACAGAGCCTCACTGCTGAGGAGGCACAGCCGTAAACTCACTCTGCATAGAGCAAACACCAAGGACACGAGTGCCGAGGTAGCACAGAGCCTCACTGCTGAGGAGGCACAGCCCTAAACTCACTCTGCAGAGAGCAAACGCAAGGACACGAGTGTCGAGGTAGCACAGAGCCTCACTGCTGAGGAGGCACAGCCGTAAACTCACTCTTCAGAGAGCAAACGCCAAGGACACGAGTGCTGAGGTAGCACAGAGCCTTACTGCTCAGGAGGCACAGCCCTAATCTCACTCTGCAGAGAGCAAACGCAAGGACACGAGTGTCGAGGTAGCACAGAGCCTCACTGCTGAGGAGGCACAGCCGTAAACTCACTCTTCAGAGAGCAAACGCCAAGGACACGAGTGCTGAGGTAGCACAGAGCCTCGCTGCTGAGGAGGCACACCCCTAAACTCACTCTGCAGAGAGCAAACGCCAAGGACACGAGTGCTGAGGTAGCACAGAGCCTCGCTGCTGAGGAGGCACAGCCCTAAACTCACTCTGCAGAGAGCAAACGCAAGGACACGAGTGCCGAGGTAGCACAGAGCCTCACTGCTGAGGAGGCACAGCCCTAAACTCACTCTGAAGAGAGCAAACGCAAGGACACGAGTGTCGAGGTAGCACAGAGCCTCACTGCTGAGGAGGCACAGCCGTAAACTCACTCTTCAGAGAGCAAACGCCAAGGACACGAGTGCTGAGGTAGCACAGAGCCTCGCTGCTGAGGAGGCACACCCCTAAACTCACTCTGCAGAGAGCAAACGCCAAGGACACGAGTGCTGAGGTAGCACAGAGCCTCACTGCTGAGGAGGCACAGCCATAAACTCACTCTGCAGAGAGCAAACGCAAGGACACAAGTGCTGAGGTAGCACAGAGCCTCACTGCTGAGGAGGCACAGCCCTAAACTCACTCTGCAGAGAGCAAATGCCAAGGACACGAGTGACGAGGTAGCACAGAGCCTCACTGCTGAGGAGGCACAGCCCTCAACTCACTCTACAGAGAGGAAACACCAAGGACACGAGTGCTGAGATAGCACAGAGCCTCACTGCTGAGGAGGCACAGCCCTGAACTCACTCTGCAGAGAGCAAACGCCAAGGACACAAGTGCAGAGGTAGCACAGAGCCTCACTGCTGAGGAGGCACAGCCATAAACTCACTCTGCAGAGAGCAAACGCAAGGACACGAGTGCCGAGGTAGCACAGAGCCTCACTGCTGAGAAGGTACAGACATAAACTCACTCTGCAGAGAGCAAACGCCAAGGACACGAGTGCCGAGGTAGCACAGAACCTCACTCCTGAGGAGGCACAGCCCTAAACTCACTCTGCAGAGAGCAAACGCAAGGACACGTGTGCCAAGGTAGCACAGAGCCTCACTGCTGAGGAGGCACAGCCCTAAACTCGCTCTGCACAGAGCCTCACTGCTGAGGAGGCACAGCTGTAAACTCACTCTGCAGAGAGCAAACGCAAGGACACGAGTGCCGAGGTAGCACAGAGCCTCACTGCTGAGGAGGCACAGCTGTAAACTCACTCTGCAGAGAGCAAATGCAAGGACATGAGTGCTGAGGTAGCACAGAGCCTCACTGCTGAGGAGGCACAGCCGTAAACTCACTCTGCAGAGAGCAAACGAAGGACATGAGTGCCGAGGTAGCACAGAGCCTCACTGCTGAGGAGGAACAGCCCTAAACTCACTCTGCAGAGAGTAAACGCAAGGACACGAGTGCAGAGGTAGCAGAGAGCCTTACTAACGAGGAGTCACAGACATTAACTCAATCTACAGAGAGCAAACAACAAGGACATGAGTGCCGAGGTAGCACAGAGCCTCACTGCTGAGGAGGCACAGCTGTAAACCCACTCTGCAGAGAGCAAACGCAAGGACATGAGTGCCGAGGTAGCACAGAGCCTCACTGCTGAGGAGGCACAGAAGTAAACTCACTCTGCAGAGAGCAAACGCCAAGGACACGAGTGCCGAGGTAGCACAGAGCCTCACTGCTGAGGAGGCACAGCCGTAAACTCACTCTGCAGAGAGCAAACGCAAGGACACGAGTGCCGAAGTAGCACAGAGCCTCACTGCTGAGGAGGCACAGCCGTAAACTCACTCTGCAGAGAGCAAACGCCAAGGACATGAGTGCCGATGTAGCACAGAGCCTCACTGCTGAGGAGGCACAGCCCTAAACTCACTCTGCAGAGAGCAAACGCCAAGGACACGAGTGCCGAGGTAGCACAGAGCCTCACTGCTGAGGAGGCACAGCCCTCAACTCACTCTGCAGAGAGCAAAAGCAAGGACACAAGTGATGAGGTAGCACAGAGCCTCACTGCTGAGGAGGCACAGCCCTAAACTCACTCTGCAGAGAGCAAACGCCAAGGACACGAGTGCAGAGGTAGCACAGAGCCTCACTGCTGAGGAGGCACAGCCGTAAACTCACTCTGCAGAGAGAAAACGCCAAGGACACGAGTGCCGAGGTAGCAGAGAGCCTTACTAACGAGGAGTCACAGACATGAACTCAATCTACAGAGAGCAAACAACAAGGACATGAGTGCAGAGGTAGCACAGAGCCTCACTGCTGAGGAGGCACAGCTGTAAACCCACTCTGCAGAGAGCAAACGCAAGGACATGAGTGCCGAGGTAGCACAGAGCCTCACTGCTGAGGAGGCACAGCCCTAAACTCACTCTGCAGAGAGCAAACGCCAAGGACACGAGTGCAGAGGTAGCACAGAGCCTCACTGCTGAGGAGGCACAGCCGTAAACTCACTCTGCAGAGAGAAAACACCAAGGACACGAGTGCCGAGGTAGCACAGAGCCTCACTGCTGAGGAGGCACAGCCCTAAACTCACTCTGCAGAGAGCAAACGCCAAGGACACGAGTGCAGAGGTAGCACAGAGCCTCACTGCTGAGGAGGCACAGCCGTAAACTCACTCTGCAGAGAGAAAACGCCAAGGACACGAGTGCCGAGGTAGCAGAGAGCCTTACTAACGAGGAGTCACAGACATGAACTCAATCTACAGAGAGCAAACAACAAGGACATGAGTGCCGAGGTAGCACAAAGCCTCACTGCTGAGGAGGCACAGCCGTAAACTCACTCTGCAGAGAGAAAACGCAAGGACGTGAGTGCCGAGGTAGCACAGAGCCTCACTGCTGAGGAGGCACAGCCGTAAACTCACTCTGCAAACAGAAAACACCAAGGACACGAGTGCTGAGGTAGCACAGAGCCTCACTGCTGAGGAGGCACAGCCGTAAACTAACTCTGCAGAGAGCAAACACCAAGGACACAAGTGCCGAGGTAGCAGAGAGCCTCACTGGTGAGGAGGCACAGCCATAAACTCACTCTGCAGAGAGCAAACACCAAGGACACGAGTGCCGAGGTAGCACAGAGCCTCACTGCTGAGGAGGCACAGCCCTAAACTCACTCTGCAGAGAGCAAACGCCAAGGACACGAGTGCAGAGGTAGCACAGAGCCTCACTGCTGAGGAGGCACAGCCGTAAACTCACTCTGCAGAGAGAAAACGCCAAGGACACGAGTGCCGAGGTAGCAGAGAGCCTTACTAACGAGGAGTCACAGACATGAACTCAATCTACAGAGAGCAAACAACAAGGACATGAGTGCCGAGGTAGCACAAAGCCTCACTGCTGAGGAGGCACAGCCGTAAACTCACTCTGCAGAGAGAAAACGCAAGGACGTGAGTGCCGAGGTAGCACAGAGCCTCACTGCTGAGGAGGCACAGCCGTAAACTCACTCTGCAAACAGAAAACACCAAGGACACGAGTGCTGAGGTAGCACAGAGCCTCACTGCTGAGGAGGCACAGCCGTAAACTAACTCTGCAGAGAGCAAACACCAAGGACACAAGTGCCGAGGTAGCAGAGAGCCTCACTGGTGAGGAGGCACAGCCATAAACTCACTCTGCAGAGAGCAAACACCAAGGACACGAGTGCCGAGGTAGCACAGAGCCTCACTGCTGAGGAGGTACAGACATAAACTCACTTTGGAGAGAGCAAACGCAAGGACACGAGTGCCGAGGTAGCACAGAGCCTTACTGCTGAGGAGTCACAGACATGAACTCAATCTACAGAGAGCAAACACCAAGGACTCAAATACCGAGGTAGCACAGAGCCTCACTGCTGAGGAGGCACACCCCTAAACTCACTCTGCAGAGAGCAAACGCAAGGACACAAGTGCCGAGGTAGCACAGAGCCTGACTGCTGAGGAGGCACAGGACGCACAGCCGTAAACTCACTCTGCAGAGAGCAAACGCAAGGACATGAGTGCCGAGGTAGCACAGAGCCTCACTGCTGAGGAGGCACAGCCGTAAACTCACTCTGCATAGAGCAAACGCCAAGGACACGAGTGCCGAGGTAGCACAGAGCCTCACTGCTGAGGAGGCACAGCCGTAAACTCACTCTGCAGAGAGCAAAAGCCAAGGACACGAGTGCCGAGGTAGCACAGAGCCTCACTGCTGAGGAGGCACAGCCGTAAACTCACTCTGCATAGAGCAAACACCAAGGACACGAGTGCCGAGGTAGCACAGAGCCTCACTGCTGAGGAGGCACAGCCCTAAACTCACTCTGCAGAGAGCAAACGCAAGGACACGAGTGTCGAGGTAGCACAGAGCCTCACTGCTGAGGAGGCACAGCCGTAAACTCACTCTTCAGAGAGCAAACGCCAAGGACACGAGTGCTGAGGTAGCACAGAGCCTTACTGCTCAGGAGGCACAGCCCTAATCTCACTCTGCAGAGAGCAAACGCAAGGACACGAGTGTCGAGGTAGCACAGAGCCTCACTGCTGAGGAGGCACAGCCGTAAACTCACTCTTCAGAGAGCAAACGCCAAGGACACGAGTGCTGAGGTAGCACAGAGCCTCGCTGCTGAGGAGGCACACCCCTAAACTCACTCTGCAGAGAGCAAACGCCAAGGACACGAGTGCTGAGGTAGCACAGAGCCTCGCTGCTGAGGAGGCACAGCCCTAAACTCACTCTGCAGAGAACAAACGCAAGGACACGAGTGCCGAGGTAGCACAGAGCCTCACTGCTGAGGAGGCACAGCCCTAAACTCACTCTGAAGAGAGCAAACGCAAGGACACGAGTGTCGAGGTAGCACAGAGCCTCACTGCTGAGGAGGCACAGCCGTAAACTCACTCTTCAGAGAGCAAACGCCAAGGACACGAGTGCTGAGGTAGCACAGAGCCTCGCTGCTGAGGAGGCACACCCCTAAACTCACTCTGCAGAGAGCAAACGCCAAGGACACGAGTGCTGAGGTAGCACAGAGCCTCACTGCTGAGGAGGCACAGCCATAAACTCACTCTGCAGAGAGCAAACGCAAGGACACAAGTGCTGAGGTAGCACAGAGCCTCACTGCTGAGGAGGCACAGCCCTAAACTCACTCTGCAGAGAGCAAATGCCAAGGACACGAGTGCCGAGGTAGCACAGAGCCTCACTGCTGAGGAGGCACAGCCCTCAACTCACTCTACAGAGAGGAAACACCAAGGACACGAGTGCTGAGATAGCACAGAGCCTCACTGCTGAGGAGGCACAGCCCTGAACTCACTCTGCAGAGAGCAAACGCCAAGGACACAAGTGCAGAGGTAGCACAGAGCCTCTCTGCTGAGGAGGCACAGCCATAAACTCACTCTGCAGAGAGGAAACGCAAGGACACGAGTGCCGAGGTAGCACAGAGCCTCACTGCTGAGAAGGTACAGACATAAACTCACTCTGCAGAGAGCAAACGCCAAGGACACGAGTGCCGAGGTAGCACAGAACCTCACTCCTGAGGAGGCACAGCCCTAAACTCACTCTGCAGAGAGCAAACGCAAGGACACGTGTGCCAAGGTAGCACAGAGCCTCACTGCTGAGGAGGCACAGCCCTAAACTCGCTCTGCACAGAGCCTCACTGCTGAGGAGGCACAGCTGTAAACTCACTCTGCAGAGAGCAAACGCAAGGACACGAGTGCCGAGGTAGCACAGAGCCTCACTGCTGAGGAGGCACAGCTGTAAACTCACTCTGCAGAGAGCAAATGCAAGGACATGAGTGCTGAGGTAGCACAGAGCCTCACTGCTGAGGAGGCACAGCCGTAAACTCACTCTGCAGAGAGCAAACGAAGGACATGAGTGCCGAAGTAGCACAGAGCCTCACTGCTGAGGAGGAACAGCCCTAAACTCACTCTGCAGAGAGTAAACGCAAGGACACGAGTGCAGAGGTAGCAGAGAGCCTTACTAACGAGGAGTCACAGACATGAACTCAATCTACAGAGAGCAAACAACAAGGACATGAGTGCCGAGGTAGCACAGAGCCTCACTGCTGAGGAGGCACAGCTGTAAACCCACTCTGCAGAGAGCAAACGCAAGGACATGAGTGCCGAGGTAGCACAGAGCCTCACTGCTGAGGAGGCACAGAAGTAAACTCACTCTGCAGAGAGCAAACGCCAAGGACACGAGTGCCGAGGTAGCACAGGGCCTCACTGCTGAGGAGGCACAGCCGTAAACTCACTCTGCAGAGAGCAAACGCAAGGACACGAGTGCCGAAGTAGCACAGAGCCTCACTGCTGAGGAGGCACAGCCGTAAACTCACTCTGCAGAGAGCAAACGCCAAGGACATGAGTGCCGATGTAGCACAGAGCCTCACTGCTGAGGAGGCACAGCCCTAAACTCACTCTGCAGAGAGCAAACGCCAAGGACACGAGTGCCGAGGTAGCACAGAGCCTCACTGCTGAGGAGGCACAGCCCTCAACTCACTCTGCAGAGAGCAAAAGCAAGGACACAAGTGATGAGGTAGCACAGAGCCTCACTGCTGAGGAGGCACAGCCCTAAACTCACTCTGCAGAGAGCAAACGCCAAGGACACGAGTGCAGAGGTAGCACAGAGCCTCACTGCTGAGGAGGCACAGCCGTAAACTCACTCTGCAGAGAGAAAACGCCAAGGACACGAGTGCCGAGGTAGCAGAGAGCCTTACTAACGAGGAGTCACAGACATGAACTCAATCTACAGAGAGCAAACAACAAGGACATGAGTGCCGAGGTAGCACAAAGCCTCACTGCTGAGGAGGCACAGCCGTAAACTCACTCTGCAGAGAGAAAACGCAAGGACGTGAGTGCCGAGGTAGCACAGAGCCTCACTGCTGAGGAGGCACAGCCGTAAACTCACTCTGCAAACAGAAAACACCAAGGACACGAGTGCTGAGGTAGCACAGAGCCTCACTGCTGAGGAGGCACAGCCGTAAACTAACTCTGCAGAGAGCAAACACCAAGGACACAAGTGCCGAGGTAGCAGAGAGCCTCACTGGTGAGGAGGCACAGCCATAAACTCACTCTGCAGAGAGCAAACACCAAGGACACGAGTGCCGAGGTAGCACAGAGCCTCACTGCTGAGGAGGTACAGACATAAACTCACTTTGGAGAGAGCAAACGCAAGGACACGAGTGCCGAGGTAGCACAGAGCCTTACTGCTGAGGAGTCACAGACATGAACTCAATCTACAGAGAGCAAACACCAAGGACTCAAATACCGAGGTAGCACAGAGCCTCACTGCTGAGGAGGCACACCCCTAAACTCACTCTGCAGAGAGCAAACGCAAGGACACAAGTGCCGAGGTAGCACAGAGCCTCACTGCTGAGGAGGCACAGGACGCACAGCCGTAAACTCACTCTGCAGAGAGCAAACGCAAGGACATGAGTGCCGAGGTAGCACAGAGCCTCACTGCTGAGGAGGCACAGCCGTAAACTCACTCTGCATAGAGCAAACGCCAAGGACACGAGTGCCGAGGTAGCACAGAGCCTCACTGCTGAGGAGGCACAGCCGTAAACTCACTCTGCAGAGAGCAAAAGCCAAGGACACGAGTGCCGAGGTAGCACAGAGCCTCACTGCTGAGGAGGCACAGCCGTAAACTCACTCTGCATAGAGCAAACACCAAGGACACGAGTGCCGAGGTAGCACAGAGCCTCACTGCTGAGGAGGCACAGCCCTAAACTCACTCTGCAGAGAGCAAACGCAAGGACACGAGTGTCGAGGTAGCACAGAGCCTCACTGCTGAGGAGGCACAGCCGTAAACTCACTCTTCAGAGAGCAAACGCCAAGGACACGAGTGCTGAGGTAGCACAGAGCCTTACTGCTCAGGAGGCACAGCCCTAATCTCACTCTGCAGAGAGCAAACGCAAGGACACGAGTGTCGAGGTAGCACAGAGCCTCACTGCTGAGGAGGCACAGCCGTAAACTCACTCTTCAGAGAGCAAACGCCAAGGACACGAGTGCTGAGGTAGCACAGAGCCTCGCTGCTGAGGAGGCACACCCCTAAACTCACTCTGCAGAGAGCAAACGCCAAGGACACGAGTGCTGAGGTAGCACAGAGCCTCGCTGCTGAGGAGGCACAGCCCTAAACTCACTCTGCAGAGAGCAAACGCAAGGACACGAGTGCCGAGGTAGCACAGAGCCTCACTGCTGAGGAGGCACAGCCCTAAACTCACTCTGAAGAGAGCAAACGCAAGGACACGAGTGTCGAGGTAGCACAGAGCCTCACTGCTGAGGAGGCACAGCCGTAAACTCACTCTTCAGAGAGCAAACGCCAAGGACACGAGTGCTGAGGTAGCACAGAGCCTCGCTGCTGAGGAGGCACACCCCTAAACTCACTCTGCAGAGAGCAAACGCCAAGGACACGAGTGCTGAGGTAGCACAGAGCCTCACTGCTGAGGAGGCACAGCCATAAACTCACTCTGCAGAGAGCAAACGCAAGGACACAAGTGCTGAGGTAGCACAGAGCCTCACTGCTGAGGAGGCACAGCCCTAAACTCACTCTGCAGAGAGCAAATGCCAAGGACACGAGTGACGAGGTAGCACAGAGCCTCACTGCTGAGGAGGCACAGCCCTCAACTCACTCTACAGAGAGGAAACACCAAGGACACGAGTGCTGAGATAGCACAGAGCCTCACTGCTGAGGAGGCACAGCCCTGAACTCACTCTGCAGAGAGCAAACGCCAAGGACACAAGTGCAGAGGTAGCACAGAGCCTCACTGCTGAGGAGGCACAGCCATAAACTCACTCTGCAGAGAGCAAACGCAAGGACACGAGTGCCGAGGTAGCACAGAGCCTCACTGCTGAGAAGGTACAGACATAAACTCACTCTGCAGAGAGCAAACGCCAAGGACACGAGTGCCGAGGTAGCACAGAACCTCACTCCTGAGGAGGCACAGCCCTAAACTCACTCTGCAGAGAGCAAACGCAAGGACACGTGTGCCAAGGTAGCACAGAGCCTCACTGCTGAGGAGGCACAGCCCTAAACTCGCTCTGCACAGAGCCTCACTGCTGAGGAGGCACAGCTGTAAACTCACTCTGCAGAGAGCAAACGCAAGGACACGAGTGCCGAGGTAGCACAGAGCCTCACTGCTGAGGAGGCACAGCTGTAAACTCACTCTGCAGAGAGCAAATGCAAGGACATGAGTGCTGAGGTAGCACAGAGCCTCACTGCTGAGGAGGCACAGCCGTAAACTCACTCTGCAGAGAGCAAACGAAGGACATGAGTGCCGAGGTAGCACAGAGCCTCACTGCTGAGGAGGAACAGCCCTAAACTCACTCTGCAGAGAGTAAACGCAAGGACACGAGTGCAGAGGTAGCAGAGAGCCTTACTAACGAGGAGTCACAGACATTAACTCAATCTACAGAGAGCAAACAACAAGGACATGAGTGCCGAGGTAGCACAGAGCCTCACTGCTGAGGAGGCACAGCTGTAAACCCACTCTGCAGAGAGCAAACGCAAGGACATGAGTGCCGAGGTAGCACAGAGCCTCACTGCTGAGGAGGCACAGAAGTAAACTCACTCTGCAGAGAGCAAACGCCAAGGACACGAGTGCCGAGGTAGCACAGAGCCTCACTGCTGAGGAGGCACAGCCGTAAACTCACTCTGCAGAGAGCAAACGCAAGGACACGAGTGCCGAAGTAGCACAGAGCCTCACTGCTGAGGAGGCACAGCCGTAAACTCACTCTGCAGAGAGCAAACGCCAAGGACATGAGTGCCGATGTAGCACAGAGCCTCACTGCTGAGGAGGCACAGCCCTAAACTCACTCTGCAGAGAGCAAACGCCAAGGACACGAGTGCCGAGGTAGCACAGAGCCTCACTGCTGAGGAGGCACAGCCCTCAACTCACTCTGCAGAGAGCAAAAGCAAGGACACAAGTGATGAGGTAGCACAGAGCCTCACTGCTGAGGAGGCACAGCCCTAAACTCACTCTGCAGAGAGCAAACGCCAAGGACACGAGTGCAGAGGTAGCACAGAGCCTCACTGCTGAGGAGGCACAGCCGTAAACTCACTCTGCAGAGAGAAAACGCCAAGGACACGAGTGCCGAGGTAGCAGAGAGCCTTACTAACGAGGAGTCACAGACATGAACTCAATCTACAGAGAGCAAACAACAAGGACATGAGTGCAGAGGTAGCACAGAGCCTCACTGCTGAGGAGGCACAGCTGTAAACCCACTCTGCAGAGAGCAAACGCAAGGACATGAGTGCCGAGGTAGCACAGAGCCTCACTGCTGAGGAGGCACAGCCCTAAACTCACTCTGCAGAGAGCAAACGCCAAGGACACGAGTGCAGAGGTAGCACAGAGCCTCACTGCTGAGGAGGCACAGCCGTAAACTCACTCTGCAGAGAGAAAACACCAAGGACACGAGTGCCGAGGTAGCACAGAGCCTCACTGCTGAGGAGGCACAGCCCTAAACTCACTCTGCAGAGAGCAAACGCCAAGGACACGAGTGCAGAGGTAGCACAGAGCCTCACTGCTGAGGAGGCACAGCCGTAAACTCACTCTGCAGAGAGAAAACGCCAAGGACACGAGTGCCGAGGTAGCAGAGAGCCTTACTAACGAGGAGTCACAGACATGAACTCAATCTACAGAGAGCAAACAACAAGGACATGAGTGCCGAGGTAGCACAAAGCCTCACTGCTGAGGAGGCACAGCCGTAAACTCACTCTGCAGAGAGAAAACGCAAGGACGTGAGTGCCGAGGTAGCACAGAGCCTCACTGCTGAGGAGGCACAGCCGTAAACTCACTCTGCAAACAGAAAACACCAAGGACACGAGTGCTGAGGTAGCACAGAGCCTCACTGCTGAGGAGGCACAGCCGTAAACTAACTCTGCAGAGAGCAAACACCAAGGACACAAGTGCCGAGGTAGCAGAGAGCCTCACTGGTGAGGAGGCACAGCCATAAACTCACTCTGCAGAGAGCAAACACCAAGGACACGAGTGCCGAGGTAGCACAGAGCCTCACTGCTGAGGAGGCACAGCCCTAAACTCACTCTGCAGAGAGCAAACGCCAAGGACACGAGTGCAGAGGTAGCACAGAGCCTCACTGCTGAGGAGGCACAGCCGTAAACTCACTCTGCAGAGAGAAAACGCCAAGGACACGAGTGCCGAGGTAGCAGAGAGCCTTACTAACGAGGAGTCACAGACATGAACTCAATCTACAGAGAGCAAACAACAAGGACATGAGTGCCGAGGTAGCACAAAGCCTCACTGCTGAGGAGGCACAGCCGTAAACTCACTCTGCAGAGAGAAAACGCAAGGACGTGAGTGCCGAGGTAGCACAGAGCCTCACTGCTGAGGAGGCACAGCCGTAAACTCACTCTGCAAACAGAAAACACCAAGGACACGAGTGCTGAGGTAGCACAGAGCCTCACTGCTGAGGAGGCACAGCCGTAAACTAACTCTGCAGAGAGCAAACACCAAGGACACAAGTGCCGAGGTAGCAGAGAGCCTCACTGGTGAGGAGGCACAGCCATAAACTCACTCTGCAGAGAGCAAACACCAAGGACACGAGTGCCGAGGTAGCACAGAGCCTCACTGCTGAGGAGGTACAGACATAAACTCACTTTGGAGAGAGCAAACGCAAGGACACGAGTGCCGAGGTAGCACAGAGCCTTACTGCTGAGGAGTCACAGACATGAACTCAATCTACAGAGAGCAAACACCAAGGACTCAAATACCGAGGTAGCACAGAGCCTCACTGCTGAGGAGGCACACCCCTAAACTCACTCTGCAGAGAGCAAACGCAAGGACACAAGTGCCGAGGTAGCACAGAGCCTGACTGCTGAGGAGGCACAGGACGCACAGCCGTAAACTCACTCTGCAGAGAGCAAACGCAAGGACATGAGTGCCGAGGTAGCACAGAGCCTCACTGCTGAGGAGGCACAGCCGTAAACTCACTCTGCATAGAGCAAACGCCAAGGACACGAGTGCCGAGGTAGCACAGAGCCTCACTGCTGAGGAGGCACAGCCGTAAACTCACTCTGCAGAGAGCAAAAGCCAAGGACACGAGTGCCGAGGTAGCACAGAGCCTCACTGCTGAGGAGGCACAGCCGTAAACTCACTCTGCATAGAGCAAACACCAAGGACACGAGTGCCGAGGTAGCACAGAGCCTCACTGCTGAGGAGGCACAGCCCTAAACTCACTCTGCAGAGAGCAAACGCAAGGACACGAGTGTCGAGGTAGCACAGAGCCTCACTGCTGAGGAGGCACAGCCGTAAACTCACTCTTCAGAGAGCAAACGCCAAGGACACGAGTGCTGAGGTAGCACAGAGCCTTACTGCTCAGGAGGCACAGCCCTAATCTCACTCTGCAGAGAGCAAACGCAAGGACACGAGTGTCGAGGTAGCACAGAGCCTCACTGCTGAGGAGGCACAGCCGTAAACTCACTCTTCAGAGAGCAAACGCCAAGGACACGAGTGCTGAGGTAGCACAGAGCCTCGCTGCTGAGGAGGCACACCCCTAAACTCACTCTGCAGAGAGCAAACGCCAAGGACACGAGTGCTGAGGTAGCACAGAGCCTCGCTGCTGAGGAGGCACAGCCCTAAACTCACTCTGCAGAGAACAAACGCAAGGACACGAGTGCCGAGGTAGCACAGAGCCTCACTGCTGAGGAGGCACAGCCCTAAACTCACTCTGAAGAGAGCAAACGCAAGGACACGAGTGTCGAGGTAGCACAGAGCCTCACTGCTGAGGAGGCACAGCCGTAAACTCACTCTTCAGAGAGCAAACGCCAAGGACACGAGTGCTGAGGTAGCACAGAGCCTCGCTGCTGAGGAGGCACACCCCTAAACTCACTCTGCAGAGAGCAAACGCCAAGGACACGAGTGCTGAGGTAGCACAGAGCCTCACTGCTGAGGAGGCACAGCCATAAACTCACTCTGCAGAGAGCAAACGCAAGGACACAAGTGCTGAGGTAGCACAGAGCCTCACTGCTGAGGAGGCACAGCCCTAAACTCACTCTGCAGAGAGCAAATGCCAAGGACACGAGTGCCGAGGTAGCACAGAGCCTCACTGCTGAGGAGGCACAGCCCTCAACTCACTCTACAGAGAGGAAACACCAAGGACACGAGTGCTGAGATAGCACAGAGCCTCACTGCTGAGGAGGCACAGCCCTGAACTCACTCTGCAGAGAGCAAACGCCAAGGACACAAGTGCAGAGGTAGCACAGAGCCTCTCTGCTGAGGAGGCACAGCCATAAACTCACTCTGCAGAGAGGAAACGCAAGGACACGAGTGCCGAGGTAGCACAGAGCCTCACTGCTGAGAAGGTACAGACATAAACTCACTCTGCAGACAGCAAACGCCAAGGACACGAGTGCCGAGGTAGCACAGAACCTCACTCCTGAGGAGGCACAGCCCTAAACTCACTCTGCAGAGAGCAAACGCAAGGACACGTGTGCCAAGGTAGCACAGAGCCTCACTGCTGAGGAGGCACAGCCCTAAACTCGCTCTGCACAGAGCCTCACTGCTGAGGAGGCACAGCTGTAAACTCACTCTGCAGAGAGCAAACGCAAGGACACGAGTGCCGAGGTAGCACAGAGCCTCACTGCTGAGGAGGCACAGCTGTAAACTCACTCTGCAGAGAGCAAATGCAAGGACATGAGTGCTGAGGTAGCACAGAGCCTCACTGCTGAGGAGGCACAGCCGTAAACTCACTCTGCAGAGAGCAAACGAAGGACATGAGTGCCGAAGTAGCACAGAGCCTCACTGCTGAGGAGGAACAGCCCTAAACTCACTCTGCAGAGAGTAAACGCAAGGACACGAGTGCAGAGGTAGCAGAGAGCCTTACTAACGAGGAGTCACAGACATGAACTCAATCTACAGAGAGCAAACAACAAGGACATGAGTGCCGAGGTAGCACAGAGCCTCACTGCTGAGGAGGCACAGCTGTAAACCCACTCTGCAGAGAGCAAACGCAAGGACATGAGTGCCGAGGTAGCACAGAGCCTCACTGCTGAGGAGGCACAGAAGTAAACTCACTCTGCAGAGAGCAAACGCCAAGGACACGAGTGCCGAGGTAGCACAGGGCCTCACTGCTGAGGAGGCACAGCCGTAAACTCACTCTGCAGAGAGCAAACGCAAGGACACGAGTGCCGAAGTAGCACAGAGCCTCACTGCTGAGGAGGCACAGCCGTAAACTCACTCTGCAGAGAGCAAACGCCAAGGACATGAGTGCCGATGTAGCACAGAGCCTCACTGCTGAGGAGGCACAGCCCTAAACTCACTCTGCAGAGAGCAAACGCCAAGGACACGAGTGCCGAGGTAGCACAGAGCCTCACTGCTGAGGAGGCACAGCCCTCAACTCACTCTGCAGAGAGCAAAAGCAAGGACACAAGTGATGAGGTAGCACAGAGCCTCACTGCTGAGGAGGCACAGCCCTAAACTCACTCTGCAGAGAGCAAACGCCAAGGACACGAGTGCAGAGGTAGCACAGAGCCTCACTGCTGAGGAGGCACAGCCGTAAACTCACTCTGCAGAGAGAAAACGCCAAGGACACGAGTGCCGAGGTAGCAGAGAGCCTTACTAACGAGGAGTCACAGACATGAACTCAATCTACAGAGAGCAAACAACAAGGACATGAGTGCCGAGGTAGCACAAAGCCTCACTGCTGAGGAGGCACAGCCGTAAACTCACTCTGCAGAGAGAAAACGCAAGGACGTGAGTGCCGAGGTAGCACAGAGCCTCACTGCTGAGGAGGCACAGCCGTAAACTCACTCTGCAAACAGAAAACACCAAGGACACGAGTGCTGAGGTAGCACAGAGCCTCACTGCTGAGGAGGCACAGCCGTAAACTAACTCTGCAGAGAGCAAACACCAAGGACACAAGTGCCGAGGTAGCAGAGAGCCTCACTGGTGAGGAGGCACAGCCATAAACTCACTCTGCAGAGAGCAAACACCAAGGACACGAGTGCCGAGGTAGCACAGAGCCTCACTGCTGAGGAGGTACAGACATAAACTCACTTTGGAGAGAGCAAACGCAAGGACACGAGTGCCGAGGTAGCACAGAGCCTTACTGCTGAGGAGTCACAGACATGAACTCAATCTACAGAGAGCAAACACCAAGGACTCAAATACCGAGGTAGCACAGAGCCTCACTGCTGAGGAGGCACACCCCTAAACTCACTCTGCAGAGAGCAAACGCAAGGACACAAGTGCCGAGGTAGCACAGAGCCTCACTGCTGAGGAGGCACAGGACGCACAGCCGTAAACTCACTCTGCAGAGAGCAAACGCAAGGACATGAGTGCCGAGGTAGCACAGAGCCTCACTGCTGAGGAGGCACAGCCGTAAACTCACTCTGCATAGAGCAAACGCCAAGGACACGAGTGCCGAGGTAGCACAGAGCCTCACTGCTGAGGAGGCACAGCCGTAAACTCACTCTGCAGAGAGCAAAAGCCAAGGACACGAGTGCCGAGGTAGCACAGAGCCTCACTGCTGAGGAGGCACAGCCGTAAACTCACTCTGCATAGAGCAAACACCAAGGACACGAGTGCCGAGGTAGCACAGAGCCTCACTGCTGAGGAGGCACAGCCCTAAACTCACTCTGCAGAGAGCAAACGCAAGGACACGAGTGTCGAGGTAGCACAGAGCCTCACTGCTGAGGAGGCACAGCCGTAAACTCACTCTTCAGAGAGCAAACGCCAAGGACACGAGTGCTGAGGTAGCACAGAGCCTTACTGCTCAGGAGGCACAGCCCTAATCTCACTCTGCAGAGAGCAAACGCAAGGACACGAGTGTCGAGGTAGCACAGAGCCTCACTGCTGAGGAGGCACAGCCGTAAACTCACTCTTCAGAGAGCAAACGCCAAGGACACGAGTGCTGAGGTAGCACAGAGCCTCGCTGCTGAGGAGGCACACCCCTAAACTCACTCTGCAGAGAGCAAACGCCAAGGACACGAGTGCTGAGGTAGCACAGAGCCTCGCTGCTGAGGAGGCACAGCCCTAAACTCACTCTGCAGAGAGCAAACGCAAGGACACGAGTGCCGAGGTAGCACAGAGCCTCACTGCTGAGGAGGCACAGCCCTAAACTCACTCTGAAGAGAGCAAACGCAAGGACACGAGTGTCGAGGTAGCACAGAGCCTCACTGCTGAGGAGGCACAGCCGTAAACTCACTCTTCAGAGAGCAAACGCCAAGGACACGAGTGCTGAGGTAGCACAGAGCCTCGCTGCTGAGGAGGCACACCCCTAAACTCACTCTGCAGAGAGCAAACGCCAAGGACACGAGTGCTGAGGTAGCACAGAGCCTCACTGCTGAGGAGGCACAGCCATAAACTCACTCTGCAGAGAGCAAACGCAAGGACACAAGTGCTGAGGTAGCACAGAGCCTCACTGCTGAGGAGGCACAGCCCTAAACTCACTCTGCAGAGAGCAAATGCCAAGGACACGAGTGACGAGGTAGCACAGAGCCTCACTGCTGAGGAGGCACAGCCCTCAACTCACTCTACAGAGAGGAAACACCAAGGACACGAGTGCTGAGATAGCACAGAGCCTCACTGCTGAGGAGGCACAGCCCTGAACTCACTCTGCAGAGAGCAAACGCCAAGGACACAAGTGCAGAGGTAGCACAGAGCCTCACTGCTGAGGAGGCACAGCCATAAACTCACTCTGCAGAGAGCAAACGCAAGGACACGAGTGCCGAGGTAGCACAGAGCCTCACTGCTGAGAAGGTACAGACATAAACTCACTCTGCAGAGAGCAAACGCCAAGGACACGAGTGCCGAGGTAGCACAGAACCTCACTCCTGAGGAGGCACAGCCCTAAACTCACTCTGCAGAGAGCAAACGCAAGGACACGTGTGCCAAGGTAGCACAGAGCCTCACTGCTGAGGAGGCACAGCCCTAAACTCGCTCTGCACAGAGCCTCACTGCTGAGGAGGCACAGCTGTAAACTCACTCTGCAGAGAGCAAACGCAAGGACACGAGTGCCGAGGTAGCACAGAGCCTCACTGCTGAGGAGGCACAGCTGTAAACTCACTCTGCAGAGAGCAAATGCAAGGACATGAGTGCTGAGGTAGCACAGAGCCTCACTGCTGAGGAGGCACAGCCGTAAACTCACTCTGCAGAGAGCAAACGAAGGACATGAGTGCCGAGGTAGCACAGAGCCTCACTGCTGAGGAGGAACAGCCCTAAACTCACTCTGCAGAGAGTAAACGCAAGGACACGAGTGCAGAGGTAGCAGAGAGCCTTACTAACGAGGAGTCACAGACATTAACTCAATCTACAGAGAGCAAACAACAAGGACATGAGTGCCGAGGTAGCACAGAGCCTCACTGCTGAGGAGGCACAGCTGTAAACCCACTCTGCAGAGAGCAAACGCAAGGACATGAGTGCCGAGGTAGCACAGAGCCTCACTGCTGAGGAGGCACAGAAGTAAACTCACTCTGCAGAGAGCAAACGCCAAGGACACGAGTGCCGAGGTAGCACAGAGCCTCACTGCTGAGGAGGCACAGCCGTAAACTCACTCTGCAGAGAGCAAACGCAAGGACACGAGTGCCGAAGTAGCACAGAGCCTCACTGCTGAGGAGGCACAGCCGTAAACTCACTCTGCAGAGAGCAAACGCCAAGGACATGAGTGCCGATGTAGCACAGAGCCTCACTGCTGAGGAGGCACAGCCCTAAACTCACTCTGCAGAGAGCAAACGCCAAGGACACGAGTGCCGAGGTAGCACAGAGCCTCACTGCTGAGGAGGCACAGCCCTCAACTCACTCTGCAGAGAGCAAAAGCAAGGACACAAGTGATGAGGTAGCACAGAGCCTCACTGCTGAGGAGGCACAGCCCTAAACTCACTCTGCAGAGAGCAAACGCCAAGGACACGAGTGCAGAGGTAGCACAGAGCCTCACTGCTGAGGAGGCACAGCCGTAAACTCACTCTGCAGAGAGAAAACGCCAAGGACACGAGTGCCGAGGTAGCAGAGAGCCTTACTAACGAGGAGTCACAGACATGAACTCAATCTACAGAGAGCAAACAACAAGGACATGAGTGCAGAGGTAGCACAGAGCCTCACTGCTGAGGAGGCACAGCTGTAAACCCACTCTGCAGAGAGCAAACGCAAGGACATGAGTGCCGAGGTAGCACAGAGCCTCACTGCTGAGGAGGCACAGCCCTAAACTCACTCTGCAGAGAGCAAACGCCAAGGACACGAGTGCAGAGGTAGCACAGAGCCTCACTGCTGAGGAGGCACAGCCGTAAACTCACTCTGCAGAGAGAAAACACCAAGGACACGAGTGCCGAGGTAGCACAGAGCCTCACTGCTGAGGAGGCACAGCCCTAAACTCACTCTGCAGAGAGCAAATACAAGGACACGAGTGCCGAGGTAGCACAGAGCCTCACTGCTGAGGAGGCACAGCCCTAAACTCGCTCTGCACAGAGCCTCACTGCTGAGGAGGCACAGCTGTAAACTCACTCTGCAGAGAGCAAACGCAAGGACACGAGTGCCGAGGTAGCACAGAGCCTCACTGCTGAGGAGGCACAGCTGTAAACTCACTCTGCAGAGAGCAAATGCAAGGACATGAGTGCTGAGGTAGCACAGAGCCTCACTGCTGAGGAGGCACAGCCGTAAACTCACTCTGCAGAGAGCAAACGAAGGACATGAGTGCCGAGGTAGCACAGAGCCTCACTGCTGAGGAGGAACAGCCCTAAACTCACTCTGCAGAGAGTAAACGCAAGGACACGAGTGCAGAGGTAGCAGAGAGCCTTACTAACGAGGAGTCACAGACATGAACTCAATCTACAGAGAGCAAACAACAAGGACATGAGTGCCGAGGTAGCACAGAGCCTCACTGCTGAGGAGGCACAGCTGTAAACCCACTCTGCAGAGAGCAAACGCAAGGACATGAGTGCCGAGGTAGCACAGAGCCTCACTGCTGAGGAGGCACAGAAGTAAACTCACTCTGCAGAGAGCAAACGCCAAGGACACGAGTGCTGAGGTAGCACAGAGCCTCACTGCTGAGGAGGCACAGCCGTAAACTCACTCTGCAGAGAGCAAACACAAGGACACGAGTGCCGAAGTAGCACAGAGCCTCACTGCTGAGGAGGCACAGCCGTAAACTCACTCTGCAGAGAGCAAACGCCAAGGACACGAGTGCCGATGTAGCACAGAGCCTCACTGCTGAGGAGGCACAGCCCTAAACTCACTCTGCAGAGAGCAAACGCCAAGGACACGAGTGCCGAGGTAGCACAGAGCCTCACTGCTGAGGAGGCACAGCCCTCAACTCACTCTGCAGAGAGCAAAAGCAAGGACACAAGTGATGAGGTAGCACAGAGCCTCACTGCTGAGGAGGCACAGCCCTAAACTCACTCTGCAGAGAGCAAACGCCAAGGACACGAGTGCAGAGGTAGCACAGAGCCTCACTGCTGAGGAGGCACAGCCGTAAACTCACTCTGCAGAGAGAAAACGCCAAGGACACGAGTGCCGAGGTAGCAGAGAGCCTTACTAACGAGGAGTCACAGACATGAACTCAATCTACAGAGAGCAAACAACAAGGACATGAGTGCCGAGGTAGCACAGAGCCTCACTGCTGAGGAGGCACAGCTGTAAACCCACTCTGCAGAGAGCAAACGCAAGGACATGAGTGCCGAGGTAGCACAGAGCCTCACTGCTGAGGAGGCACAGCCCTAAACTCACTCTGCAGAGAGCAAACGCCAAGGACACGAGTGCAGAGGTAGCACAGAGCCTCACTGCTGAGGAGGCACAGCCGTAAACTCACTCTGCAGAGAGAAAACACCAAGGACACGAGTGCCGAGGTAGCACAGAGCCTCACTGCTGAGGAGGCACAGCCCTAAACTCACTCTGCAGAGAGCAAATACAAGGACACGAGTGCCGAGGTAGCACAGAGCCTCACTGCTGAGGAGGCACAGCCCTAAACTCGCTCTGCACAGAGCCTCACTGCTGAGGAGGCACAGCCGTAAACTCACTCTGCAGAGAGCAAACGCAAGGACACAAGTGCTGAGGTAGCACAGAGCCTTACTTCTGAGGAGGCACAGCCCTAAACTCACTCTCCAGAGGGCAAACGCCAAGGACACGAGTGCCAAGGTAGCACAGAGCCTCACTGCTGAGGAAGCACAGCCGTAAACTCACTCTACAGAGAGGAAACACCAAGGACACGAGTGCTGAGATAGCACAGAGCCTCACTGCTGAGGAGGCACAGCCCTGAACTCACTCTGCAGAGAGCAAACGCCAAGGACACAAGTGCCGAGGTAGCACAGAGCCTCACTGCTGAGGAGGCACAGCCATAAACTCACTCTGCAGAGAGCAAAAGCAAGGACACGAGTGTCGAGGTAGCACAGAGCCTCACTGCTGAGAAGGTACAGACATAAACTCACTCTGCAGAGAGCAAACGCCAAGGACACGAGTGCCGAGGTAGCACAGAACCTCACTCCTGAGGAGGCACAGCCCTAAACTCACTCTGCAGAGAGCAAACGCAAGGACACGTGTGCCAAGGTAGCACAGAGCCTCACTGCTGAGGAGGCACAGCCGTATACTCTGCAGAGAGCAAACGCCAAGGACACAAATGCCGAGGTAGCACAGAGCCTCACTGTTGAGGAGGCACAGCCCTAAACTCACTCTGCAGAGAGCAAACGCAAGGACACGAGTGCCGAGGTAGCAGAGAGCCTCACTGCTGAGGACGCACAGCCCTAAACTCACTCTGCAGAGAGCAAACGCAAGGACACGAGTGCCGAGGTAGCACAGAGCCACACTGCTGAGGAGGCACAGCCATATACTCACACTGCAGAGAGCAAACGCCAAGGACACGAGTGCCGAGGTACCACAGAGCCTCACTGCTGAGGAGGCACAGCCCTAAACTCACTCTGTAGAGAGCAAACGCAAGGACACGAGTGCCGAGGTAGCACAGAGCCTCACTGCTGAGAGGGTGCTGCACTCAGTACACCAAAGCTGAAGTAGCACACAGCCTCACTGCCGAGAGGGTGCAGCACTCAGGACACCGAAGCTGAAGTAGCACATAGCCTCACTGCTGAGAGGATGCCGCACTCAGGACACCGAAGCAGCACACAGCCTCACTGCCGAGAGGATGCCGCACTCAGGACACCGAAGCTGAAGTAGCACACAGCCTCACTGCCGAGAGGGTGCCGCACTCAGGACACCGAAGCTGAAGTAGCACACAGCCTCACTGCCGAGAGGGTGCAGCATTCAGGACACCGAAGCTGAAGTAGCACACAGCCTCACTGCTGAGAGGGTGCCGCAATCAGGACACCGAAGCTGAAGTAGCACACAGCCTCACTGCCGAGGGGGTGCCGCTCTCAGGACACCGAAGCT